>NC_058520.1:256565825-256880575 GCF_904849725.1 Hordeum vulgare subsp. vulgare | reverse complement strand
AATGGTTGTTGATGCTCATGTGGACGAAGACGGAATGGCTGTTTATGCTTGATGATGATGGTTGATGAGATACATTGTGTTGGAGAAGATTCGCACACCAAATCCCCCTACGTGGCACGCCAAAGATGTCGGGGTTGAATCGATGATCTATGGGACAAGCGAGGTCCCTTTTATACGGTTGTATGGGGATAGAGTATGCACAAAGAGCATCACCGACAGCAGCATACGCGATGGGTTTAGACAGGTTCGGGCCGCTCGGATCGTAAAACCCTACATCCTGTGTTTTGGTGGATTATGTGGTTGATCACAATACAGACGCGCTCACCCAGCAAGGATGCTCGGGGGATAAAGGGGATCTTGATCTTTCTAAAGGTATCCAAGGTCCCCCTTTTATAGGCCAAGGGGTTACCCCACTAGCTAAATTGGTCTTTTTGTGGGAGAATAATCCATCGACTAACTACCAAAACTACTCACAGAAGCAATTGTGGGAAATACCTAACTCTAAGGCACATAGACAGATGCATTGAATGCGTCGTAAGGTGGCTCGCTGGCGATGCTCCCCAGCAAGGACTGTCTCTGCTTCTGTGGCGTTCGCTCAGCTACCTTCTATTAGCTTGACAGGGTGCGGGACAAGTGTCTTTAAAGCAACTGCATGCCTCTGACTAGACCCATCGAACTGCCTGCCCGCTCAAAATTTCACTAATGTTGTAATCAACCTAATGAGGTGGAGCGGCAAAGATTTGGAGGAGCCTTGCCGGGCGCGGTTGCTGTCTTGCTTCCCTCCTCCCAGCAAGGTGGCTTGTCGGGGCCTTGTTTCGAGTCTTCACTAGTTGTAGTACGGGGATTGGTGTTGATCGAAAGGTTATTGACGGTCCAGGGGGCACGGCTGCCGTACAAGTCTGGGTACTAAGGACCCCATATATTAGTACACCGAAACCCACAAGTCAGAATAGACTCCAGACGAAAAATAAAAATGGGTAGGCCAAATGAGCCCACCATAAAAAAAGAGATGAAAAAATGAATGAGAGAAAAAGAGAGAAGGGACTTTGCCACTATCCTTTACCACACTTGTGCCTCAAAGTGGCACCATTCTCCTCATATAAAGAGTCTAATGATATGTCATTTTCATATGCTAGTGGGAATCATATTATTATTATTACTATAAAATTGGCTTTCATATTTCGATGACTCACTTCCTCAAATGCCCGAGGTCTTCATGAGCAAGCAAGTTTGATGCACACCCCAGTTAGCTTCATTTGAGATTCACGCACTTATAGCTCTAGTGCATCATTTGCATGGCAATCCGTACTCCTTGCATTGACATATATCGTGGGCATCTCGATATCCCGTTGGTACACCTAGTTGATGTGAGACTATCTTCTCCACTTTTACCCCTTTCATATTTACCATCATATTCTATTCCACCTTATGCTATGTCCATGGCTCACGGTCATATATTTCATGAAGAATAAAACGTTGATTCACTTTGAAAAACTATGATCCAATTGCCTGACTTGGACACCGTGGTGTTTAATATTTGTATTAAAGTTGCGAAGACAAAGCCATCCTTTGCTAATATGAAAAATTACTGGGGGTAAACATTCTTTTAGGATCATATACTTTGAAATATTGATGATTTTGCTTCTTGTGCTTATAATTATCACTATGTTGATGTTTGTTAATTCATCGTTTCTTAATGAGGATACATGCAAAAGATTACATATTGGATAGAATGTCACATCAAAAATTATGTTTTTATCATTTACCTACTCGAGGACGATCAAGAATAAAGTTTGGAGATGCTTGATACGTCTCCAGCGTATCTATAATTTATGATTGTTCCATGATGTTATATTATCATCCTAGGATACTTTTGGGGTCATAATTCGCCAATTTATATTATTTTTTAGCAATAACCTATTATTCCAGTACCCAGTGCGAGTTGCTATTTTTTTGTATTTTTTGTTTTTCAGGTGTTCATTATCAAACGAAGTCCAATTGTCACGAAATGTTTTTATGATTTTTTTGGATGAAAATAAGACCTAAAAGCTTCGGGAGGAAACCTAAAACCACACATGGGCCCCCAAAGTAACAGCACGGGGAAAGGGTAGGTGGTCATGCCCTGATACCTTGGTGCACCCCTGTGGCCCCTACTGCCTCGTTCTGTGGCCTATAAATTCCCAAATATTCCGGAAACACTATATATCATGTGCAAACACTTTTGACACCGCGACAAGTCTCTGTTCCACGAAGAACTCATCTATAGCTCCATTCCGACACCATGCCGAAGGGGACCAATCAAGTAGGGCCTCTTCATCAACCTTGGCACCCTCGTGATGATGTGTGAGTAATTCACCACAGACCTATGGGTCCGTAGTTAGTATCTCGATGTCTATCTCTCTCTCTCTCTTGATTTTCAATAGAATGATCATCACATCTTTGCTTTGATCTATCGGATGTAATTCTTTTGTATGGCATATTTGTTGGGATCCTATGAATTGTGGATTTACATTCAGATTAATCATGAAAATTAATTGAATCTGCTCTGAGTTTTGTGATTTTTATTTGCATGATCATCATAGCTTCATAATTCTCTCCGATGTATTGAATTGATTTGGCCAAGTAGTTTTGTAATTTTTCAGTGAGAGGGGTGCGTTGTAGTGGGTTCAACCTGACGAGTTTGTATATCCCGGTGATAGAAGGGGACACGTGGTATCTTTGTATTGTTGCCACTAAGGATAAAACGATGGGGTTTATTCATATTTGTTGAGTTTACTTTGTCTACATCATGTCATTGTTCTCCAAGCATTACTCTATTTTACTTAATACTCTAGATGCATGCTGGATAGCAGTCGATGGGTGGAGTAATAGCAGTAGGTGCACCCAGGAGTCGGCCTATTTTGTTATGGACGTGATGCCCATATATACATGATTATTGCCGTGAAAATTGCATAATTATCTGCTGTTCTATCAATTGCCCAACAATAATTTTGTTACCCACCATATGTTGCTTTCATGAGCGATACCACTAGAGAACACGATGCCCCTGGGTCTATTCACTTATATATTAAGAGGACTTATAATTTCCTGGCTATTATTTTTTGTCTTTTATTTTATTTTGCAAGTCACAACTATCTACAATTATCTACACACCTCGTTCTCTTGCAAATACCGACATCAAGGGGATTGACAACCCTCTTGCCCATGTTGGGTGCAAGTTATTTTCTCTCTTATGTGCAACCGCTGAAGATAGTTGAGGATTGATAATCCTATTGGTTATATAAACCTTGGTTTATTAATCGATGGAATTAGTTACCCGCATTGTGCTGCGATAACCCGTCCCTCTTCACGGAAAACCCAACGTAGATCACAAGTATCAGGAAAGGTTATCTCGCACAGTTGCCGGGGAGTATCATCACCAACTATCATTTTTCAAGTTTTAGGTATTATCGTGATGCACAAAATAAGGCGTAGCAAGATCCTAAGCTTGGGGATGCCTAAGTCACCCCAAGGTAATATTCTTGGAAGACTAAAGCGTCTAAGCTTGGGGTGCCTCGTAAGGAATCCCCTCTTTCGTCTCAATCGATTGGTAAGTCACTTGAAGCAACATTTTTATTCATCACATGATATGAGTTTTGCTTGGAGCGTCATTTGCTTTAGTTTGCCTTTTATTTTTAGTTTGCCACAATCATCTTCTACTGGACACACCATCCTCAAAGAGACACACACTTATCATGATTTGTTAGAATACTCTCGATGGTTCACTTATATCTTTTTAGCTAAATAGTTGCTCTAGTACTTCACTCATATCTTTTAGAGAACGGTGACGTGTAGATTTTATAGAAATATTTGAACTATCACTCGTCACTAATATTTGTTTGAGAGTTAATAAATGGTAGCGGTAATTTGCATGGGTCATAAAGCAAGTTCAAAAATATTAAGTATTCAATGTATGATAATCAAAACCATCATGTAGCACATAAAGAGAAATTGTAGGTTGATGAAATTGATGTGATAATATGAAAAAAGTGTGAGTGCATCATTTTTGATTTGTAGAAGTATCGGTATTAAGAGGTATTAATTCCTTGCTTCTCCAAATATTAAAAATGCATGGCGGGGATGTGTGAGCATTTCTATTCCTCGCTAAAACCATAGTGTTGTTTCAAGTCGTAGTCACGCAATGGTTAACAACTCCTAACCCTTCACTCGGGGCATGCGGGTAGTGCTTTGATTTGTGAAGAAACTTGCAATAAGTATATGAGTTCTTCATGACTAATGTTAAACCATGGTCATATGCAATCTCACCTCCTCATATTTTGCTAGCCTCTTCGGTACGGTGCATTACCCATTCTCACCTCGAGGATCAGTGTGAACTTCGTTGGTGCATGCACAACCCATGGCATGATATGCTCTATCACACATAAAACATTCTTTATTTTACTCAAAACAGCCACCATACTATCGGTGCACTAAATACTGGGGTCCCTAGTGCCCCAGACTTGTGCACGGGTGCGAAGAGCCCCTGCCGGCAGGACATGGCCGGACCCAGTCAAGATGCAACCCCCAAGATTATCAAGGCCTCGGCAAGCCTGCCTTGTCGGGAAGATGATCAAGGTCGTATCCATTTGGTGGGCATGATGAACTCACCAAGTACAAGACCCCGGCAAGCTCCCTTGCCGGGATGACGACGGAAGCCCCCGACAAGCTCCCTTGCCGGGACGAAGACTCGAGGCCCTGGCAAGCTTCTTGCTGGGATGACGGGCCTGGCCACTGGTGGGAAACCGCCCTTGCCACAGTGCCACCGCCCCCAAGTGCGAGTGCATTCCGCAAACGCTAGCGCAGCGTCCATATGTCAAAACACCTGGATCCGTGTCTTCACCAGCACATCGCTGACAAGGACAAGACGTGCATTAAATGCACCTGATAGTGGTAGATGGATAAGCACCGCCCAAGGTTCACTGTAACTCCTCGTGAACCTACCACCAAGCACTGTAGGCGACCCCTTTGCATATAAAAGGAGGCCCTTAGTTCATTTCGAAGGGGTTAGACTCTTTGAACATGGACCCATAAGACGGTCATCAACGGTCACTGTAACAATCGACAACAAAACGCTTTATACAACTAGACAAGCGAGACGTAGGGCTTTACACGTAAGCGGCCCGAAACGTAAGCGGCCCGAACCTGGGTAAAAAAGCTTGCCGGGTACTGATTATTAATGCTGCTCTTCACGTCACCTCTCCCCGCCCTACAATCACAAGGCTTTCATGCTGATTCCCATAGGTGTCGACCTCGCATCACCGACATCTTTGTCGCGCCAGGTAGGGGGGGAGGTTGCATTAAGCTGACCTAGCCATCAACGCACCACCTCTTCTTCATCGCCTTGGCCCCCAAGAAAAGGGGCACTCCGGCGACCAACGCTCCTGCGCCCAGCCCTCCGACCCCGGCGGTGCCAGGAGGAGGTATGGGCGTAGGACAAGGAGACGGAGGACCCGAGCTTCCGCAACATTCTGGAGAACAAACGCGGGCTAGTGGAATCGCCCACAACCACGACGATCATCCTCGCCCTGGTGCGTCGAAGGACACGGCCGCGCGACCAACCGATGGCACGACCACGTCCAAGGATACGCCGACACCTTTCAAGGCGCCCACGCAAAAACGCGCTTCGTGACCCTCTCACGCCAGAAAGGACGGATAGCCCCAGGAGGGTGGCGATCCGCCCCCACCTAAGGGGACCCCTGGACCCCGTTCTCGAGGCACGCCGGGTAGGCGTACTCGCTCTGGTACGGCGGGGACTGGTGTGCCATCGTGTGATCAACAGGGTGCTCCTTCTAACACAGTTAGGAGTAAGAGCCCCTCGAGGTCCTCGCACATCTCGCCACCACCCGCGCGGGTGGAAGCCCTGAAGCGAGCGCAGCTACTCCTAGATTTTCCTCCGACGGCGCACAAGTGAGAGGAGTGGAGAGCCACAATCCAAAGCCTCCTCACAGTCGCCCATGCAGACCAGCCGCAGCGGGCGGGGACATCAAAACGACCCCCCAGCAAGCGCGCTCAAGACCATACTGAGAAGACTGGGACTCCCATGGGCACAGTGCACTCTCCTCCACGGCGACGGCAATAGTTCATCGTCTCTGACGACTAGACCGGGTCTTCCGACCCCTCCCACCGCGGTGACCAGCGAGACATTCTCCACGAACAACTCGGGGAACACGCTCACACCTTCATCGAGCGATGACGCGAGATGCATCATCAATCGGATATGCGCGCTGGAACCGCTGCTCGCATGCTAGCTTCAGGATACCCTGGCGACCTACCCTACGAGGTGGGCTATCTAGCGTTTACCCGCGAGTTACAACGAGTTTGGTGGCCCAGCTCCCGTACTTTCAGGCCGGAGATTCTGGAAAAGTACGATGGCAAGACCCACCCATCGGAGTTCCTTAGCATCTACACCATCGCGGTGAAGGCTGCCGGGGGACGAAACGAGAAGATATTAGCCAACTACTTCCCATTGGTGCTTAAGCCCAACGTTAGGTCGTGGTTGATGCACCTCCCCAAGAACTCCATTTCCTCCTGGAAAGAATTGTGCCAGGAATTTGTTGGCGCCTTCACTGACGGCCACCGAGCTCCTGGTCAGGAAAGCGACTTCCATATCATCCCCCAAAAGGAGGGAGAATCCCTGCGCAAGTACATCCAGAGGTTCAGCCGCATCCAACACAACATCCCGGACGTTCACCCAGCTGCCGTCATCAGCGCATTCCACCAGGACATGCGCAATCGAAAGATGCGCGAAGAGCTGGCGATGAACAAAGTCCGCGATGTCGCTGAGCTTTACGCTCTGACCGACAAATGCGCGCGTGGATAAGAAGGTAGGAGGCTTCCCGGCTAGAACGTCGGTGTTGAAGCCGACTCCGAACACGAAGACACCGATGTCCCCACCAAGAGGGGAAGGCGGCGTAACAAGAAACAGAACGGCAAGACTGTGTTTGCCGTCGAGGTAACCTGCGATGCCGACTCCGCCAGATGGCGAAAGCCGAGACCTCTGGCAAAGACGCTGCCGGGCGAGGCTCTTGCCAGGCCTTGGCGGTCACCGACAAACCAGATGGTTCCGGCGCCCAGTACTACAAGATCCACCGCACCAAGGGCCACGACCTCCAGCACTGTCGGCAGGTCGAATAGCTTGCCGAGAAGCAGAGAGCAGAGTACCAAAGATGTGACAAGGAGAAGGCTCAGCAAGGTGGCAAAGGGCCAGGCGAGAAGTAGGGCGCCCAAGGGGGCCGCCCCGGCAAGTTCAAAGGCAAGAAAGCAAGGCCCGCACAACCGCGGGAGAAGATGGAGGAGGATGATGATGAAGACTGCCCCGACGACGACTCCAGCGACTACGAATTCCATAGGGCAACGGACATGATGTGCCTTGAAGGAGGCGCCTCACTGCATTCTTCCCACTGCCAGCTCAAGAAGTGGGCACGTGAAGTGATTGCAGCGGAGCCCTCCATCGGCATCCACAAGCCCCTGAAATGGTCGCAGACACCGATCATTTTCGACTTTGAGGACCACCCAGACCGCGTCACCGTGGTCGGGTGCTTGTCGTTGTTGGTATCACCAACGATCCGCAACCTCAGAGTGACGAAAAAGTTAGTAGACAGAGGGGCTGGTCTGAATCTCATCTCCCTTGATGTGATCCGAAAGCTGCAGATCCCCGAGGAAGACCTTGAGGACACATGCTAGTTCCAAGGGATCTACCCGGGAAGATCTAGCCTAAGGGAAAGATCACGTTTCCGGTAACTTTCGGCGGCGATCAAAACTACCGAACCCAAAAGGTCCCCTTCGACGTCGTCGACAACCCGTTCCCGTACAATGGAACCCTGGGGTGCCGTGCATTGGCCAAATTCATGGCGGCCTCGCACTACGCCTACGGTGCCTTGAAGATGCATGTCCCGGTCGGCGTCATCGTCATCCGTGCCGACAAGAAAGACGCATTCCTGTGCACCGACCGCCTCTACCAGGAGGCCGTGGCGGCGCCCGCTGCCAAGTCCCCTTCCGCCACTACGAAGAACCTGGGAGAGAAGAAGGCCGGCAAAAGGACCTCCCACGTTGACCCCGGCAAACACACCTCGTCAGAGTGCTGTGCTGCCGGCAAGGACGTGCCTGAAAGCTCCACCACACAGAGCAAAAAGTCCAGGGCCGCTCCACCTGAGACCAGGAAGGTGCCACCCAATGAAGACGGCTCGGGTGGGACTTTCACCATCAGTTCCACCCTTGACAGCAAATAGGAAAGTGCGCTCATCGCATTCCTGTGGGCAAATCTTGATGTTTTTGCTTGGCAACCATCAGATATCCCCGGTGTTCCCAGGAAGGTGATTGAGCACCACCTTGCCGTCTGTCCACACGCGCGGCGGTTAAGCAGAAGGTGAGAAAATAGGCCATGGAGCGGAAAGAGTTTATTGCCGAGGAGATCAAGAAGCTAGAAGCAGCAGGCCTAGTCAGAGGGGTCATCCATCCCACATGGTTGGCCAATCCTGTCGTTGTGCGCAAGGCGAACGGGAAGTGGCGGCTTTGTATTGACTTCACCAATGTCAATAAGGCCTGTCCCAAGGATCCCTTCCCCTTGCCGCCCATCGACCAGATTGTTGACTCCACTGTCGGCTGTGACCTGTTGTCCTTCCTTGACGCCTACTTCGGTTATCACCAGATCTACATGTCCGAGGAAGATGAAGAAAAGACTGTGTTTATCACCCCATGTGGCACGTACTGCTTTGTGCTGATGCCTTTCGGGTTGAAGAACGCTGGTTCGACTTTCGCAAGGGTGATCCAAATTGGTTTTGAACCCCAATTCCATAGAAATCTGGAAGCCTATATGGATGACATAGTGGTCAAAACCAAGGACAGGTCGACCCTTGTGCAAGACCTAGAAGAAACGTTTGCCAACCTGCGCAAAATCAACCTCAAGCTTAACCCGAGAAATGTGTATTCGGTGTCCCGTCCGGTAAGCTTCTTGGGTTCTTCGTGTCCCAACATGGGATCGAAGCCGATCCCGACAAGATCAAACCATCGAACAGATTGAGGCACCAAAGCGCGTCAAGGATGTGCGACGCCTAGCCGGCTGCGTGGCTGCCCTGAGCCGGTTCATCTCCATGTCCGCTGAGCGCGCCCTGCCCTTCTTCAAAATCGTGAAGAAGGCGGGGCCGATGAAGTGGACTCCTGAGGCGGAAGTGGCACTACAAGATTTGAAGAAGTACCTCTCCTCCGCACCCGTGCTGGTGGATCCTAGACCCCAAGAGCCACTGCTCTTGTATCTAGCGACAACCAACAAGGTGGTCAGTGCTGCCTTAGTGGCACAGAGGGAGGAGGATGATGGAGCCCCGACAAAGGCGACGCCGCCTAATGATGATGCGCACGATGGCGAACAAGGCCTCCCTACGGAATTGGGGGGCGACCAAGAGAAATCCTCGCCAACCGACCGGCCTGTGCAAAATAAGAAGTTGGTGCAACGCCCAGTCTATTTCGTTAGCTCCCTACTACAAGGGGCTAGAACAAGATATTCTGGAATGCAGAAGTTGCTTTTTGGCCTCCTCATGGCCTCAAGAAAGTTGCGCCACTAATTCCAAGCACATGAGATTACCGTCGTCACTCGCTTGCCGCTGCAAAGGGTTCTGCAAAACCCTGATGCAACTGGAAGGATAGTGGAGTGGGCCTCAAGTTCGAGAGCACCTCGACCATAAAGACATGGGCTTTGGAGGAGTTCATTGCAGAATGGACCCCGACGCCAGACTAAGAAATACCAGAATCAACCCTCCTGGTCAAGGAATCAGATCAGGAATGGCTCAAGTACTTCGATGGAGCGTTCTCCTTGCAGGGCGCCGGGGCTGGCGTGCTGCTAGTCGCACCTACCGGAGATCATCTCAAGTATGTGATCCAGATGTATTTCCCCTGGGAGAAGTCAACCAACAATACCGCAGATTATGAAGGGCTGCTTCTCAGACTCAGGATCGCGATAGATCTTGGAATTCAGAAGCTCATCATCAGAGGTGACTCCCAGCAGGTCATCCGGCAAGTGAACAAAGACTCTGAGAGCCCGTTCATGGAAGCCTACGTGGAGGAGGTGAGAAATTGGAAGAACACTTTGACGGTCTACAGATGGAGAACATACCCCTTGCTAAAAACACAATCGCAGATGACCTGTCAAAGTGTGCAACACTTTAACTTCCTGTGGAACCAGGAACTTTCATGCTACGACTGACTCATCCCTCCGTGGCACCATCAAGCAAGCGAGACAAAAGGGCGGGCTCAAGACCCGGACTTTTGATAAGCTGCGCAAGCATGGAAAGCACTGGATTGATTGCCGTAGATTCTTTGGTTCATCAGAACAACACCAAATCGAGCCACCGGACATACACCCTTCTCACTGGTTTAGGGGAAGAAGCAGTTCTTCCCACGGAACTCATTTATGGGTCACCTCGGGTGCTCACTTATGATGAGCTTGAGCAAGAGCAATTACGTCCAGATGACACAGTGCTCCTCGAGGAGAGCCGGAGTCAGGCGGCTGTGCGAGCCTCTCGCTATCAGCAAGCCTTCCACCGCTATCATAGCCGCAAGGTACAATCCAGAAGTCTTGAGGAAGGCGACCTTTTTATTCGGCACGTTCAGTCAGCCAAGAATACAAACAAGTTGACGCCAAAGTGGGAAGGCCCATATCGGGTAGTGCAAGTCACCAGACCCGACGCTGTCCGCCTAGAGACCGAAGATGGCTTACCGGTGAGTAACTCCTGGAACATTGAGCATCTTCGAAAGTTCTACCCATAGAGAGGTTGCCGGGCTGACCAGCGACCAACTTTTGTACAAGTCTTGCCGAAGTTTCATGTAATCCTTTGTACAAAGCCAGGCGAATATCCTGAGTGCAGTCAAATAAAGCATAGCGTTCCGCATCATCATATAGATTCTCATGATAGAAAACATGCATGCATCTATGATTTTGTGAAACGCATAAACTAACAAGGGGACCATAGCCCCGACATATATTTTCCCTTTTTTTCTTTCTCTTGAAATACAGGTCCAACCCGTGCATAAGTTTGCTGGGGAGGAAGATAGTGGGGATGCCCATAGCAGTAGCAAGAGCCAAGATAATCCACTCGAGGCCGAAAAAGTACACGCAACGGACATATAAGTTGCAAACACTTTGAGTAAGTCGTTGGGTAGGTACATCCCTCTCCTCTCAAAGTAACCTCGATTCTCTCACGTGGAAAAACGTGTGCGATGGGGATCACTGTCATAAGCCTTCCATACGTCGTCTCGAAGCGCGCTCAATAACCGATGTGGCTTGTCCGGCACAACCCTTTTGTAAAAAGCGTGCTCGACGACCCTTGGCAATGCCCCGAAGGGAGCTAAACACCCTATTGGTAGTGACGACTCTGGCAAGGTATCTCCCCCGCAAGGTGCTCGTGACAAGGCCGATCGCGCCAATGATTCCCCGGCAAACACACAAAGGCGGACCACAATATAAAAAGAAGGGAGAGAGAAAGGGGTTGTGGAGGAAGAGAAGCACTGCTCTCTCGAGCAAAGCACTGAGCATACGACAAATAACAATAATTATGTTTAAAGCACAAATTGCAGTAACAAGGGGCACGGGGGCTAGTGCCAACGTGAACCTTGCACTCTCTTACCTTGGTCTACCCTGTGGACGACACACATGACCTTCTCCTCAAAAGGCTTGGGGTCCACGTCCTTCGGCAGGCGTACAATGGAGAGGTTGAGATCGGGGTTCCTGTAAGCCAGCTTGGTGAGCACCTTGAATAGGATGTTCCGGCACAGCAGTCGGGCCTCACTCGCCAGCCGTGTCCCCTCGCCAGTCTTGAGACGCTTCAGCGCGTCGGTCAGACTCTCAAAGAACAAAGCCAAATTAACGCTCGGAGGAACCCCTTTAGAAGGAGAATAGCGAGGGCCTTGGAGATCCATGGTGGACAGCTGATCGGAAATAGTGGAAGCAGCGTTAACAAGGCACTCCGTCCACAACTTGACGGTCTCCAAGTATCCGTTGTGGTCGGTGGTGGCGGCATTGAGCTGTTCCATCACAACCTGGAGCCTCCGAGCCAATTCCTCCTCCCAGGCCACACCCTCCTTAAGGGCCTCCTCCATAGGAGCCAATTTGTTTTGCACGGCAACCACGGAGGCGCGGGAAGCTCTGGCCAAGGGAGGCGACGGCAGCGGCGTTTGAGATTGGAGAAGGACTGGGAACAGTAGGCTAGGAGAGCTCGTGTTTTCTCCTCTTATGGAGACGCAGGCCGACCCTTTGCCTACTCACCAAACAGTTCTCCATGCTGCAGCCACGTAGGCCACTAAACGCATGACTCCCCACTCCGCGCATCCAATGCACGACGTGGGGAAAAGCAACTCCGAGCGGATCCAGCCACGAAAGCATGTGCACCTCTTTGGGCCTGGCCCAACAACGCTTCGCATGCCTGTGTGGCCCAGCCCTTGGGGCTCCTGTCGGTGCACTAAATACTAGGGTCCCTAGTGCCCCAAACTTGCGCACGGGCGCGAAAAGCCCCTGCCGGCAGGGCATGGCAGGACCCAGTCAAGATGCAACACCCAAGATTATCATGGCCTCCGCAAGCCTGTCTTGCCGGGAAGATGACCAAGACCGCTCCCATTTGGTGGGCGTGATAGACTCACCAAGTACAAGACTCCGGCAAGCTCCCTTGCCAGGATGATGACTGAAGCCCTCGGCAAGCTCCCTTGCCGGGACGAAGAGTCGAGGCCCCGGCAATCTCCTTTCCAGGATGACGGGCCTGGCCACTGGTGGGCAACCGCCCTTGCCATAGTGCCACCGCCCCCAAGTGCGAGCGCATTCTGCATGCGCGAGCGCAGCGGTATCAAAACACCTGGATACGTGTCTTCACCAGCACATCGCTGACAAGGGCAAGACGTGCATTAAATGCACCTGACAGCGGTAGATGGATAAGCACTGCCCTAGGTTCACTGGAACTCCTCGTGAACCAACCACCGAGCACTGTAGGCGACCCCTTTTCCTATAAAAGGAGGCCCTTAGCTCATTTCGAAGGTGTTAGACTCTTTGAACATCGACCCATAAGACAGTCATCAACGGTCAGTATAAAAATCGACAACAAAATGCTTAATACAACCAGACAAGCAGTACGTAGGGTTTTATGCGTAAGCGGCCCAAACCTGGGTAAAAAAGGCTTGTCGGGTGCTGATTGTTAGCTCTACTCTTCACGTCACCTCTCCCCGCCCTACGATCACAAGGGTTTCACGCTGGTTCCCATAGGTGTGGATCTCGCATCGCCGACACATACCTACCTATCATGGCATTTTCGTAGCCATTCCTAGATATATTGCGATGTAAATTCCACCGTTACAACATATGACTAGTTCATTCATCATCATATTGCTTTGCATGATCATATAGAGCTGACATAGCATTTCTGGCAAAGCCACCCTTCATTATATTACCGATACATGTCATGCTAGATCATTACACATCCTGGTACACTGCCATAGGCATTCGTATTGAGTCATAGTTCTTCATATCAAGCTATTGTGAGTTGTAACTAAATAAAAGTGTGATGATCATCATTACTAGAGCAATGTCGCAATGAGGAAAGTATGATGGAGACAATGATTCCCCCAGAAGTCGGGAAGAGAGTCTGAACAAAAGAAATTGGGGAGGCCATATGAGCCCACCACACAAAAATGAAAAAATGAATGAGAGAAGAAGAGAGAAGGGACTTTGGTACTATCATGTACCACACTTGTGCCTCAAAGTGGTGCCATGGTCCCCATATAGAAAGTATCATGATATGTCATTTTCATATGTAGTGTGGGGACCCCGACTTACGAGTCGAGATCGCCAAACAAACATGCTCAGTGGTCCCAGAGATCAATGCTCACTAAACACACAGAAATTGAATAACAAGAGTCTTACATCCATACATACCGTATGATACATATAATGAACTTGCGGTCAAACCATACATAGATAGGGCATTGAAGGCCAATACCGCAACCTTAACCAATAGCGGAAATATTGGTTGAAAGCGTGAACCCATGCCATCAGCCTTAACCTACAGGCATTCTGACTCGGGGGCTGTAACGACTAGGATGCAACACTTTCCTTATTTCCGTGTCGCATGTAAACGTTTCGCAAGCACGATAAACATCACATTACATAATAGATGGAAGAGTGATAAGATTGGCTTATACTCGCCACAAGCTAAATTACAGAGTCACACAGTCATACATTATTCAATTGGAAAATAGGGTCCGACTACAGACAAGATAAACAACAAAAGCTAATGCTATCCGGCCTTGCTAGACCCACAATCACGACCAAGTGCCTCTAATCCTACGGATACATCACGTACACCCTGCCACTATGATCATCGAACTCCCACTTCAGCTAGGTATCCTCAGGAACGCCTGCATCTGGGGTACCTATACCTGTGGGTGGTTGTAGTAAACTGTGAGCCACGAGGACTCAGCAATCTCATGACCTTGGCATCTATTCTAACTAAGTTAATAGATGAGGTTGGGGTAAGTGTTTGAGTTTGCAGCAGCCTAAGAATTTATGGTGGCTATCTTACGAAGAACAAAAGTAAGTTATGGTGGTTTACATGAGACTGTCGAGATCTAAGAATGATCACTAAGTGATCCTGAACACTTACTTACGTCATTCATAACACCACCGTGTTCTCAATCAGAGAAGGAACTCTGAAATAAATAGTCACGATTACGCACACAGTTGACAGATTTAGTTAAATTACTTTAAGTTATCTACAACCAGATGTTAACAAAGTATCCATGTTTGCCACATAACCGTGGGCACGACTTTCCGAAAGATTTAACCCTGCAAGGGTGCTCCAACTAATCCATCACAAATTACAACAGGCCGCATAGTAATCCTCGACCATGAAACTCGCGGTCTCGTTGGATTCCTTAGAGGAAAACCTCAATCTGAGAAGACCCAAAGTCTCACCGAAATCCCAATGCACAAGATATATCGCTAAGGTAAGACAAGTCCAGCAAGACCGCCCGACATGCTGACAAACCAGATATGAGCCGTGTATCTCGTTCTCAGGACACGACGGATTGTCCTAACTTCCGGTAGGCCAATCACATAGTTGCCCCTGGTGGCCACCGGCGGTTGACAGTTTGGACCAACACTCATGAGGAGCACTAGTCCGGGTTGTTGATTAATTAATTGGGGTAGCTATTCCCTATGCTTTTTATTAAGTTGTTAGCAAATTTAACACCAAATTTGGGTCTTGCCAGACAAGTCTTAACACTAAACGATTTACCAAGGGGGTCCCCATAACAACCCTGAACGTGTTAGGAGCGTTCAATTATGGAATAAAACAACGGTAGCCGAAACTAGGGCGGCAACAACGGAACAAATCACCCGGCAAAAGGCTACGCATTCCCCTATGAACAAAGTATATAGGTGCATTAATTAAATAGCATTAAATAAGGTGATATCAAATTTCCAATGTTATCACATGGACCAACTTGCACCTGCAACTAGCAACACTAATGTTAATGGTTGAGCAAGCCTAACTTAGCCAAACAATATTTGCCAGGAGGGGAGGTGTTTGAGGTTTCATGGCAATGTTTGATGGCCAATATATCATGTGGTTGGCAGCGGAGTTATAACGATGGAAACGAATCAACTAAGCATAACAAAGCTACAAACTGTGTCAAGGTCACGATCATCTTGCCTGTGATTTCTTCAGAGTGGAATTGTTACTGATCTTCCTGCATGAACTCACCGGACACCTCAAACTCGTTTCCAGACCCAGTAGCTACCCAAAAGAAACAATCATCAAATAAACACCAGCAAGATATTATGCAACAATAAAAAATGATGCATGCATGCACAAACTTCTACATAAGCACAGAGCTAAACCTACTCAAATGACAAAGTGCCACCTCATCACAACGGAACTTTTGCACAACTACTCAAAACTAAAATCCAGTGCTACCATTCGATTCCTGGGGTTTTTCTACCATAAATCCATATATCATACTACTATATATGCATGTAGAAAAACACCACAAAACAGAAAAGAAAAACTACGCAGGATCATAACTACTTATGTCAAGAATAGGGGCTCTTCTTGCATGTGCCAGATATGGTATGGAGAAAATTAGGCAAATTCCACTATCGGACTATTCCAAAAGTAGAATTAACCCAAAAAACAGAGAAAATAAAATAAAATACCACAATTACTGATAGGGGGCCCACTAGTCATATGCACGAGGCCCCCTAGAGTATGACATGTGGGCCCCTAGAGTATGACATGTCGGTGTAGAAATAAAAAGGGTTTGGTGGGGGATTGAACCGACCACCTCTCCCACAGATGAAACACACACTACCACTAGGCTATGCATGAGCATCTGCACTACTAGGGGAAGCACACTACATGTACTAGTTCTGCCTCACTGACCGGAGGGAAAACACCCAACAAATAAAAGAGGCGCAAGGGGACTCGAACCCGTGCCCTGCTGCGCGAGAGGTGGCTGTGTTGCCACTACGCTATCGAGGTGTTAATTGATACGTCTCTAACAAATCTACTTTTCCAAACTCTTTTGCCCTTGTTTTGGACTATAATTTGCATGATTTGAATGGAAGTAACATGGACTGACGCTGTTTTCGGCAGAATTGCCTTGGTGTTATTTTTGTGCAGAAATCAAAGTTCTCGAAACGTCCTGAAAATTTACGGGGAGAAGTTTTGGAAAATATCAAAAATATCTGCGCCAAGTTCCACCTTAGGGGGTGGGCCAGTGGGCCACAAGCCCCTGCTCCGGCACCAACCCCCTGGTGGCCGTGGGTAGGCTTGTGGGGCCCACAGGCACCTGCTGCCCCCAACCCCAGCTCTATAAGTTGTCTTTCGTCCTAGAAAAAATAAAAATTAGAAGTTTTCGTCACGTTTTTGATACGGAGGCGCCGCCACCTCCTGTTCTTCATCTAGAGTCCGTCTTGGGCTCCGGAGAGGGGATATCGTCGCCATCGTCATCATCAACCTTCTTCCCTCTCCAATTCCATGAAGCTCTTCGTCGTTCGTGAGTAATCTATTCGTAGGCTCGCTGGGCGGTGATGAGTAGGATGAGATCTATCATGTAATCGAGTTAGTTTTGATGGGGATTGATCCCTAGTATCCACTATGTTCTGAGATTTGATGTTGCTACTACTTTGCCATGCTTAATGCTTGTCACTAGGGCCCGAGTGCCATGATTTCAGATCAGAAATTATTATGTTGCCACCAATATATGTGTGTTTTAGATCCGATCTTGCAACTTGTAGTTACCTAATATGTGTTATGATCCGGCAACCCCGGAGTGACAATAACCGGAACCACTCCTCGTGATGACCATAGTTTGAGGAGTTCATGTGTTCACCAAGTGCTAATGCATTGGTCTGGTTCTTTATGAAAAGGAGAAGCTTAATATCCCATTGTTTCCTTTTGGACCCCGCTGTCACGGGAAGGATGGACCATAGATGTCATGCAAGTTCTTTTCCCTAAGCACGTATGACGACACACGGAATGCATGCCTACATCACATTGACGAACGGGAGCTAGCCACATATCTCTCCGTGTTATAGCTGTTGCATGATGAATATCATCCAAACAAATCACCGACCCATTCCCTACGAGTTTGTCCTACTGTTGCTACTGCTGTTACTTGTCTTGCTCTGCTGCTGCTGCTACTATTGTTGCTACTGCTGCTACTTGTCTTGCTATGCGGCTGCTGCTACTACTGTTGCTACTGTTGTTACTTGTCTTGTTGTGCTGCTGCTGCTACTACTGTTGCTACTGCTGTTACTCATTTTGCTCTGCTTCTACTATTGCTACTACTGTCGCTTGCTACTGTTGCTACTTGCTACTGCTGTCACTACTGTTGTTCCTTGCCACTGCTATTGCTCGTTACACTGCCGTTACTCGCTACTTTGCTGTTACTACTATGCTTGCAGATACTAATATTTCAGGTGTGGTTGAATCTGAAAAATTCAGCTGCTAATACTTTAGAGTATACTCTCACCTCCTGACGGGCTTATCAACAAATTGGGTCGAATAATCTACCCTCGAAAACTGCTGCGAACCCACGCGCTGGTGGGCCATCAACAACATTCTTCCAGTTTCATTGCCGGGAGTGCTAGCAGCATTCTTCTGGTGCCGTTGCAGGAGAAGGTTCGTTTTCATAAGCATTCGTCTAGCTAACACTAGAGATTGCAGGATCATCCCTTTTCTGGAGCCATTGCCTGGGAAGCACAGCTGACGTCAGCATTTTTCTAGCGCCGTTGCCGGGGAGGTATTGCTATATTCTCTGAGTTACTTGGGATTTATATCTTCTTATCACTATGAAGAATCTGAAGGATCCGAAGACCAAAGTCTTGCCCTCAACTACGAGGGGAGGTAAGGAATTGCCATCTAGCTCTGCACTTGATTCACCTTCAGTTATGAGTAAGTTTGCGACTTCACCTCCTGCTAGAAATCTTGATATGTCGGCTGTGCTTGATGATGCTTGTGATACTACTCCTAGAGATGCTATGCTTGATACTATGCCTGATACTGCTAGAGATGCTATGCCTGATACTACTGCTAGAGATGCTATGCCTGATACTGCTAGAGATGCTATGCTTGATACTGCTTTGCCTGATGATGCTAGAGATGCTATTTTGCCTGATGATGCTAGAGATGCTATTTTGCCTGATGATGCTATGCTTGATACTGCTAGAGATGCTCCTTTGCCTGTTTCACTAGGAGTGTTCCTTGATGCTCATATTGCTAGAGTTACTGCCAATGCTCGTGATGCGTCTGAAACTACCGGTACAATTGAGATAGAACCTGCTTTTGCTCCTGCTAAATCTAGCTCTCCTAGATATGAATTGCCTGATATACCTGAGGGTTACGTTATGGAGGGAGAGATAGCTGAGGATTTTCTTGCGTGTAAGGATGCCTATGGCGCTGAGAAATTAATTCTCAAGTGGAAGGAAAAATCTCGGGAAGTTAGGATGAAAAATGATCTGAAGTTTGCCACTTCTCCTATCTTTGTCACCGATAAGGATTATGAATTCTCTGTCGACCCAGAGATAATCTCTCTAGTCGAATCTGATCCTTTTCACGGTTATGAGTCTGAGACGGTCATAGCCCATCTTGCCAAACTATCAGAAATAGCCAACCTTTTCACTAATGAGGAGAAGATAGGCCACTACTATATCCTTAAGTTGTTTCCTTTCTCTCTAAAGGATGATGCTAAAGCCTGGTTCACCTCTCTTGCTCCTGGATGTGTGCGTAGTCCCTAGGACATGGTCTATTACTTGTGTGAGAAATATTTCCCTGCCCATAAGTAGCAAGCTGCCTTGCAGGAAATATACAACTTTGCTCAACTCCAAGAAGAGAGTCTTCCACAAGCTTGGGGGAGGCTTGTCCAGCTACAGAATGCTTTGCCTGATCACCCTCTCAAGAAGAACGAGATACTTGATATCCTCTATAACGGACTTACCGATGCCTCAAGATACTACCTAGATAGTTGTGCCGGTTGTGTTTTTAGGGAACGAACTGTAGAACAAGTTGAGACTCTACTGAATAACATCTTGATCAACGATAAAGCTTGGACTATTCCCGAACCACCTCCTAAGCCAACTCCTAATAAAAGAGGTATTCTATTCCTTAGTCCCGAAGATATGCAAGAAGCCAAGAAATGTATGCAAGAGAAAGGCATTACATCTGAAGATGTCAAAAATCTACCACCTATCGAAGAGATCCACGGTCTCGATAACCCGATACAGGTAGTGGAAGTGAATTCTCTGCGTAGGTTTGACGAGAGAGATATTCCTTTTGATAAACCTTCTAGCCTATGCTTTCATGAATTTGACAACTTTGTTGCCAAAAAACAGAGTTTCATTGATTATGTTAGCAGACATTTGGAACAAAGTGCTCGCATGCTTAGCCATTTAAGTGCTTGTGTAGACAGAAATGTCAATGCTCTAAAGCTTCTGAGTAAACATGCCTCT
Source organism: Hordeum vulgare subsp. vulgare (assembly GCF_904849725.1). Lineage (NCBI taxonomy): Eukaryota > Viridiplantae > Streptophyta > Magnoliopsida > Poales > Poaceae > Hordeum > Hordeum vulgare. The sequence goes on along the minus strand of NC_058520.1, from coordinate 256,860,555 downwards.
ATAATTACTACTCAGGTAGAACAAGTACTTAAAGATCAGAATGACCTGCTCAATGAATTAAGTGACAACTCTGTCAGGGTCATTACTAGAGGAGGCAAAATGACTCAGGAACCTTTGTATCCTGAAGGTCCTCCTAAGAGAATTGATCAAGATTCTCAAGGAATCAATGTTGATACACCTAGTCATCCTAAGGAGAAGAAGAAGGATGAGAGAAACCTGCACGCCAGTTCACCAAATACTATCACATCTGAAGAACCTAATGATATTTCTGCGTCTGATGCGGAAACACAATTAGGTGATGAACAGGAACCTGGTGACAATGTGGACAGTGATGTTCATAATAATGCTCAACCTAGCCATGATGAGGATGTGGAGATTAAACCTACGGTTAATCCTGATAATCAACAACCTAAGAGATACAACAAGAATGACTTTACTGCTAGGAAGCATGGTAAAGAAAGAGAGCCATGGGTTCAGAGACCTATGCCCTTTCCTCCTAAGCCATCCAAGAAAAAGGATGATGAGGATTTTGAGTGCTTCGTTGAGATGATAAGACCCGTCTTTCTGCAGATGCGGTTAACTGATTTGCTCAAGATGTCTCCGTATGCCAAGTACACGAAAGATATCGTGACTAATAAACGGAAGATACCAGATCTTGAGATCTCCACCATGCTTGCCAATTACACTTTCAAAGGTGGAACTCCTAAGAAACTTGGTGATCCCGGAGTGCCCACTATACCTTGCTCTATTAAAGGAAACTACGTAAGAACTGCCGTATATGACCTTGGAGCCGGTGTTAGTGTTATGCTGCTCTCTCTTTATCGTAGACTTGAGTTGGATAAGTTGACACCCACTGAAATTTCTTTGCAAATGGCCGACAAATCAACTGCTTTCCCTATCGGCGTTTGCGAGGATGTGCCTCTTGTGGTTGCTAATACCACTATCTTAACAGACTTTGTTATCTTGGATATTCCCGAGGATGATGCCATGGCTATCATCCTCGGAAGACCCTTTTTAAACACTACAGGGGCTGTTATAGATTGCAACAAAGGCAATGTCACTTCCCACGTCAACGGTAATGAGCACACAGTGCACTTTCCGAAGAAACGATATCCAGTACATTGCATCAATGCTATCGAAAAGACTTCATCGATTCTCATTGGGAGCTTTGAATGCCCTATTCCTCGTGTCAAGATGAAGTATGATTTGCTTGTTGGAGAGATTCATATCCCCACTGAGGTGACTTAGTGGCTATTCGCAAATTCTCCGTTCTCTCTTGCGATTCGAGAAGGTTTTGTCATAAGGACTTGATCAACCCTATTGACGAATTTCTTCCGATGACCATGAAACGGATGAATCAGAGTGTCACATACCTCTGTTTTGAGTCTTCATTTTCTGTTGTTTAGAAGAAAAATGATAGAATTAGTTTAGATTTTCCTGTTTTCTGTTCGAGCGTCCCGGAAAAATACCTCGAAAATAAAAGTTCTCCGATGGTCCATTAAATTTAGTATGATTTTTTCTGGAATTTTTGAAAAATTCTGGGCCTGAGAGCTGGTCAGGGGACCTGACCAGTGGGCCACAAGCCCCCCACCGCAACCTACCCCCTGATGGCGGGGTGCAAGCTTGTGGGGGCCACAGGCATCCCCTCCACTCATTCCAACTCCCAGCCTGTTCTTCCACCTCCAATAAAAAATTGTTTCGCAGCTCAAACCCGTGTTCTTGCTCATCTGGGTGTGATTTTCGATCTCCTTGCTCAAAGCACCATTCTCTGAACCGTTTTGGGGAAATTACTCCTTTTTAAGTGACTCCTCCATTGGTCCAATTAGTTTTTGCTCTAGTGCTTTATCCTTCAAGAATTCTTGCTACCTTGGTGACCCTGTTCTTGAGCTAGAAAAGTTGATTTTAGCTGGTCCCAAGTAGTTTTAGCGCGTGATACGGTCTCTAGGCACTAGTAGGAGTAGTTGCTACAAGTTGGGTTAACCCTTATTCACTTTTCTTTCGAAGTATCTAAAAATTTCAGAATTTTTCAGAGCTAGAAAAAGGAAGAGATGAGGAGGTTCTTGAGAGGCTCTTCAAGCCGTAACCACAAGGAGGATGAGAAGAATCACCCCAAGTACGTAGTCCCTCGAGTCACAAAAGTTCGAGCGTGCGAGTGCCCAAGTGATGAATTTTTGCGCGCCAACGGACTTTATGAAGACTTTTATTACTTGGTGGAGAACGCAGGTGTTACTGCGTTCGTTGAAGATAAGTGCCCACAATATCTCCTCCTCACCAATATTTTCGTTCAAAGCTTCAACTTTTATCTGAGGAAGAATCCTCCCATGGTTGAGTTCATGATATACGATGTTCCACACTGCATGACGCTGCAGGATTTTTGCAATGTATGCAAATTACCTTATGTTGGGGATATCCGTGACCCTCGTCCACGGGACTTGGAGGATTTCATTGGTTCTATTGTTGTTGGAGAGGAGAGAGGAGTGTCTCGCGCTAGAATTGCCAGCATACATTTTCCTGTGCTTCAGTACTTCTTACTATTTGTGGGAAAATGTTTGATTGGCCGTGGGGAGGCTGGATCACTTAGTTCTCCAGACCTTGCGGTTTTGCGCGAAGGCCTTTATAACGATAAGACTTATAGCTTGGGCGCTATAGTAGCTCAACGGTTGAACCTGAACCATTCTAAAGGTGTTGCCTATGGAGGTATCTATGCTATCCGTCTTGCCACACACTTTGAGATACTGATTAGACTGGGAGAGGAAGGAGAGATGCTTCTCCCTGAGAGATATCTGGATTATGACAGCATGGTTCGCCATGATTTTCTGGATCAAGATGCTAGTAGACGGATGATTTATAACCTGGTGTTTAGTCAGGGTACTCGAGAGACTATTACTTTGCCTGCTCCTTCTTTGTTCGATCTTCCTGCAGGCAGGTACACTATTATGCCCGCGGACATCTACGCATATTGGGGCTTGGCCCAACCACAGGCGCCCGTGCCTCAGCCGCCAGTCGAGTACCAGATGCCAATTTATCAGTGGGAGCCAGAGGAGCTCACACAGCAGTGGCATCCACAGTCTGCTCCGGAGTATCCTGGAGCTGGTTATTTCCCACCTTGGGAGTAGACCAAGCTAGCCAAAAGCCTAAGCTTGGGGGAGTACGTGTTCTCACCGACTTTACATTCATGCTTATGCTCTCGCTTTGTTAGCCGGTGTTTACACTCTTCCACTGTATTATCCATGCTAGTTTCTTTTCGTTTTCTTGTTTTCTTGTTTTGTGTCCTTTCGAGAAAACCCAAAAAGATTTTTCTTTCTTCTTTTGCTTGTTGGGAGCTTTCCCGTGTAAATAGTTTTCTTTTTCTTTGTGTCAAGGTAGAATATGTTGGTTACAATGCTTAGTGGTTCTTACATGCTTACCCGTTTAGCTTTCAAAGAGCCATATTATTTTGTCTTCTCCTCTGTGTTTGCCTGTAGATTCAGCTTAGTCCAATGCGCTTATTATCGTTCACATCGTTCGATCGTGCAAATGAAAGGCAACAATGATGATATATGATGAAGTGAATGAGACTGGAAAAGCTGGTATGAACTCTATCTATTTTGTTTTTGTAAATATGAATAGCTTGTCAACCGAGATTTAGCTTTGTTGTGAGAGAACCATGTTTGCAATGACAACTTAGAGACCATAGTTTCTGATGCCATGCTTATTTAGCTGAGAGCTTATAATGGTTTATCTTGAATGCCAACATAGATTTTGAGATGACTATGATGTAGTATGATAGGATGGTATTCTCCTTTGAATCTTTCAAGTGGCTTGACTTGGCGCATGTTCATGCATGTAGTTGAAACAAAATCAACATAGCCTCTATGATGTTCGTGTTTATGGTGATTTATATCCTGTTCATGCTTTCATTCAATGTTAGTCAAACTCATTGCATCTTGATGATTGTTGTCGCTCTCTAGTTGGTCGCTTCCCAGTCTTTTGCTAGCCTTCACTTGTACTAAGCGGAATACTGCCTGTGCATCCACTTCCATAAACCCAAACGTTTTTCCATGAGAGTCCACCATATCTACCTATTTGCGGTATATACCTGCCGTTCCAAGTAAATTTGCATGTGCCACTCTCTAAACCTTCAAGAAATAATCTGTTTTGCATGCCCGAACCGCTCATGTGGTGACAGGGGGCTATTGATATCTTCCATGCTAGGAGTGTTATCCTCGACATGTGTTTATTCACAGTCATTCACGAGAAAGGATCCGGTAATCGGAATGCCCAGTTCCACGCTTAAATCGAAAACATAACTGTAAAACAAGACTCCCCCCGGATTGATGTTAGTATGGACGGTACCCGAGGATTCTGCTAGCCGTGGAGTGTGATTGATTGGTGGTGGGGGAGTTAAAACTTCACTTTTCTGTTTCGGAACCGCCTATAGCATGAGTAGCATGGAAGATATTGAGAACTCTTGGTCATTGCGTTGACAATGAAAGCATGCCACCCAAAATTATTATCTCTGTTTTCAAAGCTTGAGCTCTGGCACCTCTCCAAATCAATGCTTCCCTCTGCGAAGGGCCTGTCTATTTATTTTCCTGTCGAGTCATCCTTCTCTTTTATAAGCACCGAGAACCTCTATCATTTTTATGCTTTGCTTTTGATTGATATTGAGTATGACTATGACTGGATCTTTGTTGCTATGAATTACAATGTTTAGTCAGCCCTTGATCTTTGAAAGTGCTCTGCATTTATGTTTTGCGGTCTCAGAAAGAGCTAGCGAGATACCACCTATTCATATTGCTTCATACTTGTCTTGATTGAAGTGTTGGTATTTCAAACTCATTATTATTTGCTCGTTAGCTGATTATGCCATTGATATTAGTTTACCGTGAGACCTTTGTGTCATTTGCTTATGTGGTTAACTTGTGATCTTGCTGAAATTCTGGTTATGAGTTAGACATAGTTGCAACAACAAGATCAAACAAAGTTTGTCAAAGTTTTCTTTCTCTCTCAGTTTGTCAACTGAGTTGCTTGAGGACAAGCAAGGTTTTAAGCTTGGGGGAGTTGATACGTCTTCAACATATCCACTTTTCCAAACTCTTTTGCCCTTGTTTTGGACTATAATTTGCATGATTTGAATGGAACTAACCTCGACTGACGCTGTTTTCAACAGAATTACCTTGGTGTTATTTTTGTGCAGAAATCAAAGTTCTCCAAACATCCTGAAAATTTACGGGGAGCAGTTTTGAAAAATATCAAAAATATCTGCGCCAAGTTCCACCTCAGGGGGTGGGCCAGTGGGGCACAAGCCCCTGCTCCGCCACCAACCCCCTGGTGGCGGTGGGTAGGCTTGTGGGGCCCACAGGCACCTGCTGCCCCCAACCCCAGCTCTATAAGTTGTCTTTCGTCCTAGAAAAAATAAAAAAAGAGAAGTTTTCGTCACGTTTTTTATAGGGAGGCGCCGCCACATCCTGTTCTTCATCTGGAGGGCAGATCTGGAGTCCGTCTTGGTCTCCGGAGAGGGGATATCGTCGCCATCGTCATCATCAACCTTCTTCCCTCTCCAATTCCATGAAGCTCTTCGTCGTTCGTGAGTAATCTATTCGTAGGCTCGCTGGGCGGTGATGAGTAGGATGAGATCTATCAGGTAATCGAGTTAGTTTTGATGGGGATTGATCCTTAGTATCCACTATGTTCTAAGATTTGATGTTGCTACTACTTTGCCATGCTTAATGCTTGTCACTAGGGCCCGAGTGCCATGATTTCAGATCTGAAATTGTCATGTTGCCACCAATATATGTGTGTTTTAGATCCGATCTTGCAAGTTGTAGTTACCTAATACGTGTTATGATTCGGCAACCCCGGAGTGACAATAACCGGAACCACTCCTGGTGATGACCATAGTTTGAGGAGTTCATGTGTTCACCAAGTGCTAATGCGTTGGTCCGGTTCTTTATTAAAAGGAGAACCTTAATATCCCGTAGTTTCCTTTTGGACCCCGCTGCCACGGGAGGGATGGACAATAGATGTCATGCAAGTTCTTTTCCCTAAGCACGTATGACGACACACGGAATACATGCCTACATCACATTGACGAACGGGAGCTAGCCACATATCTCTCCGTGTTATAGCTATTGCATGACGAATATCATCCAAACAAATCACCGACCCGTTGCCTACGAGTTTGTCCTACTGTTGCTACTTCTATTACTTGTCTTGCTCTGCTGCTGCTGCTACTACTGTTGCTACTGCTGTTACTTGTCTTGCTCTGCTGCTGCTGCTACTACTGTTGCTACTGTTGTTACTTGTCTTGCTCTGCTTCTGCTGCTACTACTGTTGCTACTGCTGTTACTTGTTTTGCTTTGCTGCTACTGTTGCTAGTACTGTTGCTTGCTACTGTTGCTAGTACTGTTGCTTGCTACTGTTGCTACTTGCTATTGCTGTCACTACTGCTGTTCCTCGCCACTGCTATTGCTTGTTACATTGCCGTTACTCGCTACTTTGTTGTTACTACTGTGCTTGCAGATACTAATCTTTCAGGTCTGGTTGAATCTGACAAATTCAGCTGTTAATACTTGAGAGTATACTCTCACCTCCTGACTGGCTTAACAACAAATTGGGTCGAATACTCTACCCTTGAAAACTGCTGCGAACCCACGCGCTGGTGGGCCATCAACAACATTCTTCCAATTTCATTGTCGGGGAGTGCTAGCAGCATTCTTTTAGTGTCGTTGCAGGAGAAGGTTCCTTGTCATAAGCATTGGTCTAGCTAACACTAGAGATTGCAGGATCAGCCCTTTTCTGGAGCCATTGCCAGGGAAGCACAGCTGACGTCATTAATGCGCAAACAAAGCAGCACACAGGATGAACCTGCTCTGCACGCTAACTACCTCCCGAAAAACTAACAAGGGAAAAAGGGGGGCACAGGGATTCGAACCCATGACCTCAGGGTCACAGCGCAATGCTCGAACTAGTCGAGCTACAAAGGGGGATCTGTACAGAGAGGGAATCCATCTGTGGTGATATGCAAAGGGGATCCTTCTCAATTCAATAGAGAGGCGCCGGCGACGACGCTGCTCACCGGTTCAACAACTAGCCAACTCACATGCACTCATGGGGTCCCTACGAGAGATCTGCTCTATGAGCTGTAGATTGGAGAGGTGCAATGGGCCCTCCACACCGCATGCACGCGCAAGCAGGAGCATGTTGCTGCTACACCCTACACAACGAGCGATGTTGCTGCTTCGCCCTACGTGTCACCTGTGCAAAGCTCCGGCACACGAGCAGAGGAGGCAAGGGAAGAGGGAGGAGAGTGAGGCTGAGGCTCACCTAGGGGCAGCGAAGAAGAACCGGCGTAGGCGAGGAGGGAGGCATCGATGTCGTGGTGCTGAAGTCGAAGAAGCTCGCCGGAGTGAGGAAGAAGATACGCTCATCGTCGGGCGTCGTGGCATCGACCTTGACGTTCGGTTGCCGCGTGAATGGAACCCCACGGCCCTCCTCGAGCTCCTGGTCCAGATGGGGAACAAGACGGGCATCGATCTTCTACCAGCATCGAGCTCACAAGTAGTTGATCATGGCAACGGCGGTGTCGGGTGGCTCACCTCGTGGCGCTAGGAGGAAGGGGAGGAGGAACCCTAGGCATGGGGCATGGCCAAATAGGCCGGAGGGGCAGCCCTGGTGGCCGCATGATGAAGGAGGACATCGATCCGGTGGCGCCCATGGAGTCATACAAGCAAATGCACGCGAGGTGGAAGAGAGGGACGCGTTTGTGGGCCTAGACCGAAACCTACTGCTGCTGCGCTGCTTCCTCTCTCTCTAGTCTACCCAAAACCTTCGCGAATAGAAAAAACAAGCTGGTTTGAAAAAAATATCAGAGGCAAAAGAAAAATAATTTAAATAAAACAAAAATACTTTTGGACTTCTGAAATCATGGTCCAATTCATAAAAACAAATTGTGCATTTTGAATAGTAAAAAATAAATGCCTTTTATTTAAATGAAACTCTGTATTTAAATAAAACAAAATGGAAAATAAAAATAAAAACCAGAGGGGCTACCTCCACAATTTACAAAAGGATTTTTAGGAAAAGTGGAACATTTTCATTAGGGAAAAATAGAAGTTTTGAACTATGGTGCAACAAGGGGTTTTGAGTTTGCTCTTGTTGCACCCAATCACATAACCATCACATGCGGTCTCACATATAACCAGGGTCCAAGACAACCAACACAAGACAAAAGACAAAAGGAAATGATGCCATGACGCACATCAAATGAAGACACCATTGAGCTCAAACCACTTGATCATAATTACCAGGTTGCCTTACATGGAAAGAAAATACAAGAGGGGGGAAGGAATGCTTTGGGGCTGTCAAAACTCTCCCACACTACAAGAGGATATCGACCCGAGATCTAGGATTAGAAGAACTATGGGAATTTGGAACAGAGGTGGTCCTCGCGCTCCCAAGTGGCTTCTTTGTCTGAATGATGTTACCATGCACTTTGAGGAACTTGATTGACTTACTACGGGTCTTGCGCTTAGTCTCTTCAAGAATTGCTATAGGATGCTCATGGTAGGATAGGTTGGGCTGGAGATTGATATCTTGGAGATCAAATGTGCACCCGGAAGTCTTGAAGCATCTCCGGAGATGAGAGACGTGAAACACATCATGCACATTGGAGAAGTTGGATGGAAGCTCTAACTGATATGCAAGATCACCTCTCTTGCCAATAACTTTGAAAGTACGAACAAAGCGAGGAGCGGGCTTTCCTTTGATGCCGAAGCGCTGAGTGGCCTTCATGGGAGACACTTCGAAATGCACAAAATCATCGAACTGAAAAGTCATGTCCCGATGCTTGCTATCGTAGTAGCTCTTTTGACGGGACTGAGCTGCTTTGAGATTATCCCGAATGACATGACACATTTCTTCTGCTTCAGCAATTATGTCATTCCCAAAAATCTAATGCTGACCAGCCTCTAACCAATTGAGCGAGGTACGACACTTCCTACAATATAGAATCTCGAATGGAGCCTTGCCTTAGCTTGCTTGAAAGCTATTGTTGTATGTGAACTTGGCAAACGGTAGGCAATCTTCCCACTTCATGCCAAAAGAAATCACACAAGCTCTCAACATATCTTGAAGGATCTGATTGACTCTCTCAACTGGCTTTGATACAAACTTGTAACGACTAAGATGGGACACTTTCCTTATTTGGGGGCGGGGCCTCAAAAGGGGAAGAGTCACATCTAAACGTTTCTCAAGCAGGATAAACATCGCATTACATAATATATGGAAGAGTAATAAGATTGGCTTACACTCGCCACAAGCTAAATTACAGAGTCACACAGTCATACATTATTCAAATGGAAAACAGGGTCCGACTAGGGACAAGATAAATGACAAAAGCTAATGTTATCCCGCCTTGCTAGGCCCACGATCACGACCAAGTGCCTCTAATCCTTGGGATACGTCACGTACACCCTGCCACTGTCCTCGTCGAACTCCCACGTCAGGTGGGTATCCTCAGGAACGTATGCATTTGGGGTACCTGTACCTATGGGTAGTTGTATTAAACTATGAGCCATGAGGACTCAACAATCTCATGACCTTGGTATCAAGTCTAACTAACTTAATATGTGAGGTTGGAGTAAGTGTTTGAGTTTGTAGCAGCCTAAGCATTTAAGGTGGCTAACTTACGAAGAACATAAATAATTTATCGTGCTCTACGTGAGACGGTCAAGATCTATGATTGATCACTAAGTGATCCTGAACACCTACTTACGTCAGTCATAACCCCACCGTGTTCTCGATCAGAGAAGTACCACTGAAAGAAACAGTCACGGTTACGCACACAGTTGGCAGGTTTTAGTTAAGTTACTTTAAGTTATCTAAAACCAGATGATAACAAAATATCCATGTTTGCCACATAACCGAGTGCTCCAACTAATCCATCACAAATCACGACAGGCCGCATAGTAATCCTCGACCACAAAACTCGCGATCTCGTCGGATTCGTTAGAGGAAAACCTCAACTCTGAGAAGACCCAAAGTCTCACCGGAAACCTAATGAACAAGATATATCGCTACGGTAAGACAAGTCGAGCAAGACCAATAGGAGCGGCGTATCTTGTTCTCAGGACATGACGGATTGTCCAAACTTCCGATAGGCCAATCGCAGAGTTGCCCCTGGTGGCCACCGGCGGTTGACAGTTTGGACCAACACTCATGAGAAGCACTAGCCTAGGTTGTTGATTAATTCCTCGGGGTAGCTATTCCCTATGCTTTTTCATAAGTTGTTAGCAAACTTAACACCAAACTTGGGTCTTGCCGGACAAGTCTTAACACTAAACGATTTACCAAGGGGGTCCCCATAACAACCCCGAACGTGTTAGGAGCACTCGGTTATGGAATAAAACACCGGTAGCCGAAACTAAGGCAACAATAGCGGAACAAATCACTTGTCAAAAGGCTATTCCTTCCGCTATTATCCAAGTATATAGGTGCATTAATTGAATAGCATTAAAATAAGATGATATCAAATTGCCCATGTTATTTCATGGACCAGCTTGCACCTGCAACTAGCAACGCTAATGATAATGGTTGAGCAAGCATAACTTGGCCGAACAATATTTGCTAGGAGGGGAGGTGTTTAAGGTTTCATGGCAATGTCTGATAGCCTATATATCATATGGTAGGCAGCGGAGATATAACGATCGAAATGAATCAACTAAGAATAACAAAGCTAGAAACAGTGTCAAGGTCACAATCATCTTGCTTGTGATTTCTTCAGAGTGGAACTGTTCCTGATCTTCCTGCAAGAACTCACCAGACTCCTCGAACTCATTTCTAGACCCAGTAGCTACCCAAAAGTAACAATCATCCAATAAACACCAGCAAGAAATTATGCAACAATCAAACATGATGTATGAATGCACAAACTTTGAAATAAGCACAGAGCTAAATCTACTCAAATAACAAAGTGCCACCTCATCACAATGGGACTTTTGTAGAACTGATCGAAACTGAAATTTAGTTCTGCCATTGGATTCCTGGTTTTTTTTACCCCAAATCCATATATCATACTACTATATATGCATGCCTAAAAACACCACAAAACAAAAAAGAAAAACTACAAAGGATCATAACTACTTATGTCAAGAACAAAGGTTGTTCTTGCACCTGCCTGATCTGGTATGTACCAGATTAGGCAAATTCCACTCGTGGACTATTCCAAAAATGGAATTAACCCAACAAATAGAGAAAAACTAAAATACCACAATTATTGACAAGGGGTCCACTCGTCATATGCACCAGTGCCCCTAGAGTATGACATGTGGGCCCTACACTCCACAACACAATAATAGACGCAAAAATAAAAGGATCCACTTGTGGACTATTCCAAAAATGGAATTAACCCAACAAACAGAGAAAAACTAAAATACCACAATTATTGACAAGGGACCCACTGGTCATATGCACCAGTGCCCCTAGATTATGACATGTGGTCCCTACACTCCACAACACAATAATACACGCAAAAATAAAAGGGGTCTAGTCGGGGATCGAGCCGACCACCTCTCCCACACACGCAACACACAATACCATTAGGCTGCGAGCGAGCATCTTCACTACTAGGGGAAGCACACCACATGTACCAGCTCTGCCTCACTAACCGGAGAGAAAACACCCAACAAATAAAAAGACAACAAACAGAGAAAAACTAAAATACCACAATTATTGACAAGGGGGCCACTGGTCATATGCACGAGTGCCCCTAGAGTATGACATGTGGGCCCTACACTCCACAACACAATAATACACGCAAAAATAAAAGGGTCCACTTGTGGACTATTCCAAAAATGGAATTAACCCAACAAACAGAGAAAAACTAAAATACCACAATTATTGACATGGGGCCCACTGGTCATATGCACCAGTGCCCCTAGATTATGACATGTGGGCCCTACACTCCACAACACAATAATACACGCAAAAATAAAAGGGGTCTAGTCGGGGATCGAGCCGAACACCTCTCCCACACACGCAACACACAATACCACTAGGCTGTGAGCGAGCATCTTCACTACTAGGGGAAGCACACCACATGTACCAGCTCTGCCTCACTAACCGGAGAGAAAACACACAACAAATAAAAAGACAACAAACAGAGAAAAAGTAAAATACCACAATTATTGACAAGGGGCCCACTGGTCATATGCACCAGTGCCCCTAGAGTATGACATGTGGGCCCTACACTCCACAACACAATAATACATGCAAAAATAAAAGGGGTCTAGTCGGGGATCGAGCCGACCACCTCTCCCACACACACAACAGACAATACCACTAGGTTGTGAGCGAGCATCTGAACTACTAGGGGAAGCACACCACATGTACTAGCTCTGCCTCACTAACCGGAGAGAAAACACCCAACAAATAAAAAGACACACAACACACAATACCACTAGGCTGCGAGCGAGCATCTGCACTACTAGGGGAAGCACACCACATGTACCAGCTCTGCCTCACTAACCGGAGAGAAAACACCCAACAAATAAAAAGAGGCCCAAGGGTAATCAAACCACTGCCCTGCTGTGCGAGAGGTGGCTCTGTTTCCACTACGCTATCGAGGTGTTACTGCACTAGTAGAGCAGCAGGCAGGATGAACCTCCTCTGCACGCCAACTACCTCACGAAAAACTCACAAGGGAAAAGGGGGCTGCAGGGACTAGAACCCATGACCTCAGGGTCACAACGCAACACTCGAACCAGTCGAGCTACAGAGGGGGATCTGTATAGAGAGGGTATGCATCCGAGGTGATATGCAAAGCGGCGCCTTCTCTGTTCAACAAAGAGGCACCGACGACCACGCTGCTCGCCGGTGCAACAACTAGCAAACTTACAGGCACTCGCAGGGTCCCCATGCAAGATCTGCTCTATGAGTTGCAGATCGAAGAGGTGCAACGTGCCCTGAACACCGCATGCACTCGCAAGCAGCAGCAGTGCTGCTGCTGCTACACCATACGCAACAAACGTTGCTACTGCTCTGCCCTACACGCCACCGGTGGACAGCTCTGGCGCGAGAGGAGAAGAATCAAGGGAAGAGGTTGCGGCTCACCTAGGGGCAGCAAAGAAGAACCAGCGCAGGAGAGGAGGGAGGCGTCGGCGTTGTGGTGCTGAAGTCTAAGAAGCTCTCCAAAGTGAGGAAGAAGAGCCGCTCGTCATCGGGCGGTGTGGCGTTGATGTTGACGTCTGGTTGCCACGAGAATGGAACCCCACGACCCTTCGTGAGCTCCTGGTCTAGAAAGGGAAGAAAACGGGGGGCGATCTGCTGCCAGCGTCGATCTCACCAAGAGCTAATCATGGCGACGTCGGCGTCAGGAGGCTCACCCCGATGGCGCTATGAGGAAGGCGGGGAGGGAAATGGGTGTAGGAGGAACCCTGCCATAAGGCATGGCCAAATAGCCAGAGCGGTAGCACTGGTGGCCGTTTGATGGAGGAGGAGATCGATCCGGTGGCTCCCATGGCGTCGTACAAGCTGACGCGTGCGAGGTGGAAGAGAGGGGCACGTTTCTGGGCCTAGACCGAAACCTACTGCTACTAGGTCGCTCCCTCTCTGTGGTACTCCCGAAACCTTTGCGAATAAAAAAAACAAGTTGGTTTGAAAAAAATACCAAAGGCAAAAGAAAAAGAATTTAACTAAAACAAAAATACTTTTGGACTTCTAAAATCATGCTCCCATTTCTAAAATAAATTGGGCATTTTGAAGAGTAAAAAATAAATTTCTTTTACTTAATTGAGACTGTGTTTTTAAATAAAATAGAAAGGAAAATAAAAATAAAACGAGAGGGGCTGCCTCAACAATTTACAAAAGGATTTTTATTGGGGAACATTTTTATTGGGGAAAAACAAAAGCTTTAATCCACCACAAAATAATTGGAAAGGGGAGAGAACTTTTGAACTATGGTGCAACAAGGGGTTTTGAGTTTGCTCTTGTTGCACCCAATCACATAACCATGACATGCACTCTCACACATAACTAGGGTGCAAGACAACCAAAACAAGACAAAAGGCAAAAGGAAATGATGACATGCATGATGCCATGATGCACAAGAAAGGAAGACACCATTGAGCTCAGACAAGTTGATCATCATAACCAGGTTGCCTTACAAGGAAAGAAATTACAATAGGGAGAAGGAATGCATTGTGGCTGTCACAGAGGCGTCCTAGCTCGCAGGAACGTCACCATGGTACTCTTAACCATCTCCTGCTCTCTCACCTGGTCAATGAAATAACCATTGCCAAGCCAATGAGTACTTTGAATGTACTCGTAAACAGCCCATGATGCGGATTATGTAGTTCAGTGCAATATGAAGTATAATGCAGACTTTGCGGAAAGCAAGTTTTTATTAATGCATAAGCATCGTCAAGTGTTTAGATGATCATGCATCACTAGGAAAATAGTAACCATAAGAACAGGTGATAACGAGTTGATGGATATACTTCTCGCCCCTCGTTGGTTACCCCAAGTGGAAGGTGGAGATGTAGTCAACAACAGATTTCCCTTACACGGAGACTGTAAGGTTTATCGAACCAGAAGGACTACTGGGATCAACAAGTAGGTGTCTCATGTCCTGGTCAGCAGAAGACGTGGACGTGCAAACACAACAAATAACTTCTCTCCAAATGAGTACATAGAGGTTGTCAATCTCTCCGGCCTTGTAGTTTGCAAAGGATCAAAATACAAGCGGGGAGGTAATAGTGGTTGCAACATAAAAGTAAATGAAAGCGCTAAATGATGGAGGTGTAAACAATGATGGTGATATGGACCGGAGTCACATGATGTTCACTAGTGATGTCTCTCTCCCAAAAGACGATAAACAACTATGCTTGGGTTGACAAATCAAAGTGTGGCAATTGACAAAATTATGATCGCACTGCAATGCTAATTATGCTACTTGATAGTTAGAGGTTCAATACTAATGGGCACTATGCAAACACAGCTAGACCGTTTATTTATCAACGTCTACTTACTAAGCATCCACCTTGAGATATCTATTGAGAACATCTCTCCGGTATTAAGTTGCGAGCCCCACCCAAAGTGTAAACTCAAAGCAACGGCCAACTGCATTAACGAACTATGCGAAGGTAAACAATCCTTGCAACCGTGGTCACAAGCACCGTTGTTTTCTCCCTGGTGGCAGCAAGCACATCTTCTAGTCTCATGTTTCTGCCACTCAAGCTAGACATCGAGGGGCATGAACCCACAATCATGCATAATGCTCCCTCTTGGAGTTACAATCTACTACTTGGCCAAAGCAATAAATAGCAACGGAGAACATGCATGAATCACCAAGGAACATAATATAAAAGGATAATCAAATATATAACTCATAACAATATAAACATAATCTCATAATCCATCGGATCCCAAAAACCGAGCATAGCAAAAGCAAGAGAATTACATAGATGCCTTTATCATGTAGGGCAGCTCACAAGGACTAACCATTGAAGCACCAGATTGGAGAGAAGACATCACATAGCTACTGGTCATGGACTCATGGTCCAAGGAGGACTACTCATGGCATGTTTGGGAAGCGTCCATGACGGTGGAGAAGCTCCCGGAGGTCAATCCTTCCTCCGACAGGGTGCTGGGAAAAGGTCTGCTGACGCTCCCGATCTTGGAAGCGCTGTGGCGGCGGAACAATGGAGAAATTCACCATTCCATAAACTCTGCGAGGGTTTCCTCTCAGGACCCTAAATATAGGCCAAAGTAGGGCACCAGAGGAGGTGGGACCCATCCAGGAGACCTCCTAGCGCGGCCTAGAGACTATTCGCGCCAGTAGGCCGCCTGGGAGGCCCGTGCCCCCCTATTGCACAGCTTCGGTGATCTGGAAGCTTGTGTTTTGCTGATTTTTTATATATTTTTTCTTAATTTTTTTGGGCTTCCGAAAATTGGGTAAAAGCCCCTGCAAAATAGACATCAGCAGACAGAAACTGGCACTGGGTTCACTGCGTTAGTAGGTTAGTCCAAATATGTGTAAAATGATATACAAGTGTAGCAAAACATATAACATTGTCACCCAAAAGATCATGGAACAACCAAAAATTATAGATACGTTTGGGACGTATCAACATCCCAAAGCTTAATTTATGCTCGTCCTGGAGTAGATAAATGATAACACAATAATTTCTACGGTGAAATGCTAAAACACATATAAGAACTTCAAAGTAAAGCAAGAAATATATGCAATTCAAGTCATGACAATAACAAGCAAGAGTTTATATCTAGTATTGAATTTAGCAAAGTAAGAACATAAAGGTGCAAGAAATCTCGCTATCCGTGACTCGGAAGTCTCCAAATGGTGTTTGCGTGCAAGAAGTGGGAGATGGGTTGAGATCATAAAATATTTTTTAAAATTGAGAACTCAATCTACTAAACCTCACACTTAGTATCCTTTGGAATCTTATTTGGACTCATCCCTAGAACACTAGTTAGGAAAAAGTCAAAATGATCCTTCCCCTTTCGACTTTGAGCACTCATGTGATGGATGAGCGTAAGCAAGATATGTTGGCACTTAGGATGGAAAATAGAGAATGATGGGGAAGGAATACAAAAAGGTGTGAAAGGCTTGCATCAATTAGGACAACCATAGGCGAGAGAAAGCCAAATGATAGATATGATGTGAGGAGTAGGGATTGCCATGTAACGGATGAGCATATGAGCTAAGGTAAGCTCTCCAATGGAACTAGTGGGGGTGCATCGAACTTGTTTTCTCATGAAGACATAGAGCTCATTTGAGGAGGCTCATCATTGGAATATGCAAACCAAGTTCTATAGTGTGAGGGTCCCCACATAGTTATGCATGAATGATAATCTCCTTGTAGTACCAATATAGCAATGGAGTACGAGTGTGGATCTTTCAAAAGAAATATAAATGTTGCCCCCTTCTCTCTTTTTATTTCTTTTTATTTTTCTTTTTTTATTTTTTTTATTTTTGTGCCCTCTTTGACTCTTTCTTTTAATCTCCCATTTGTCCTCTTTGGGATCTTTTGTTTTGTCCACTTTGGGATCTTTTCCTCACTTAAAGGCAACACTCTATGTTCTACATGAATGAAAAGAAAAATCATCACACTTTATAAGAAGTGCTCAACATAAAGACAAGTGAAAACTATCATGATGCATGCAAATGTATGCCTATGCTAGTGTAGGAGGATATGCAACGATACTAGCGCGTCATGTAGCAATAATTTTGGGCCAGGCCCAACTATCTTGCGGCTCTATGATCAAGCAAAAGCATGTATGACATGAAGATCAAGTCATGACATGGTGGATGTTGCATGGCAATGTATCTCGGAAAGGCTATGGAAATGCCTTAGTAGGTAGGTATGGTGGCTGTTTTGATGAAAGATATAATGAGGCTTATGTATGACAGAGCGTATCATATCATGGGTTTGGATGCACCAACGGAATTTGCACCAACTCTCAATGTGAGAAAGGGCAATGCACGGTATCGAAGAGGCTAGCAAAATATGGATGGTGGAAGTGCCAACAATCGAGTACTCACATTAGTCCGAAAAACTCATACACTTATTATCGGTAACTCTCTATCTAGTTAGGAAATTCACAAAGAGACAAGTACCCCGAGGAGGATTGTTTGGGGGTTTGCTTATCCTTGTGCATCCTCGACTCATGTAACGTGAGGGTACTCTATATATTCCAACCCCTCGAGAGGTTAGCGATCAATTTAGTAGCTAGAGTTCTCAACTAATTTTAGTTTTTGGACAAAAACACAGATTTCCCAAAATACGACACCTATCACTAATAGTATCAAGCTCTTGGCACCAATAGTCCAAACATTACTCAAATCAATACCTCAAAACTATTGCAAGTTACTACTATACTTAAATAGCAACCTGAGTTACCTACTCATGCAAGACACACAACTCAGTGCAATGAGCCAACACTCTAAACAAGATAAGCATGATGACTCAAGAGAGTTCAAAAATCAACCTAAATAAAAGCTCTTAAAAATATAAGCACGAAAACTAAGATCTAAGCATGATAGTAGCTACGAAAAGATGAAGAACACACGAAAAAGATAAGCATGAAAACCTATGTTGTGTTCTAGAGTGGAATGGAGCGTGTCTCTCTCCAAACAAGGTAGGATAGGTTCCGACTTGTTATGACCAGCAAGAAAAACTAAAACAAACTAAAAAGCAAAGAACGAGACGCTCCAAGAATATCACATATCATATGAAGTGATAAAAATATAGCATGTAGATGGACGAACAGATGATTGTTGATAGAGAAGGGGATGCACGGGGGCATCCCAAAGCTTAGACGCTTGAGTCTCATTTGAATGTTTCTTGGGGTGCTTGGGGGCATACCAAAGCTTGAGCGCTTTACATTCTTGTATCTTCTTTCATCATCTCCCATCGCATACTTGAAAATTCCCTTCATATGAAACTCATCACAAGCTGATTAGAGTTGTTAGTACCCTTAATAAAATAATTCATTACCTCCTGGAAATAAAGATTTTCATGAAAAGCTACTGCTTCTGATGAATGCCAGAAGGTTTTTGGCAAACAAAAAGTAAACTTAGGATTTGCAAAATGATGAAAAGGCAAAACATGGCAGAATATGTGAAAAACAGAACAACAGGTAGTAAATAATATATTCGGGGCACTTCTGCAAAGCAAATCAAAAAACTCAGAAGAGATGCCAGAAAGGCAATTATATAGAGCATGCTGTCAGAAACATTCAGATCAAAAGATGATCTGGTGATTTTTGGCGACTTTTTCGTCAAGAAGATAGAATCTGTTTCTGGGCAGAATGTCAAAAAATTTGAACTTTCTTACAATCGGAGGCTATAACTTGGCACAAAGCTTAAAAACAAATAGACAATGATGTTGCTACAGTAGTAACAAGCATCAAGACCAGTGAAACAGAAAATACAAACAAATTGGGTTGCTTCCCAACAAGCGTTTTCTTTTATGCCTTTGAGCTAGGCATAATGCAAGAAGATGAAGTTGTATCAATTGAACCATCATCAAGATCATCAAAGAGCTCTTCAATAATACAACTAGTCTTAAGAGGAATCTCAAAGAGAGGCGTAGTGGCAACACTTCTAGGAGCAAAAGAAAAGGTAGTAAGACCAATTGGAATTTCATTTCTAATTCTATTTAAGAGAGGTATCTCTTCCAATGTCTTCCAAGTTTCAACACCCTTAGCAATAGGTATACTTGTTTTTGGGTTGAGGAACCTTGGGTATGTTAACGAACCTAGGTTCCTTCCTTGCAGGGGTTTCTACATTTGTAGACTTGATGGAGGATAGAGTATTTCCTAAAGTTTCAAAAATATCCTCGATCTTATCAATCCTAGAAGGATCCACATCATGGGTTTTAAGAGTCTCCAAAAATTTGCAATTTTTTTTCATAGAGCTATCAAGTCTATTTAAGTTCCCTTGAATCTTACGATCTAGTTTATTAATTTTACTCATGCTTGGCATCTCTATGTCTATTTTCTCAAGTTTACTCATAACATGAGATAAAGTGATATCATCCTTTATGTCAACAATATGTGGCATTCCGACAAGATTTTCCATAACGTTAAGAGCCTCCCCAACGGGAGCTTCAAAGAAATTCCCTCCTATTGCTGTGTCTAGAACAAACCTATGCCAAGAAGTAATACCAACATAAAAATTTCTAAGCAAAATAGTGGAGGATTTCTTCTTGGTGGCTCTGTCTTGAGAATTTTTAGTTCTATACCAAGCATCTTTCAAACTTTCTCCATCCCTTTGTTTAAAGGTGAGAATCTCTCTTCGGGGTGCAACACTAGAGGCAAAGGATTTAGTCATACACACTAAACAAAGCAAAGTAACTAATTGTTCTGTGGTTTTTGGTATAAGACTCTAAAGAAAAAACTAGAAAGCAAACTAACAAGACTAAAAAGAAAAAGTAAAGGATAGCGTGCAACTCCCCTATCTTGAAGACTGGAGTCCCCGACAACGACACCAAAAATTTGCTTGATGATGCATTGATGAATATGCTTCTCGCCCCTCCTTGGTTACCACAAGTGGAAGGTGGAGATGTAGTCAGCAGCAGATTTCCCTTACACGGAGACTGTAAGGTTTCTCGAACCAGAAGGACTCCTAGGCTCAACAAGTAGGCGTCTCCTGTCCTGGTCAGCGGAAGACGTGGACCTGCACACACAACAAATAATTTTGCTGACACCGAGTATAGAGAGGTTGTCAATCTCTCCAACCTCGTAGTTTGCAAAGGATAAAAAAAAAGCGGGAAGGTAATAGTGATTGCAACGGAAAAGTAAATGAAAGCGGTAAATGATGGACGTGTAAACAATGATAGTGATGTGGACCGGAGTGACATGATGTTCACTAGTGATGTATCTCTCCCAAAATACGATAAACAACTATGCTTCGGTAAACAAATCACAGTTGGGCAATTGAAAGAATTATGATCGCACCACAATGCTAATTATGCTACTTGATAGTTAGAGGTTCAATAGTAATGGGCAGTACGCCAAGACAAGTAGACCGTTTATTCATGAGCATCCACTTACTAATCATACACCTTGATATATCTATCCAGAACATTTCTCCAGTATTAAGTTGCGAGCCCCGCCCAAAGTGTAAACTAAAAGCAACGGACAACTGCATTAACGAACTATGCGTAAGGTAAAAAATCCTTTAAATCATGGTCACAAGCACCGTTCTTTTCTCCCTGGTGGCAACAAGCACATCCCCTAGTCTCATGTTTCTGTCACTCAAGCTAGACATCAAGGGGCATGAACCCACAATTATGCATAATGCTCCCTCTTGGAGTTACAATCTACTACTTGGCCAAAGCAATAAATAGCAACGGAGAACATGCATGAATCACTAAGGAACAAAATATAAAAGGATAATCAAATATATAACTCATAAAAATTAGAACATAATCTCATAATCCATCGGATCCCAACAAACCGAGCATAGAAAAAGCAAGTGAATTACACATTTGCCTTGATCCTGTAGGACAGCTCACAAGGACTACCCATTGAAGCACAAGATTGGAGAGAAGACATCAGATAGCTACTAGTCATGGTCTCATGGTCCAAGGAGGCCTACTCACGGCATGTCCGGGAAGCGTCCATGGCAGTGGAGAAGCTCCCGAAGATCAATCCTCCCTCCGGCAGGGTGCCAGGAAGAGGACTCGTGACGCTCTCGCTCTTGGAAGCGCTGCGGCGGCGAAACGATGGAGAAATTCGCGATTCCATAAAGTCTGCAAGGGTTTCCTCTCGGGACCCTAAATATAGGCCAAACGAGGGCACCAGAGGAGGTAGGACCCACCCATGCGACCTCCTGGCGAGGCCTAGGGCTTGGCCGCGCCAGCAGGCCGCCTGGGATGCCCCTGGACCCCCTCGGGCCCAGCTTCGGTGATCCGGAAGCTTCTGTTTCGCTGATTTTTTATATATTTTGTCTGGATTTTTTTGGGCTTCAGAAAATTGGGTAAAAGCCCGTGCAAAATAGACCAAGTAATCACTTTCTCAGGTAACACCTTTATACACACACACACTTGGTTTATGCGAAAACGACTAGATGTAGTTTAAGTAGCACCACCCAGCTATCCTTGGCCGTGGACATGGCTATTCGAATAGTTTTACACTCTTCAGAGGTTGTATGTTGTACCCATGAGATCCGGGAAACTTCCGTGTCATCCATGACTCGCGGTATACAACATACCCGAGGTAAGTACCCGATCAAAGCCTTTCCCCTAATGATACTAGGCAAAGAGATCACTCGATTGGTACCCAGCCCACATGATGTACGTCTTACGAGCACCAACTCTAGAACATATCATCAAAGCAGGGAGCAATGGTGTGCCCGGAACACGTAAAAATGGCATAGTCATCCTACCTGTCACGACCCCATCACGAGAGTGACCATATCACTCCCACAACTTGTAATGCTGGATCTTTGCTAGCACAACCAAAGTAATCAACACAACCACATCCCATAAAGAGGTATCGTGGTGGCACATGTAAGGTTGGGACGGTCGACAAATCTTAAATCCAATCCCATTTCCGAAACCACTTACACAAAAGCTTTACGTTACACCACTTCTTTCTCAAGTGGTCCTCCAGTTCAACACCATCACCGTCGGGCATTACTGGCACCTGACGGGGTTTTCGTAAAACTTTTGTAATCACCTTAGTATTACCATTTACATGCATGTGCCCAGCCTACGCGTAGCACTACTATCTACTTGTCAATTTTACTTCAGCGTGACCCTCATAGATGGTAAGTTCATGCTTAATGCAAGTGCTCCGGAGGAGCTAACGGGAACACCAGAGAGTGGTGTTCCGATTAATAATAACTATATGCACCGGAATAAAGTAATCATCATGTCATGCATAAACATCTTTCTCAGACATGGTCAAAGGTCTCCTTGCCTTGATCTTCTAGGTATCTGGGGTATTCGATGTCTTGTAGTCCAACTTTGAGTACTCTGTCTATTTTGCCAACCATCATCGGTAAACAACCACAGTAAGCCATACTGCAAGCAGAAACAAAAGTGCTCTAAAAATAGGAGTTTATTTTTCTTGGACCTCTCTGGTCATAAGAAAAATACTTGAAGCTTGTTCTAGGAGATTTGGATCATGAGGTATTTTTGAATGGAGGAATGGAGGAATAGGTGATCCTGTAAGCAGTCTACATAAAAATTTCGGCTAAAAATGAGTGGAGGCACTCATTTAATAGAGCATGAATTTAGAAACATTTCAGAAGTTGTTTCACTGGAATAGGAGTTGGTATGAATTTCCTGTGGATTTCCTAATATGGAATAAACAACAAAAAGGGCTATTTATTTGATGCGACAAAAACATTGCACATAAAATGTCCACCTATGGTAGGAAATTAGAGAATGATTTAATATGTCTCTCAAAATTGGAGTCACTCCATTTGGAGCTGATTTGAATCTCCTAGGATTTTTGCAAGGTGGGGCTAAATACATTCAAATATGCATTTGAATATTAAGACTACATAAAAGTTATTCGGAAAAAAGTGCTAGGCACTTCCTTGGCTAAATCTTGATTTTTGGAACCTGTAGGAATTTGAATCATGAATTTTGGAACAAAAATGATTTAGATATGGGTTTTTGAAGTTTCTGATAAAAGGAAAAAAGTAAAAAAGGGGATATATCAAAGAGTTAAACTGCGCCCAAAGCGCTAAATAGGCCACGAGCCGGCCCAGCTTGGCCTGGCTCGTGGTGGCACGGTTCACGTAGAAAGCGCCTCCGGGCTTTACTTCTCCTGCACACGGACACGACCAGGAGGGCACCCGTCTCCACTTATGGTTGTGTCGAGGACTGTACCGCTTACAAGCGGGCCCCGCCAGTTAGCTCGATCTCCAACCACCAGCTCGAGCTGGGAACGACGGGGAGGCAGGACAGGGCATTGCCGGCACTCGCCCTGGTGGCTCCGGTCGGCCCCAGCGATGCCACGGGCACCGACGCACTCGGGAAA
The DNA here is from genome assembly GCF_904849725.1 of Hordeum vulgare subsp. vulgare. Lineage (NCBI taxonomy): Eukaryota > Viridiplantae > Streptophyta > Magnoliopsida > Poales > Poaceae > Hordeum > Hordeum vulgare. The sequence continues at coordinate 256,837,056 of NC_058520.1, read as the reverse complement.
GGGGTCGCACCATCGTGGGGGCCATGTTCTCGTCGGGAGTGCCAGGTCGAGTGGCTCATTGGCCACATGAGACGCGGCCGTCGGTGATTGTGGGCACGATGCCCTAGGCATGGGAAGAACGGGAGGAGGAGCAGAAGAGGAGTGGGGAAACACAGGGACGCCCTAGTGAGTCTCACGGAGGAGAGAAGAGGCCGACGTGGCCGATTTTGATGGCGAAACAACAGGGGAGGTTCTAGCCATGGGGTGGATAGGGGCATGGGAGGGAAATTGGGGCGTATGGAGGTTTGCATGAGGGAGAGTGATATAGGAGGGTGAAGCAGGGACTCGGTGGAGGCGCTAGGTGGAGGGGCGACCGAAGGGAGTCCCGGATGCGCCTCGGTTGCTCTGAGCACGTCGAGAGCACACGTGCCAGAGGGGGTTTGGCGCCTTCTAGGCATCGGAGAGGGCTTGGACGGTCAAAGGGGAGTGCCCTGGCACTCTGGGACAAACTGCCATGGCTAAACTTGGCCTGTAGGGTGAAGACAAAGTGCAGAGCACCATTATTGCTCGCCCGGGAGGTGGTCACCACCCCACTACGTGTCCATAGACACCCCTTGGCCAGACCAAGGTGTCAAGCATTCTAGGCATGCATGGGATAGGACAGTGGTGAATTTTGAACTTGAATGGAGCAGATTAGGCAGGGTTTTAGCTCTGTTTAAGTTTGTAACAACAAACTTGGGGCTACCTAAAAGTGTTTCCATTATGAGGAAATTGAGGTGAGACCTTATCTAGCTGTATTTAGTATGGAAGAACTACACTAATGCAATGTTTCAAATCAAGAGGAGGTGTCTAGCTAGCAGTTGTAGTTCAAAGCTACATTTCAGCCACAAATCATGTTTCAGATGGGCTTCTCATATTTCTCACATGAGCATGCCATATATTGGTTTTTTATGATGCATTAGCATGCTAGAGGATCTCTCCAAAGAAGTGGCACTACTAGAAAAATGACTATAGTTAATATGGACATTAATGACGAACCATGTATATGGTGTGCCACTGCTATATAGCAATGACGCACCAGATACAGGTGCACCATTATTGGCCATATTACTAATGGTGCACCTGGTGTGTGATGTACAATTACTAGTTTTGTCCTGGCCTCAGACCCTTCCCAGACTTAGCAGTAGCGCACCAGGGGAAAGTGCGCCATTACTAGTTTTAACTAGTAATAGCGCACCACACCCACGGTGCGCCACTACTAACAATTTTTTTTCAATTTTTTTTCAAAACTAGTAATGACGTATCACACACCAGGTGCGCCATTAGTAACCCTAGTTACCAAGGGCACATTCTTAGAAGGTGCGCCATTGGTAATCCGATAAAAAAAAACAGATTCCACCAAACAAATTGCGGAGTTCCCAACGCTCTCCGCCCTCCCTCGCCCGCATTTCCCAATCCAACCCGCCGCGCCATCGGCGGCGACGCCACCACCGTCGTGGAACCTCCGCCCCTTGTCCACCTCCTCCCCTCCCCTCCCCTCCCCGCGCACCCGAATTGCGCATCGTATTTCGCCGCCCCGCCGCTTCTCCCTCGGATATCGGCGGGGCAGCCGCTAGGGTTTCGATTCCCTAGGGCCGGCGCCCGGGCCCTGATCGAAGGCCTCCTTCGTCGCCCGGCGGGGCACGGCGGGAACCATTTTCTGGTAACGCGCCCGCGGTTTCCGTTCGAATCCCGTCCTCGTTTCCGTTTTGGTTTCTCGATCCTGGCGAGGACCGCTTACCTCTTGCTCCTCGCTGCGGTGTTGGCAGGGGAAGGATACGGCGATGGAGGGGCACATGTTCAGAGGCGGCAACTGGGGCTCCTCGCCCTACCGTGGCTCCAACGCCAACGTCAACATCAGCACCAACCAGAACCAGTTCCTGTTCGATGCCAAGGCCGCGCCGCCGCTGCTCCAGCTCTTCGGGAGCAACGTCGGTAATATGACGTTTCCCTTCCCCTGTTTTAGAGTCCAGAGTCGAGCAGCTTTCCGCAGATAACAGTATCTAGCACAGCTTTGCCGGCACGCAATTATGATTTAGCAATCTGATAGACTCTGATTGTATTGTCAAAATGAGCGGATAACCATTACGCGGTTATGCTGATGCTGGGTAGAGATTGTGAGGCCAATTTGATCCTGCTCACTCGTGTTTGTTGGTTGCTTCGTTTGCTGTAATTAAGTCTTATTTGTAGTGCAACCTAGCCATTTCTTTTGGATATATATATCACATATATTTTAGAGCATCATCTCATAGTTCCTAGTTCTATGTTAGCATTGAACAGTTTTCCTGGTGGCCAACTCTTTTCATTGACGGGAACAAGGCATTTCCAGCCAATCATATAGTCTTGTGATTCGACCTTTAGGTTAGTTATATAAAGGCGGTAAACCTTGTGGCCATAGCTCAATTGTGTGCTACCAGGATAAATACGATGATGTCTACATGTAAGGTTTCTTGAACTTGCTCATTAACAATCACATTTCTATGTTATACTGTCAGTCTGCACATCACATTGCAAGATTGTAGCCTAGTTATGTTTATACTGTCACTACGCCTTACCAGATTTCATGGGTTGGGAGATGATGCTTTTGGGTAGGCATTGTGGTAATTTCAGTAACTTTTCACCGTATCATGATTTGGTTGTGCTGATGCTAGGTCCATGCTGCTTTCTGTTAGTGCTTGTGGTTGTTTCTACATCTTATGCTTTGCCCTCTTTGGGATTTATGTAGTGCCCTTTATGTATTGCTGCATTTTGGGGTATATTGTTCGTTCAAACATTCAATGTCTTAACAGTATCCTCCTATGATAGTATTGTTTGGAAATTTAGAACATTGGAAGCTAGATACGCGCGCTATCTAGCGGGAGAGAGGAGGTTGCTGGACTTGTAGGGCTGTAATCCGCTCATCCCCCCACCACGGTAAACTGGTTTCTGAGCGTTGGGCGAGGGCGAGTGCCACAGCTGTCTGTTTGTGCTCAAAACCATCTAGCCGGCTACTTGATTCTGCAGCCAATTCTGATGTTGAAGTTACTACGTATAAATAAATCCAGGCTTGTAATGTTCTAACTTTGTTCGGTATTTTGAATTCGGAGACTAATATGATGAATTGTATTCGGAGACTAATCTTCTATTGTATTCGATAAATCTGTTGTTTATATGTCATGTTGTTTATATTATGTCCTATAATATATTTTGTAACCTGTGCAAATATCAGAAAAGCAAAAAATATAATTCCTAATATTCATAGTAGTTGCGCATCATATTGCACTTTAGTGGCGCACATGAATAAACACACCAGTGGCGCATTATCTAAAAGTGCGCCATTAGTAACCCAGAGCACAAGGTACACATGGCCCCTTGGAGTAACAACATTGGCGCACTTCTGGGCCTAGTAATGACGCATTTTAGCTACGCCACTAGTGTCTGGGATAGTAATGGCGCACCAGGTAGTGCGCCACTCTTATGTAGATTAATAGTGGCGCACCAGGCGTGAACCATTACTATTTATTAGTAGTAGCGTGATAATAGTGGCGCACCTATAGTGCGCCATTAATAGCCAAAATAGGTGCGCCACTAACAGCCTTTTTTCTAGTAGTGTGGGGGCGTTATCTTACGCAAAAGTTTAGCAAGAGTTGTAAAATAGTGCTGCCAAAGTAAAAAATGAGAGGTAGATACATGGAGTCAACCTCCAGTAATTGACCAGTGGTCATGGCAAGGTTACTGGAGGTAAAAGAGAACCAGAGAGAGTTGTGGTGAAGTTTTAAGTTCAAGGATATTAGTGGGAGGGCCTAAAGTAGCAATTTTGGTAATTAGGCAGAAGGTGTTTGATGGATGTTAGGGCTAGCAAATGGAGTCCATTTGCTAGGAAACTTAACAAGAGCACATAATAGTTGAAAATAGGCTTGGACACTAAGTTTGGGATTTGGTGGAGAAAGTTTCCAATGTAGACTTTAAAAACCCATGAAACGGGCAGAAATGGCTTGCTGCATATAAAACCATGCAAATCAATTCCCACAAATCTACAACTTGGTTTGGTTGAATTATTTGAGCATTAGAGCATGCCCAAAAAGTTTGGGATTAATTGGAGAAACTTTATAATGTAATGTTTCCCAAGGATAGAAATCAAGAAAGAAGGTTTTGAGGGGTTTGGGACAAGTTCTTATATTCTCCCTCATGTACCACTAGGTGTGGATACATTATTGGAGTATCGGAACATGTCCACCAAATTTGAGCATAATTGGAGACACTTGGAAATGTGGAGTTGGTAAAATTAGGATCTAGACAGATATGGTTTTGGAATAATTAGGTGAATCAAATCATGTTAGATTGAGATGAAACTTGAAGGATCATCACATATATCATGAGTGACATGCTAGAAGTTTTCTGGGATTTATTAAGAATATTTCTTATAGAAATATTTTATAAGTTTGAAATAGGAAGGAAGGGTTTTTCCCAATATTTTAAACATGACCATGTGTTGAAACTCCTATATATGGAATATATATGTCCACTGAGTTTCTCTAAATTTTCTCAAATATTTTGAAAGCAATAGAAATAACTTTCCTTCATAAGGGACCATTTCTCGCCTTAGTGGAAGGTATTGAAATAAAATAGTAAAATAACTTTTAAAATAATAATATTGTGGTTTTCGAAGTCTTTTTGATAATGGGATCTAAATAAAATATTTGGTGCAAAACAACTTCCCTAATTTGAGGACTTGTAGTACAAATCACAACTTAGGGGTTTTTGAAAGCTTAAATTAAACAAAAGCTTTTTGGACAATTTTGGTAAAAAAATAGTTTATGGTCCTATTCACATGGCATGATCATTAGTCAAGGGTTTGGGTCAAGGAAGTGTGTTTGGATAGTAGCAGCAACATTGGGATTGAAGATATGCAAAGAAGCAAGCAAGCAACAATCACATCAAACATCACAATCATTCATAAATAATTTCTATTTTATGAGATAAGTTAGTTTAGTCAGGAGAGTAAAATATAGGGTTAATAGACCTTACCCCCTTAAGAAAATCTCGTCTCGAGATTTCTAGGCTAGGCGTTGGAGAGATACTGAATTTTAAGTTGGAGGTACTCTCCACGTCCCCATGTTGCTATTGTGGGCCTTGCGGTGCTTTATGATACAACTTCGAATGCTTCGCACACCCTTGCGTGACCACAAGTGGGTTCTGGCAATAAGTTAGGCTTGACTGAGGGTCAAGGGTTTGGTGAACTAAGTTCCTGAAGGGTTCTGTCTTGCGCGTGTACTGCAAGGTCGGAATATGTGGCAAGGTAGCGTCTTTGGATGCTGGTCCTTGGGCTGCTCATGTCGGTTAGTGACATCTAGATGTCTCTTGTTAGAACATAAGGGTCAAGGTCTTCGCGTAGCTCCCCGTTGACGGGGAAGTCCTTTACTCCCCTAAGGCAGATGAGCTATGGTCGTAGGTGGTATTCATCCTTGAGGATGTTGGAGTGGGTCTTCGAAGGCTTGTCGTGAAAGTGTCTGGGTTGGGTCTCGCCCGTGAGTCTAGGCTCGGCGACTCAGTGTTGAGAACGGGTTCTACCATCCGGGGAGGTTCGTGAGGGGTTATGGATGAGGTGGCGACCCAAGAGTATAGGCCAGTCAACTAGTACTTAAGGTCTGGGGCTCGGCAGGCGGGTGAATCACCTTTAGCAAGTTTTCACCATGATCCAATTAGGACTCTCGTCCTTGATTTAGACCAAGAAGAGGCTCTCTGATTTCTCTCGTTGTCCAAAGGCTTCATCGACTTGAATCGTCGAGTCTTCTTGACATCGTTGATGTAGGAGGCGCACGAGCGGTGGTTGAACTCTACTACTTCTTCTTCGTCGTCGTGGTTTCCCCAACCATGGCGGTTCTTCGTCTTGTCTTGGGTAGGATAGACTTCCGCTACCTTGAGGTTTCTCTGAGAAGCCCATCTTCTCGAGATAACACGTTACTCTTGAGGGGCATAGCAACCGGCGTTTCAGGGGCTTGTCCAACAGAACTAAAGTGCTCCTCCTCTTGTGGGGTAAATAAGAAGGTCATCCATGAGGATAACAACATACTTTCCCAAGCATCACATAAGCAGAGTGCTCATGAGAAAGGTGAGGAGAGCGGCAAATTCCTATGGGCAGTCAGTGGCTGAGGGATTTGTGGTCCAACATGATCTAATTCTTCATGCCCATGTTCGTCATAGACATGATGGGTAGTGGTTAGGGCGGAGTACTAGCCATATTCCAACGACTTAGAGCCGTTTCCTATGGCCATAATCCGACCATGTTAAGGCTCGGTGAAGCTTTGGGGTTTCAAGGAACTTTTGATGTGAGTGAACTTCTATCATCTTATCCTTAAGCACATTCCTTAGATGCCAATACCCTAACCTCTATCTTCGGACAATATCACCATATATCCTCGAAAACACCATCTCACATAAGTTATCTCCACATCACTCATGCTAGTCAACTCCGGGGTCTGAGGGAACACCTTAACCTAAATCTCATAGGTATACTATAACTATGTTACACATGCACCCCTATGTGAAAATCCTCGGGGGAGCATACAATATTCTATGCTTGAATTAAGACACCACAATCCACGTGCTCAGCTAGATCACCCGATGGATAGGGTACTGCATTCCTATATTAAGGAAACACGTAGTATACCAATCCAAGGTCTTGTTTCCTTCCTATGAATCCAATCATATGGTCCACCAATCCTATTAATCACCACTCGACCCATCACTCGTACAATCCAATATCGATGGAATTCTACGGGATCACTCATAGTTCCTCATATTCCAAATATTATTGCAAGGACTGCATCATGGTGTATCCACCAACCTCCAATATTATGGCCAACTAAACTCAAGTCCAATCTTATATAGGTTCGTAATTTAATTCTACAACTCCAATTACTACTACTTGTTATCCACTGAGGAACATGGTATCATGATCGATATCGTCCGGCTGAATCCGATTTACTCTCAACCATGTGGTCTCTCACATCATTGATACTCTATTGAGATTACCTATTTAAATCCAATCTCAAGTCCAATAAGGACTCTTACTTGCTACTCCAAGTCATTATGGTAACATCGTCAAACCATGACTACTACCTGATAAAGCCATTTTATTGTACCGCCAATAATTTCAGCTCATGATCATAATTGTCCCACTGAATCCAAACTTACTCCAAGATCATGTAGGTTATGCTACCATATCAACGTGTTCCACCAAGATAGTCTAGTTATACTCTCAAGACACATATCATCATCACAACAACCATGGTCTACAAATCGCATACCCAACAACGGTCACTCCTATGGCATCCGGCTTCTGTGCTAGCTTTAAGAATGATGGATACTTTTCCATTGCGATCAGTTGTTCCATAAAGAACATAGTGCTAAGCATTGTTGCCGGTGCTCAAGGGTGCTTTACCAAATCCATGTATTATACACGTGACCAGAATTTTGAGTTGGGGAAGTTTCTGTGGTATGGGTTGGTCTAGGGAGGGTTTTCCAATATTGAGGGAAAGCATAACATCTACATGTCACGTCTGGTGGAGCACGTCATAGCTAGCATCTTTAGTGTCAGCATTCCATCGAAGTGGATCCTTGGTGCATCATGTCTTGCTAGTCTTATTGTCGGCATTCTGGGAATGAGGGTAGCTAGACCTGCCTGCCTGCGGCCTAGGGCTGGCCCACGTCATCGACCTAAAACCAACAGGCCCGGCATCACTCAGGACAAGACCCTCGCGAGGGGCCAAGCCTCGCAAGAAGGAGCAGCATCAAGACCCGCAGGGGGCCTCCTCAGGACCGCCTCGGAGCAGCGGACATTCCGAGGCAAGGCACTGCCTCAGCAGTCAAGGGTGCCGCAAGTGGACGACAGACGAGCAGCAGACAACAGAGCGGAGCAGTTTCCCCATTGGTTAAAAGGGGGTAAGGGCGAACCCAGGGTCCCAAGGCATCTTCTATAGGTTTCCATTCTGGTGTAACAAGACCCTGGCCACCCGCCGGCAGGATGGACGTCATCCTCGAGCCAGCCCCTGTGGCGCTGGTAGCTACTTTGTAGGCGTAGACCACTTTTGGACGGGGGAAGCACGTTCCCATGTCCCCCTTCGCAATTGACCATTGTGGCCCCTTCGCAATTGACCGTTGTGGGATCCCTTCGCGCCGAAATTATGAGGGACGAGGACCAGGGCCGCCGCTATAAATAGAGATTAGGTTGCTTCGTAGAAGGGGGCCGAGGAACTCTCATCCACAAACCCACGCACCACTAAGGCCATCCAGGCTCTGGAGATTATACTACTTCATCCGCCAACCTCCACGAGAGGCAATCCACCACATCACGAGTAGGGTTTTACGCTTCGCAATGGCCCGAACCTGGGTAAACCATTGTGTTCAGTGTTTTCCTCACCATTTCCACCGAGTAGAGATCTAGGCAGGGTCAGGCCGTGAGAGATCTTCCTACACGCCCCTGAGTTCGAATCTTTAGGGTTTTGCGGAGCCCGAAATCCGTCATTTGGCGCCCAGGTAGGGGGCGTGTTGAGGTCTCTCCCTGGGATCAGCTCGCTGGAGCTGGTCACACCATGGCAGGGGAAAGGCGAATCCGCGCAGAAAGGCGAGCCGCCCGCATGGCGCGGACGGTGCAGGCAAGCCAAGATGCCCAGCGATGCCCCGCCAACCCGACGGCCGACGTCCACGCTCGACAGGCTTCCAACGGGCGCCGGGGGCTGCCGCCTTCACCGACCACATGGTATCGCCCGTCGCCTCGGCCCCTCCACACGTCTAGGCAAATGCTTCCCCAATCAGAGTCTGTCAGCACCCGACGCACAAGCACGTGGCGCTCCTGGTGGCGCACGAGCTCACGCGCCAGCGCACCGCCCCCCGCCGCCGTGTCGGAGGCCGATGTCGCAATCTCGGGCGCGACGCCACCGGTGAAACCCAAGCGCGTCCCCATGCGATCCTCGCTAGTCTGCCCGCACCGCCAGCGGTGGTGTCGGATTTTGGGCTCCACAAAACCCTAAGATTCGAACACTGGGGCATGTAGGAAGGTCTCTTCCTGCTCTGCCTCGCCTAGCCTACTACTCGATGGAAATGACGAAGGACTCAATCAACGGGGAGGGTAGCACATGACACAACAGTTTACCCATGTTCGGGCCACTGCGAAGCGTAAAACCCTACTCCTGCATTTGGTGGATTGCCTCTCGCGGAGATTGTGGATAAATTAGTACAGTGCTCTCGAGCCTCCGGGGTCAAGTGGCTAGGTGTATTGTTCTACCGTGCGAATGAACTCTCCTCTCCCAAGTATTATACCCTCCCTATTTATAGCGGAGGCCTGGGTCCTCTTCCCTCATAGCTTTGGCGGGAAGGGATCCAAAAACGGTCAATTTTGAAGGGGAGTAGGGGAACATGCTCCCGTGCCCAAAGGTTGTCTTCACCTGCAAACTAACTGTCCGTGCTCTAGAGACGGGCCCGTGGGTGATGTTTGCCCTACTGACGGGCGGCGGGGGCTTCGTTGCACCAGAATGGAAACCTTTGGAAGATGCCTTTGGAACCCCTGTACGCTCCTGCCTTCTTTGCACCAAAAGGGAACCTGCGCCGTCCTGCCATCTATTGCTCGCTTGTCCTTTCCTGCCGTCACCCTTGACTCCTGAGGCTGGGCCTTTCCTCGGAATGTCCGCTGCTCCGGAGGGGTCCTGAGGAGGCCCCCTGCGGGTCTTGACGCTGCTCGTCCTCGTGAGGCTTGGCCCCTCGCGAGGGCCTTGTCCCGGGAGGGGCCGCCCCAGTCGTTCCTGTGTTGATGAAGCGGGCCCGCCCTGGGCCGCACGCAGGCAGGTCTGGGTACCCCTGTTCCTAGAACATCGATAGGTGGCAACGGGAGGACCGTGCGGGCGTGCCCCGAACATCCACTCGGGCCCACCCTTACCGGAGATTCGACGGGAGCTGATGGAGGCACAGGATTCATCCTCGCTAGGAAGGCATCATCCAGCGTTCCCCGGCATGCTTCACGGAGCGAGGAGGCAGTACTGGAGGCCCGACTACATCAATCCCTGGAGGTGTGCAAGGTCCGACGACAACCGCATCGACACCCCTTCGGGCCATGGAGGAAGCAGCATAGACCGACACTACCACAGGAGGCACGCGCGTGACCTCGCGGGCAACCCCTGCGCGGATAGGTATGAACAGCACCGCGGGGACGGCTCACTGGGGTGGCTTCATGCACTACTGGAAATCAGTTTTTTGCCATCTGCCAAATCTTTGCCGTCTGCTAGCTGATGGCAAAGAGTGTCTTTGCCGTCAGCTATCACAAAGCAGACGGCAAAGAATTGGCTGATGGCATAGAAGGTCCGTGCCATCAGCCACTTCTTTGCCGTCAGCCAAAGAGGCCAAAGGGCCGCACAGCAGACGGCAAAGCTGTAGGGGGACCCACCTGACCGGTGGGACGTTAGGTCAAACTGGAGTCCCTTCTTTGCCGTCTGCTAGCGGACGACACAGAGGCCAGAGGCAGAAGGCAAAGAGTCTAGACTCTTTGCCGTCCGCCAGCAGACGGCAAAGCCCTAACATCTACTAACGGCCGTCCCGCCCCAACCCTGGCCTCTCTCTCTCTCTCTCTCTCACCCCGACGCCCACCGTCGCCACCACTGCCCCCCGCCGCCACACTGCCACCCACCGCCGCCACCACTGCCCCCACCGCCGCCACCACTGCCCCCCGCCGCCGCACTGCCCCCACCGCTGCCACCACTGCCCCCCGCCGCCGCCACCACTGCCCCCTTCCGCTGCACTGCACCCCCCGCCGCCACCACTGCCCCCCGCCGCCGCACTGCCCCGGCGACGCCCACTGCCCCGTCGCGCCCGTCCTCCCCGCCGCCTCGACGCCCCAGCCGCCCCCGCCGCCCCCGCCGGTGAGTCCCCCCATTTTTATTTTCTTTTTCCTTATTTTTATTTATGTTAAATTAGTTAGGTTAGTTTGTTAGTTTATTAGGTTAGTTCGGCTAGTTAGTTAGGTTGTTAAATTAGTTAGGTTAGTTAGTTAGCTTGGTTAGTTAGGTGGAGGAGGAGAAGAGGAGAAGAGGAGAAGAGGAGGAGGATGAGAAGAATAAGAGGAGGAGAAGAGGAGAAGAAAGAGGAAAAATGAAAAGAAGGAAGAAGAAGAAGAAGAAGAAGAAGAAGAAGAAGAAGAGAAGAAAAAAAATAAGAAGGAGAAGAAGAAGAAGAAGAAGAAGAGAAGAAAAAATAAGAAGGAGAAGAAGTAAAGAAGAAGAGAAGAAGAGAATAAGAAAAAAATAAGAATGAGAAGAAGAGAAAAAAGAAGAAGAAGTAGAAGAAGAGGATAAAGAAAAATAGAAATAGAAATAAGAGGAAGACAAAGAAGAAGAGGAGAAGAGGAGGAGGAGGAGGAAGAGGAGAAGAAGAAGAAGAAGAAGAAGAGGAGGAGAAGAGGAGAAGATAGAGGAAAAATGAAAAGAAGAAGAAGAGAAGAAGAAGGAGAAGGAGGAGGAGGAGAAGGAGCCCTCGTTCTTCTCTTTCTTCTCCTTCTTCTCTCCTCCTTCATATTTTTTTGCTCGGTTAGCAAATTATCCTCCAAAATGACATAATAAGCTAAAAACCTTGGTTAGCTCATGAATATTATATTCTTAGCTTGCTTTCCTAAAAAATGACATAATTAGACGTAATTAGAATATTTGTGTTGATCGGGTGGATTTACATGTGATAGTTGTCTCGTCACTGTAAGGTCTGCTGTGCGAAGACCTCCCCGTGCATTGTACGAGCTCCGCCCCTGCATTCGTGGGTCAGTACAAATTTCATCTCCTCCTTGCCCCTTCATTTACTGTGGCTCGGTTTCTGGATGAAACTTTCTAGATTTAGGTAATTAAATTAATTTATCAGTATGCGTGACCAGTTGGCGTCTCCCGTTAGAAAGGGCGACATCTACAAATATCCATGTCTTTGCATATTTATAACCGCCATCCTTTCAAATTGTCCAACATTATCCATGGACAGCCGGAGTATGTGTAGATTGGGTTCGTTTTCCCGTATGCTGTGCCTTGGATCCGATGCGGAATTTCGTTAGTGCCTCCCTGTTGTTCTCCGGATGCACATCCTCTCTGTTTATTGCGGAGATGTGTATCAGGAGAACAGCGGGGAGGTGCTGCCGAAATTTTGCGTTGGATCCGGAGCAGAGCATGGGAAAACGAACCCAATCTACACATACTCGGGAGGGATTAGGACCTATCTTTACCTATTAGCTTGTAGGTTGCCTGGACGTAATAAAAATGGCGAACCTGATTAACCGATGAATATAAATGCTACATTATATATAAATATATTTCTTCTGTCTTTAGTAGCTAGGCAAGATCAGTGATCATGCGTGGATGTATACCGACCACCCTAGTCAGAAAGAGATGACGAAAGAATGGTTTGTAAAAACAAAGGAATTTGTGAAAGCCGCATTCGCAAATGGCCAGGAAAGAAACTATTGCCCCTGTCCTGGATGCGACAACTATAAAAAGACGACAGAGGCTGTAATGATTAAACACCTGTAGAGGAGGGGTTTTAAGCCTAATTATACGGTGTGGACATTTCATGGTGAGTCTATACAACGCACAAGAGCTGAGGTGGTCTGTCGTCGCACCGACGAGCATGGTACCAGGATCGAAGACATGGTGCAAGACTTTGATGATGCTCGGGATCCGGAAGATGAGATGGAGGAATCTGCAAAGGCCTTTTATGAAATGTTGGATTCTTCAAAACGTCCTCTCCATGAGCACACTGAGCTCTGTCAGCTGCATGCAATTGCACAAGTAATGGCTCTGAAGGCTCAGTTCAACTTGGGAAGAGAATGCTACGACGTGATGATGACACTATTTGGACGCTTCCTACCAAAAGGCCATGTCATGCCTGCAAACCTGTACCAGTCGGACAAAATACTTCGTGTACTTAAGATGCCCTATGAGAAGATAGATGCATGTGAGAAAGGATGTGTCTTATTTAGGAAGGAGTATGCACACTTGGACTATTGTCCCAATAGCGAGTCTTGCAGGTATCTTGTGGTAGACAACGGTATGGGTGAGAAGAGGCAGACCAAAATCGCAGTTAGTGTTCTTCGGTATATGCCAATCGTACCAAGACTTCAACGTCTTTTCATGGTCGAAGAGACAGCCAGACAGATGACATGGCACAAATTGGGCAAAATAACCGAACTAGATGCGGATGGGAATAAGATGGTGGTACACACATCGGATGGGGAAGCGTGGAAACATTTCGATGGATTGCATCAGGATAAAGGGGCAGATCCAAGGAATCCTCGAGTCTGCATCGCCACGGATGGTTTTAATCCCTTCGGCATGACGGCAACCAAATATAGTTGTTGGCCTGTATTTGTCATTCCACTCAATCTCCCCCCCCCTCTGACAGATTATGCAAAGAAATAACATATTTCTGACGTTGATAATTCCAGGGTCCAATTATCCGGGGAAGAATATCAATGTGTACCTGCAGCCGCTTAAGGATGAATTGGAAGAAGCTAGGGATAATGGGGTCAAGACGTACGATGCAGCTAGAAAACAAAACTTCAAAATGCATGTGTGGTACATGTACTCTATGCATGACTTGCCGGCGTATGCACTATTCTCTCGATGGTGTGTGCATGAAAGGTTCCCGTGCCCCTAATGCAAGGCAGCTCTTCAATTTCATTAGTTGTAGGAGGGTCGGAAGTATTCTTGCTTTGACTTGCATAGACAGTTCCTGGATCCTGACCATCAGTTCAGAAAAGACAAGAAGAACTTTACCGAAGGTAAAGTTGTCCAAAACTTGGCACCACCTGCGTTGACAGGCCAACAGATCCTGGATCAGTTAAACACCCTCGAGCCAGATCCAGAGCATCCAGGGCATCTCAAGGGGTATAATTCAAAACACGCCTGGACTCACAAGCCATGCTTCTGGGATCTGCCTTACTTCAAAGACCTCCTTCTTCCACACAATATCGACATGATGCACACTGAAAAGAATATCGGAGAGGCTATTTTTGGTACATTGTTCGACATAGATGGGAAGACAAAGGATAATACTAAGGCTAGAGTTGATCAAGAGACACTATGTCATAGACCGTTACAAAACATGCGAGAAGGCAAAGGAAAGCAGAAGTGGTCGAAGCCAAAGGCTTGGTTCAATCTTGGAAGGCCAGCTATGAGGGAAATTATCTTGTGGGTCAAAATGCACTTGATGTTCCCCGATGGGTATGCAGCGAATCTAAAGAGGGGAGCGAGTCTTGAAAAATTAAAAATCTTTGGTCTCAAGAGTCATGATTGGCACATATGGCTAGAGCGGGTAATACCGGTGATGTTGTACGAGCTCCGCCCCTGCATTCATGGGTGAGTACAAATTTCATCTCCTCCCCGCCCCTTCATTTACTGTGGCTCGGTTTCCGGATGCAACTTTCTAGATTTAGGTAATTCAATTAATTTATCAGTATGCGTGACCAGTATGCGTCTCCCGTTCGAAAGGGCGACATGTATAAATATGCATGTCTTTGCATATTTATAACCGCCATCCTTTCGAATTGTCCAACATTATCCATGGACAGCCCGAGTATGTGTAGATTGGGTTCGTTTTCCCGTATGCTGTGCCCTGGATCCGATGCGGAATTTCGTCAGTGCCTCCCTGTTGTTCTCCGGATGCACATCCTCTCTTTTTATTGCGGAGACGTGTATCAGGAGAACAGCGGGGAGGTGCTGCCGAAATTTTGCGTTGGATCAGGAGCAGAGCATGGGAAAACGAACCCAATCTACACATACTCGGGTGGGATTAGGACCTATCTTTACCTATTAGCGTGTAGGTTGCCTGGACGTAATAAAAATGGCGAAAGATGAATATAAATGCTAAATTATATATAAATATATTTCTTCTGTCTTTAGTAGCTACGCAAGATGAGTGATCGTGCGTGGATGTATACCGGTCACCCTAGTCAGAAAGAGATGACAAAAGAATGGTTTTTAAAAACAAAGGAATTTGTGAAAGCCGCATTCGCAAATGGCCAGGAAAGAAACTATTGCCCCTGTCCTGGATGCGACAACTATAAAAAGACGACAGAGGCTGTAATGATTAAACACCTGCAGAGGAGGGGTTTGAAGCCTAATTATACGGTGTTGACATTTCATGGTGAGTCTATACAACGCACAAGAGCTGAGGTGGTCCGTCGTCGCACGGACGAGCATGGTACTGGGATCGAGGACATGGTGCAAGACTTTGATGATTCTCGGGATTCGGAAGATGAGATGGAGGAATCTGCAAAGGCCTTTTATGAAATGTTGGAGTCTTCAAAACGTCCTCTCCATGAGCACACCGAGCTCTGTCAGCTGGATGCAATTGCACAAGTAATGGCTCTGAAGGCTCAGTTCAACTTGGGAAGAGTTGAAGAGAATGCTACGACGTGATGATGACACTATTTGGACGTTTCCTACCCAAAGGCCATGTCATGCCTGCAAACCTGTACCAGTCGGACAAAATACTTCGTGTACTTAAGATGCCCTATGAGAAGATAGATGCATGTGAGAAAGGATGTGGCTTATTTAGGAAGGAGTATGCACACTTGGACTATTGTCCCAATTGCGAGTCTTGCAGGTATCTTGTGGTAGACAACGGTATGGGTGACAAGAGGCAGACCAAAATCGCAGTTAGTGTTCTTCGGTATATGCCAATCGTACCAAGACTTCAACGTCTTTTCATGGTCGAAGAGACAGCCAGACAGATGACATGGCACAAATTGGGCAAAAGAACCGAACTAGACGCGAATGGGAATAAGATGATGGTACACACATCGGATGGGGAAGCGTGGAAACATTTTGATGGATTGCATCAGGATAAAGCGGCAGATCCAAGGAATCCTCGAGTCTGCGCCGCCACGGATGGTTTTAATCCCTTCGGCATGACGGCAACCCAATACAGTTGTTGGCCTGTATTTGTCATTCCACTGAATCTCCCCCCCGGGCAGATTATGCAAAGAAAGAACATATTTCTGACGTTGATAATTCCAGGGCCCAATTATCCGGGGAAGAATATGAATGTGTACCTGCAATCGCTTAAGGATGAATTGGAAGAAGCTTGGGAAAATGGGGTCAAGACATACGATGCCGCTAGAAAAGAAAACTTCAAAATGCATCTGTGGTACATGTACTCTATGCATGACTTGCCAGCGTATGCGCTATTCTCTGGATGGTGTGTGCATGGAAGGTTCCCGTGCCCCCAATGCAAGGAAGCTATTCAGTTTCATTGGTTGAAGGAGGGTCGGAAGTATTCTTGCTTTGACTTGCATAGACAGTTTCTGGATCCTGACCATCGGTTCAGAAAAGACAAGAAGAACTTTACCAAAGGTAAAGTTGTCAAAAACTTGGCACCACATGCGTTCACAGGCCAACAGATCCTGGATCAGTTAAACGCCCTCGAGCCTGATCCAGAGCGTCTAGGGTATTTCAAGGGGTACAATTCAAAACATGCCTGGACTCACAAGCCATGCTTCTGGGATCTGTCTTACTTCAAAGACCTCCTTCTTCCACACAATATCGACATGATGCACACTGAAAAGAATATCGGAGAGGCTATTTTTGGTACATTTTTCGACATAGATGGGAAGACAAAGGATAATATTAAGGCTAGAGTCGATCAAGAGACACTATGTCATAGACCGTTACAAAACATGTGAGAAGGCAAAGGAAAGCAGAAATGGTCGAAGCCAAAGGCCTGGTTCAATCTTGGAAGGCCAGCTATGAGGGAAATTATCTTGTGGGTCAAAATGAACTTGATGTTCCCCGATGGGTATGCAGCGAATCTAAAGAGGGGAGCGAGTCTTGGAAAATTAAAAATCTTTGGTCTCAAGAGTCATGATTGGCACATATGGCTAGAGCGGGTAATGCCGGTGATGTTACGTGGCTTTATTCCTGAGGATGAATGGCTAGTACTGGCGGAGCTGAGCTATTTCTTCCGTGTTCTTTGTGCGAAAGAATTGTCGCCTGGCGTGGTAGAAGACATGGAGGAGTTTGCACCGGAGTTGTTGTGCAAGTTAGAGAAGATCTTTCCACCGGGCTTCTTTAATCCAATGCAGCATTTGATTTTACATCTACCGACCGAGGCAAGATTGGGTGGGCCCGTGCAAAATCGTTGGTGCTTCGCAACTGAGAGGATGCAGAAGACCCTTCGAGCTAAATGTAAAAATAAGCGTAGAATTGAAGCATCGATGGGTGATGCATTCATTACTGAGGAGGTGGCAAACTTTGTGACAGCACACTACGAAGCCAAAAATCATCATTTGCATAATCCGAAGCCTCGGCACAATGATGCAGACCCTAAAATAGGTGGGTCCAACCTCAGCCCATTCAAAGGGAAGCTCGCACCAGTCGGTGCTTCGAAACCAATACGTTGGATGTCGAAGAATGGCGGAACATTTCGTTGTATATCTTCAACAACCTAACAGAAGTGCGGCCGTACATCGAGTGAGTTCTCGGCACATTTTCCCGTAACTTATAATTCATTTGAACTGCTCTTATTCCCGGATATTTCAAACAGCCGTTACGTTGCCAAATTCTCGGATGGAGCGGTGATCGAAAATGATTCCGTCGAAGAGTATGAGCTTTTGTCAAAGACAGGAGGTGGCTATCCCGGTTTCATCTCTTGGTTCAAACAAACGGTAATTATCAATAATGGACCATTTCATTTCTTGGTCTAACTTGCGGCTAATGCAACAATCGTTTCGTATTAAACTTGTAGGCTAATTCAGAGTCTATAGACGCTGAATTGAGACAAGTCGCTAATGGTTTTGACTATAAGGTCCGTTCATTAGAGAAATACAACATCAGCGGGTATCTCTTTCGTACCTTTGGCAAAGAGCTATCTATGCCCGACCGGAAATCTACAAATTGTGGTGTCTCTGCTATCGGCGAAGGTGTTATCGAGTATTATGGAAGAGTTGAAGCAATTTATGAACTTCAATTCTATGGTGAAAACCCACCGAACGTCGTAGTCTTCAAATGTTATTAGTTCCAGCCGAAGGAGACTAGAAGGACTCATGAACATATACGACTAGTCTAAATCAATCCAAACACCCATTTAGATGTTCCCGATGTCTATATTACGGCTCAACAGGCGACCCAAGTTTTCTATCTACCGTGGGCATGCCAAACTTATAAGAATCTGGAAGGTTGGTATGTTGTTTATGAAGTGCCGCCACATGTCAGACGACCTCTCCCAAATGAATAGGATTACGAACCTCACGTTAACCCAGACACATATGATGGAGAATTCTTCCAAGAAACACGTCTTTCCAAGAAATGTTTCAAGAACCGTCGTGCTTCACCCAAGAACATGGAAGTAGACAACGATAATGAATCCGACTCCACCCCTGAGCCGGAACCAGAAGACCTGGAACTCGTAGAGGTTACTGATGCGGATGACCTGTCAATGCTTCAACGATTAAGGAAAGGTCTTTCACAACTTCACGCCATTGAACCCGACGAGCACGTCATTCATGAAGACATGCGTGATAGTTATGATGATGATGCATTTACTGATGATGATTATTAGTTTGTAAGATTCACAACTTAAATTACATATATTTTAATCTTTATTATTCATGTACATATCATTATTCATGTCAGTTATTCAATTTTTTGTTGTTGTACTAATTTCTTTTAATCTTTATCATGGCAGGTCACCAGGTGTTGAAAGATGGTGGGCGCTGGTCCAGAGCGCTCGACGGGTTCTTTCCAGCAGCCCCGCACGAGGGGTGATACTTCCCTTCCACCCTATCTCTTCGTAGAGCCTTGGCAGATAATCTGTCGACACCACCCGTGGGTTCTTCTTCGTCGGCGGCATTGCCCACTAGGAGAGTTGCTGGTCGGGTAGGGAAGAGGGGGAAGGGTACAGGGAGAGGTGGTGGCCGCGGAAGATCCAGGAGGACTGTTGAGCCGTCCTCGCCACCACCACCAGCTTATTCACCCGAGCATAGGACTACAATGGTCGACCCGTTTGCGGAGGAGGCTACGGGGACTCCGGTCCAGGAGCCTGGTGTTGACGGGCATTTGTCACATGAGACTCCAGTCCAGGATCAGCCTCGGGTCGAGGTGCATTCAGCCCATGAGACTACGGTTCCACAGGCTTCACCCGACGTGGAGAGGCCCGGATGGGATACCTGGCCGAATCGGACCGAGTTGCCGGATTGGACCGAGGGTCCAGGTGGCTCAGGGGGTGGGGATTGCGGGGATGAGTTTACGGATAGTGATGGCAATGTGCAGGTGGACGGGGCCACCGTGTACAAGAGTGGTAGTACACGTCTCCCGATCGTGCCGGCTACCCGCGAGTGGTAGTACACGTCTTCCGATAGTGATGGCGATGTGCAGGTGGACGGGGCCACCGTGTACAAGAGTGGTAGTACACGTCTCCCGATCGTGCCGGCTACCCGCGAGCGGAGGCCGGTGATTAAACCTGAAGGAGATAGGTAAGTACATTTACTCTTTTTTTAGATTTTGCGTTCAAGTTTGTTCAAATATCTAATGCGTTGACCTTATCATACTGTAAGGGATGGGTACACCCTCTTGGAGTACACAGGCCGAACTCCGTCCTTGGTGTGCTTTGCCGGACAAATTTCCCGGGGTTTGTCACGTTGCCTAGTGAGGTTCAGGTTCCTACACTAGGATTTTCCTGGGAGCACTACCAGGCTGCGCAGGCCCCGCCGGAGGAGATTATAGATGGTGTCTTGTGCCACACGAGGGCCGAGATGGTGATCAAGAGCTTTTGGGTAAATTATCCTTTTACACAATCTAAAATTAACAATATAGCTAATTATTGTACTAATCGGTGTTTTCACGTTTGATTGCAGACCTTCTATAGGTGTGAGGATGGATATGAGGAGGAGGCGGCCAAGGTTCTCGAGGCCGAGTGTAGGCGGTTACTATAGAACTTACTCCACGAGGCTCGGCCGCACGCTATTCGAGACTACTACGCCATGCGTGGTATTAAGAAGCAGAAGAAGGATTGCCGTGGAAAGTTTCTGAAGAAGGAGCAATACATGAAGGTAATTACCTATTCTTAAGTCCTTCTACGTAGTTTTCTTGATTTCATTCATAGGCGTAGCGCTCAAAATTCTCTCTAATAACTTACAGGTGCCCCCTGTATGGTGTGCGGATAAGATGGATTGTTGGGAGGCGTTGGTTGATGAGTGGTGCACAGGAAGCTGGCGAGCCGTCCACGAGAATGCGAAGGATCGGTGTAGCCAAATGTTTGGTGTGCCACACTATCAAGGCAGCGCCAACTTACTTCAGTTCGGACGAAACTGGGTATGTGGTTTGCTTCATGATTCATGCAATTCATTCTTCATGCTAATATTTTGTTCCTCTCTTTTAGGCGCATCACAATAAGATGGAGATGCCACACTTGTACCACCTTTATGGCATGGCCCATACTACAAGAAGGCGAAGGCATTCTATGAGTTTGACCTGGATGATCCAAATAACTTGACCAACATATCATCCCACCACAAGCTCGTGACATACAGGGACACGGGGAAGGCTACGAAAGGGGATGACTTTAACCCTAGCGAGGAACCTTTGGATCCCGAGCTGGTGATGATATCTGGTGGCGGGAGGCCCCATGGCTCGATATCCATTGGAGATGGGATAATACGTTGTCCACTCACTCTCCCAGAGATCAAGGCGCGCCAGTCGAGCAGCTGTCCTGAGATAATGCGTCGTCCACGGCCAGTCGATCTTGCCATCGAGGTTAGTTGTACGGACTAAGAAAACTTTCATCCATTTAATTATGTGTGTCACCATAGATAATTACTGTGGTAACGGGGAATGGTGTTTGAGGCTGCTCTTCAGAAAGAGAGATTGGCAAACCAGGCTGCTCTTGAGAAAGAGAGATTGGCAAACCAGGCTGCTCTTGAAAAAGAGAGATTGGCAGGCCAGGCTGCTCTTGAGGCTGCTCTTGCTGAGAGGGACTAGACCACGACACGATTGATTGAGGAGGAGAGGGCTCGGAATGAGGCGGGTCAACAGGCCCTGTATGAGCTTTTTGTGGTAATTTTTTTTCACATTAGCCAAATCATGTGTGTAATGTCTGTTTCATTACTAACTAATACAACCCACTCTTCAGGGTCTGTGCGAGAAGAGCGGTCAAGTCCCTCCGCCGATGCCCGTCTTCTCTTAGATTGACACGGTGAGTTTCATTATAAACTAGAATTAATAGTTGAGTGTCATCATGCTAACTAAGACATTGAAAAATATCTATTCTGCAGAATAACTCCCGAGCGGCATCGCACGACCCTTCTCCAGGTGTTTCTCCTCCTTGATGACCACTACGGTAAGTTTCTCTTCTCCTCTTTCATATTCTCCTTGCCTTAATTTCCCCAACAATGACATAATTAGCCCATTTAGCTCCAAAATGACATAATAACCTCAAAATGGCATAAGAACCTTGGTTAGCTCATTAATATTATATACTTAGCGTGTTTTCCTCTAAAATGGGATAATTAGCCCATATAGCTCCAAAAAGACATAGTTAGGTAATTGAGCTCCAAGAAGAGGAGAAGAGGAGAAGAAATAGGAAAAATGAAAAGAAATAAGAAGAAGAAGAAGAAGAGAAGAAGGAGAAGGAGGAGGAGGAGGAGGAGGAGAAGGAGGAGAAGGCCAAGGACCTTCTAGTCCTTCTCCTCCTCCTCCTCCTTCGCCTCCTTCTTCTTGATTTCTTCTTCTTCTTATCCTCCTCCTCTTTCTTCTCCTCTTTCATATTCTCCTTGCCTTAATTTCCCCAGCAATGACATAATTAGACCATTTAGCTTCAAAATGCCATAATAACTTCAAAATGGCATAAGAATCTTGGTTAGCTCATTAATATTATATACTTAGCTTGTTTTCCTCTAAAATGGGATAATTAGCCCATATAGCTCCAAAAAGACATAGTTAGCTAATTGAGCTCCAAGAAGAGGAGAAGAAATAGGAAAAATGAAAAGAAAGAAGAAGAAGAAGAAAAAGAGAAGAAGGAGAAGGAGGAGGAGCAGCAGGAGGAGAAGGCCAAGGACCTTCTAGTCCTTCCCCTCCTCATCCTCCTTCTCCTCCTTCTTCTTTATTTCTTCTTCTTCTTCTCCTCCTCCTATTTCTTCTCCTCTTTCATATTCTCCTTGCCTTAATTTCCCCAACAATGACATAATTAGCCCATTTAGCTCCAAAATGCCATAATAACCTCAATATGGCATAAGAACCTTGGTTAGCTCATTAATATTATATACTTAGTTTGTTTTCCTCTAAAATGGGATAATTAGCCCATTTAGCTCCAAAAATAAATAGTTAGCTAATTTATCTCCAACAAGGGGAGAAGAGGAGAAGAAATAGGAAAGATGAAAAGAAAGAAGAAGAAGAAGAACAAGAGAAGAAGGAGAAGGAGGAGGAGGAGGAGGAGGAGAAGGAGGAGAAGGCTAAGGACCTTCTAGTCCTTCTACTCCTCCTCCTCCTTCTCCTCCTTATTTATTTGTTCTTCTTCTTGTCCTCCTCCTCTTTCTTCTCCTCTTTCATATTCTCCTTGCCTTAAATTCCCCAACAATGACATAATTAGTCCATTTAGCTCCAAAAAGACATTATAAGCTCAAAATGGCATAAGAACCTTGGTTAGCTCATTAATATTATATACTTAGCTTGTTTTCCTCTAAAATGGGATAATTAGCCCATTTAGCTCCAAAAAGACATAGTTAGCTAATTTAGCTCCAAGAAGAGGAGAAGAGGAGAAATGAAAAGGAAGAACAAAAAGAAGAAGAGAAAGAGAAGAGAAGGAGAAGGAGAAGAAGGAGGAGGAGAAGAAGGAGAAAGAGGACGAGGAGAAGGAGGAGAAGGCCAAGGACCTTCTAGTCCTTCTCCTCTTCCTCCTCCTTCTCCTCCTTCTTCTTTATTTCTTCTTCTTCTCCTCCTCCTCCTCTTTCTTCTCCTCTTTCATATTCTCCTTGCCTTAATTTCCC
The DNA here is from genome assembly GCF_904849725.1 of Hordeum vulgare subsp. vulgare. Lineage (NCBI taxonomy): Eukaryota > Viridiplantae > Streptophyta > Magnoliopsida > Poales > Poaceae > Hordeum > Hordeum vulgare. Next base: position 256,814,060 of record NC_058520.1, on the reverse strand, counting down.
CAACAATGACATAATTAGCCCATTTAGCTCCAAAATGCCATAATAACCTCAAAATGGCATAAGAACCTTGGTTAGCTCATTAATATTATATACTTAGCTTGTTTTCCTCTATAATGACATAATTAGCCCATTTAGCTCCAAAAATACATAGTTAGCTAATTTAGCTCGAAGAAGAGGAGAAGAGGAGAAATGAAAAGGAAGAACAAAAAGAAGAAGAGAAAGAGAAGAGAAGGAGAAGGAGAAGAAGGAGGAGGAGAAGAAGAAGAGAAGGAGAAGGCGGAGAAGGAGCCCTCCTTATTCTCGTTCTTCTTCCCGCCTTCTTCTCCTCTTCTTCTTTAATTTAGCTTATTTTCCCCAACAAAGACATACTTAGCCAATTATCATCCAAAATGACATAATTAGCTTAATTAGGTAAAAACATCATAAGAACCTTAGTTAGCTCAATAAAATGACTAATTAAGCTCCTAAAAGACATAATAAGCTCAAAATGGCATAAGAACCTTGGTTAGCTCATTAATATTATATACTTAGCTTGTTTTCCTCTAGAATGACATAATTAGCCCATTTAGCTGCAAAAAAACATAGTTAGCTAATTTAGCTCCAAGAAGAGGAGAAGACGAGAAATGAAAAGAAGGAAGAAGAAGAAGAAGAAGAAGAAGAGATGAATAAGAGAAGGAGGAGGAGGAGAAGAATAAGAAGGAGGAGGAGAAGAAGAGAAGAAGAAGGAGAAGGAGGAGAAGAAGGAGAAGGAGCCCTCCTTCTTCTCCTTCTTCTCTCCTCCTTCTTCTCCTTCTTCTTCTCCTTCTTCTTTTTTCTTCTTCTCCTCCTCCTTCTCCTTCTCCTTCCCCTCCTCCCCTCCTCCTCCTCCTCCTCCTCCTTCTTGTTTTTCTTCTCCTTGTTCTCTTCTTGCTTCTTCTCTTTCTTCTTCAATTTAGATTATTTGTCATATATATGTTGTTGTTGTTCTTTTCCTGACTTTCTTATTCCCATTTTCCAGATTGGATGTGCTACATGCATGGAAGCTGGCATTGATGGAGTGCTTTAGTTCTAGTTTTTATTTGAGTTGATGAACAATGTGGAATTATATGTATATGTATATATGGATGAACAGTATATTTGGAACTATATGTATATGTGTTGTGACCTATATATGTGCTACGAATATGGATGAAACTTTGTGATATGAATATGTGTTGTGACCTATATATGTGCTATGAATTATATGTGCTATGTATATGTATATGTGTTGTGACCTATATATGTGCTATCTATATGTATATGTGTTGTGAAATAAACAAAAAAACAAAACTATGAAAATATGGGCACTTTGCCATCTGCCAGCAGATGGCAAAGGCCTTTGACATTAGCTGATCGACGGCAAAGGTGCCACGTGGCGCCCAGCTGTGCAACCTGGGCAGCAACAACTGGCCGTATAGTATCTTTGGCGTCTGCTTCTAGGGGGCAGACGGCAAAGAAGAGGGCACAGAGGAGGGGGAGGAGGGGTGGGCAGACGGCATAGAGTGGAGGGGGGAGGAGGTGGAGGCAGACGACAAAGAAGAGGGGGGAGGCAGACGACAAAGAGTGGGGGGGAAGAGGTGGAGGCAGACGGCAAAGAAGAGGGGAGGCAGACGACAAAGCCTCCATTAGCCCCTAACAGAGGCAACGCTTGCCGGCTGCCGTCTCAACATATTTGCTGACTGCTCTTATGAAAAGCTGATGGCAAAGCTCTTTCCCGTCCGCTTCGGTGAGGCAGACGACCAAGAAGCTACAATGCCGTCGTAGGCTGACGTAGAAATTTTGCCGACAGTGGGATTCTTTGCCGTTTGTGATTTACTCTTTGCAGTCTGTGATGGCAGACGGCAAAGAAGCTAATTCCTGTAGTGATGGGGACGCCCAGCTCGGGTGTTCTCGCAGGGCACACTTGCTGGTCGGGAGCTGATTCGGGCAGATGTCTCGGTCTGGGGATCGGGGACCTTTCGCCCTGGACAGAGTGGACGCACCCCCATGTCTAGGTCGAGGGGCCCCAGCCTGGGGACTGATGGGTGGAACATACACCCATGTTCCCGGGCCAGACGATCCCAACCTCGGGGCCGGGGGTGGTTATCTGCCCCTGCCCCCACGGAGCGCGACACCCGTCTGGGGACTGATGGTGGAACATACGCCCATGTCACCTATGTGGGATTCATTCGGTTACCAGCAGGTGCTCGGGTACCCTCGGTTGCCCTTAGGCTAGGCTATCCTGGCCTAGGGGCATGGCCCAGGGTACCAACATGGGAACCTGGGGAGCCCCGGCGAAGCGCGTTGGGGCTGCGCCCCAGGGACCCATGATCTACCATCCGAGCAAGCCTTGCAGCCAACGGGCGCTGGAGGCTCCTCCTATGCTCGAGGGCTCGCTCAGAACGGACCACACCATGCCGCAACAAGCAGGGCATGCGCCTTTGAGGCATGGGGCTCCTGAAGCGTCCCCGGGGCTTGCATGAACATAGTCCACCAATGACTCCTGAAACTCAGGCCCCAATGCCTCGGGGGTAGGGAGACTCGCGAGGCCAAAGCATCCTCGCGACCTCCCAGATACACCCCCATTGTGGCACTCTCATGTAATAACGGGCCGAGGTTGTATACGCCTAGGTCCCCCCAGAGGATGTGGAAGGGGTCCACCCCACGCCTAGTGTTAGCCCTATGCTCAGTGTTGGGGCAGACGGAGGCGGTGAATAGGTAGGGTGCTGGACACGGCCGTTTTCTCGCTCCTTCCTTGCGTTTTAAGTTGTGGCCCACCAAGGCCTCCCCCTTCTTGTATTTTGAGCTATCGAATGCTCGAAGGCTTCTTCGCTTAATGTTTTGAAAAGAAAAGAAGGGAGGGAATTTCTTCTCTGTGTTCTCTCGTTTTACCGAACTTGCGTTCTCTTTCCCCCTTTGTTCTGGTTGGTGTATCGCGGAAACCTCGGGAGACCCCCCCCCCCCGAGGCAACCGCAAAAAAGGGGAGGTGTGGGGAATCGCTCGAGCATGAAAGGGGGCTCCTGAGCATCAAGCCTGAGGAGCCTTACCGGTTGTAAGGCCACCCGCCACCCCTGGTGTCGTCTTGGGACTCAGGTCGACGCCAAGAGCAGTGGGGCCCCTCCGCACGAAGTGCGTCGAACCTAGTGGTGGTGGGGAAATGTGTGGGACTGGGACCTGACAACGCAGAGCAGTTTGAGTGTCAAGGGGGACTCCTGAGCAACATGCCTCCGGAGCCTTACTGGTCGCAAGGCCACTCGGCCACCCAGGTGCCACCCTTGTTGGCACCCAGGGCATCAGGGCTTTTCCCCGTGGGGGACAACCTTGGTAACGGGTTGTACCTCACGACGGGAGGGAAATGTGCAGGACCGGGACTTGCAGATACAGAGTTCCTAAAGGGTCCTCAAACCGCCCCACAAGCAGGGAGGAGGCGCCATGAACGAAGCCACGCTCGGGGGCAAGGCCGTCAGCCTTGCGACAACACGGGATGGCAGCGGGTACGGCTAGGAGGGAAGTATCATGCGCACCCCATCTTCAAGAAATGCGTTTAAAGGTACCCACCAAATACATCAAAGTTGTTGTTAAACTTAATACATAACCCTATCAGGAGAACAAAGTGGCGGATCCTGGGGGACGTGTCATCACTGGAGTCCACGTCGTGGCCTTCGGGAGAAAGCCTTGCCATTAGGTCTTCCACATCAACCTCGACCCATTCAGCCAGGACGGCGCGTACTGTCTCCAGCACTGGATCCAGCACTTCAGCAAAGTCTAAGTATGGGTCGAGGCGAAGGAGGTGGGTGTAGATGTACGAGGCCGCTTGACTCAGGAGGTCACGACTCTTTTCCTCCGTGAGCGCGAGGGCCTTTGCGGAGCCCAGCTCAGGACGCACCACGACACGGAGGAAGAAGCCCAAGTACCAAACATCGGCACAGACCAGGGGGCCGGAGGCACTCTTGCCACCGATGTCGCTCAAGGCGCAAGAGGCTCTCCTCTCGAGGGAGTAGAACATCCGCGAGCGTTCAAGCTGGAGGCCGTGAGCACAGGCCGCTTCCTCGGAAGACTCTCCAACCAAGGAAACCTGGCCTTTCACCTGTTTGCAAACATGAGACAGTTTACCCTCGGCAGTGGCCTGGGCGTCCAGCACGACATGTCGATGTTTTACCTCATGATCCAACCTCCTCCGGAGGGCATTAACCTCGTTTTCCATGTGACCGCGGAGCTCTAGGTAGCGGGACTCCTGGAGCCTCAACTTGGAATGGTAGTCGAGGAGAAGGGAGCGCTGAGCCTTCGCCACCCGTGTGTCTATCGCCTCCTAGAGCATCACTTTACAATAGGCGAGGGATTCTTCCGCAAGCGACACCTCATGCTCCCTCGTCTCCAGACGCTCCTGCTCCAGGTTCTGCCCCACCTCTACAAGCGCCAGCGAATCGACGGACGCCCAAGAACCCGCGCTGGTGAGGAAGGACTCCGCCAGAGGACCCCCTGGCGTGGTCCTTGGCGGGGCTTGCTCTTCAAATCAGCGATGAGGACGCAAAGCTCTCGGTGGAAATCTTCAGAGGCCCTACGTTGACTATCTGCCTCCCGAACCTTGAAGAGAGCGTGCTCGCGGGATTCTACTGTTGCAGCAAGGGACGCCTCTGTCTCTGCGTGGGCACGCTCCCGCTGCAGATGGCCAAGGTTCACGGCGACTTCAAGTTGGCGCCACCCTGACTCCAGTGCCGACGCTCACTTTCCCGACGAACTTCCTGACAGGTAAACCCCGACACCAGGCGTTGAAGCACCCCCGGCGCCGTACGGAGCAAGCTCCACGATGCGGCGTGTGAACCAACGACAGGCTCCAGCGGCCAACAAGACTCCTCACCTTCTATGCGGCAAACAGGAGAGGCGCGCGGGGAGCCTCCCGGCTTGAATCCATGCTTGGGGCTGGGGGCTCATGCGCGTTCGTTTCGCCGAAAGTAAACGTCCCCCTGAGGCCCCGTGTCTCCTAGCAGAGGGGGTCCAGAGGGGGGCGCAACACGACCCTAAAAGGTGCCAAAGGAGAGGGGAGAGTCACCCCCTCGGAGAGCCGGAGGCCTCGGGCAAGGTAGACCGCAGAAGGCCCGCACGAGAGAGACCCGGAAGGTTGAAACCCTTGGGATGCAAGGGAAGGGACCACAGGGCGCTTGATGATCTCAGGGGCAGGCGGTACCCCCCTAAATCCGTGTGATAACAGACCTTCCCTTGCAACGGCACCAGAAGAATGTTGCTAGCACTCCCCGGTAACGAAACTAGAAGAATGTTGTTGACGGCCCACCAGCGCGTGGGATCGGAGCAGTTTTTGAGGGTAGAGTATTCAACCCAATTAGTTGATACGCCAAATGGAGGTGAGAGGATACTCTCGAGTATTAGCAGCTGAATATGTCGGATTCAACCACACCTGAAAGATTAGTATCTGTAAGCAAAGTTTCAAAAACAAAGTAGTATGATAACAACGGTGTCAGAAACGATCTGTTGACGGCAAGCTATTCCTAACCGTCGTATCAATGGAGCCAGAAGTTGCCTCGTTGACGGAAATTGTCTGTTCCCGTCAACGATCAGTGAATCAAAATTGTAGCAGGTAGTAGCAGTGTAACGAGTAACAACAGTGGCAAGGAACAACAGTAGTGATAGCGGTAGCAAGTAGCAACAGTAGCAAGCAACAGTAGTAATGACAGTAGCAGCAGAGCAAGACAAGTAACAACAATAGCAGCAGAGCAAGACAAGTAACAGCAGTAGTAGGACAAACTCGTAGGCAATGGGTCGGTCATTCGTTTGGATGATATTCATCATGCAACAGTTATAACACGGAGAGATATGTGGCTAGCTCCTGTTCGTCAATGTGATGTAGGCATGCATTCCATGTGTCGTCATACGTGCTTAGCGAAAAGAACTTGCATGACATCTATTGTCCATCCCTCCCGTGGCAGCGGGGTCCAAAAGGATACTACGGGATATTAAGGTGCTCCTTTTAATAAAGAACCGGAATAATGCATTAGCACTTGGTGAACAGATGAACTCCGGGAGTGGTTCCGGTTATTGTCACTCCGGGGTTGTCGGGTCATAACACATCGTAGGTAACTACAACTTGCAAGATCGGATCTAAAACACACATATATTGGTGACAACATAATAATTTCAGATCTGAAATCATGGCACTCGGGCCCTAGTGACAAACATTAAGCATGGCAAAGTAGTAGCAAGATCAATCTCAGAACATAGTGGATACTAGGGATCAATCCCCGTCAAATATAACTCGATTGCATGATAGATCTCATCCTACTCATCACCGCCCAGCGAGCCTACGAATAGATTAATCACGAACGATGAAGAGCTTCATGGAATTGGAGAGGGAAGAAGGTTGATGATGACGATGGCGACAATTTCCCCTCTACGGAGCGCAAAACAGACTCCAGATCTGTCCTCCACATGAAGAACAGGATGTGGCGGCGCCTCCGTATCGCAAACGCGATGAAATCTTCTCTTCTTATGTTTTTCTAGGCGCAAGTGAATTTATAGGGTTGAGATTGGGGGCGGCAGAGCCACGTGGGCCCCACAAGCTTGGTTGCCGCGGCTAGGGGGTGGCCGCGGCAACAGGGCTTGTGGCCCACTGGCCCACCCCCTCTGGTGGATCTTGGCGCAGGTATTTTTCATATTTTCCATAAAAATTCTCCGTAAATTTTCAGGACGTTCCGAGAACTTTCATTTCTGCACAAAAACAACACCATGGCAATTGTGCTGAAAACAGCGTCAGTCCGGGTTAGTTCCATTCAAATTATGCAAATTGGAGTCCAAAACAAGGGAAAATTGGCATACGATGGAGGCGTATCACCCCCCGGAAGCGTGCAGAACAAAGGCTCAGAAGAAAGATGCGGAAAGAAAGGATGAAGGACGATACAGACGCTTACTCATCTATGGAGAGCCACTTCTTCAACGGAGCCCGCCGAGCTTGGGGACGTATCAACTCCCCCATGCTTAAAACCTTGCTTGTCCTCAAGCAACTCAGTTGACAAACTGAGAGAGAAAGAAAAACTTTGACAAACTCTGTTTGATCTTGTTGTTGCAACTATGTCTAACTCATAACCAGAATTTCAGCAAGATCACAAGTTAACCACATAAGCAAGTGACACAAAGGTCTCACGGTAAACTAATATCAATTGCATAATCAGCTAGCGAACAAATAATAATGAGTTTCAAATACGAACAATTCAATCGAAACAAGCATGAAGCAATATGAATAGGTGGTATGTCGCTAGCTCATTCTGAGACCGCAAAACATAAATGCAGAGCACTTTCAAAGATCAAGGGCTGACAAAACATTGTAATTCATAGCAACGAAGATCGAGTCATAGTCATACACAATATCAATCAAAAGCAAAGCATAAAAATGACAGAGGTGCTCTCTAATTGGTGCTTATATAAGAAGAGGATGACTCAACAGGAAAATAAATAGACAGGCCCTTCGCAGAGGGAAGCGTTGATTTGCAGAGGTGCCAGAGCTCAAGCTTTGAAAACAGAGATAATAATTTTGGGTGGCATGCTTTCATTGTCAACGCAATGACCAAGAGTTCTCAATATCTTCCACGCTACTCATGCTATAGGCGGTTCCCAAACAGAAAAGTAAATTTTTAACTCCCCCACTACCAATCAATCACACTCCATGGCTAGCCGAATCCTCGGGTACCGTCCATACTAACATCAATCCGGGGGGAGTCTTGTTTTACAGTTATGTTTTCGATTTAAGCGTGGAACTGGGCATTCAAATTACTGGCCCATTTCTCGTGAATAACAGTGAATAAACACATGTCGAGGATAACACACCTGACATGGAAGATACGAATAGCCCCCTGTCACCACATGAGCAGTTCGGGCATGCAAAACAGATTATTTCTTGAAGGTTTAGAGAATGGCACATGCAAATTTACTTAGAACGGCAGGTAAATACCGCAAATAGGTAGGTATGGTGGACTCTCATGGGAATTTTTTTGGGTTTATGGAAGTGGATGCACAAGCAGTATTCCGCTTAGTACAAGTGAAGGCTAGCAAATGACTGGGAAGCGACCAACTAGAGAGCGACAACAGTCATCAAGATGCAATGAGTTTGACTAACATGGAATGCAACATGAACATGATATAAATCACCATGAACATGAACATCATAGAGGCTATGTTGATTTTGTTTCAACTACATGCATGAACATGCGCCAAGTCAAACCACTTGAGTCATTCAAAGGAGAATACCATCCTATCATACTACATCATAGTCATCTCAAAATCTATGTTGGCATCCAAGACAAACCATTATAAGCTCCTAACTAAATAAGCATGGCATCAGAAAGTACGATCTCTAAGTTCTCATTGCAAACATGGTTCTCTCACAACAAAGCTGAATCTGGGACGACAAGCTTGTCATATTTACAAAAACAAAATAGATAGAGTTCATACCAGGTTTTCCAGTCTCAGTCACTTCATCATATATCATCATTATTGCCTTTCACTTGCACGATCGAACGATGTGAACAATAATAAGCGTGCTCGTGCATTGGACTAAGCTGAATCTGTGGGCAAACACAAAGGAGAAGACAAAGTAATATGGCTCTTTGAAAGCTAAACAGGTATGCATGCAAGAGCCAATAAACATTGTAACCAATATCTTCTACCTTGACCCAAAGAAAAAGAAAACTATTTACACGGGAAAACTCCCAACAAGCAAAAGAAAAAGGAAAATCTTTTTGAGTTTTCTCAAAAGGACACAAAACAAGAAAACAAGAAAATGAAAATAAACTAGCATGGATAATACAGTGGCAAAGTGTAAACACCGACGAACAAAGTAAAACCATAAGCATGAATGTATGGTCCGTGAGAACACGTACTCCCCCAAGCTTAGGCTTTTGGCCTAGCTTGGTCTACTCCCAAGGACGGTCCTGGCGAAATCCAAAATCATAATCGGGGTTATATGCGAGCGCTGCAACCACTGCCTGAATAGATGCCTCACGAAGAGGAGCAGCTGTCGCCTCTCTCTCATACTCCTCTGCCTCTCCTATAGTTATGTAGTATCTCCGTTTAACGTGAAAGTCAAAGAAAGCAGGAGCAGGAAGGGTAATATGGAAAACACGCTGCCGGTTAAATATCAATCGGTATAGGAGGGATTCATCATCCCTCTCAAGGAACTGGTAGCATGTCAAAGCGACGTGGTCAAGGAAAGCTGTATGGAGCGGGGGATCTCCTGCGCGGATGGGTACTCCAAGGAATTTTGCTATGCGAGTGGCATAGATGCCACCAAAGAAATATCCCTCAATAGCGTTCTTATTCAGCCTCCTTGCTATAATAGCTCCCATGTTGAAGCTTTTGTCACCCGTAACCGCACTCTCAAGGATACTAAGGTCGGATGCGCATAGGTGACAATGTTCAACCTTACCGTTAATGCATCTACCTATGAAGAGGGCAAAGTAGTGCAAGGCAGGGAAATGAACGCTTCCTATGGTAGCTTGCGTGATGTCTCTAGTTTCTCCAACAGGTATACTAGAGAAAAAATCTCTAACCAAAGATTTAGCAGGATCTTTAAGATTACCCCCATAAGGTATTTTGCAAATCCTATTGAAATCCTCCAAATCCATGGCATAGGATTTATCACACAAGTTAAACAGTATGGATGAGTCATGGCCAACTGAAAATTTAAATCTACGCACGAAAGAGGCAGTGAGCATAGCATACTGTTCACATTTATCTAAGAGGAATTCTTCTAACCCGGCATTGCGGACAAGTATATCAAACTCATCCTTGAATCCTGCTTCGATCATGAACTCATCGGAAGGCCATTCACATGGTTGTACCGGTGCGTCCCTTAGTTGATAAGGATCGGGCTCCCGAAAAGAAAGATGGGGTCCCTTCTTACTTGAGGAACCACCATGAAACTTCCTCCTGAACATAATTTCTCTTTCCTGAAATTTAGAAGTTCAAGAGAAAAGTGAATAAAGACCAACCACACCTTGTAGCAACTAATCCAACTAGTGCCTAGAGTCCGTATCACGCGCTAAAACTACTTGGGACCAGCTAAAATCAACATTTCAAGCTCAAGAACAGGATCACCAAGGTAGCAAGAATACGCGAAGGATAAAGCACTAGAGCAAAAACTAATTGGACCAATGGAGGAGTCACTTACCAAGAAGCACTTTCCCCAAAACGGTTCGGAGAATGGTGCTTTGAGCAAGGAGATTGAAAATCACAGCCAAATGAGCAAGAATACGGGTTTGAGCTGCGAAACAATTTTTTCTGGAGGAAGAAGAAGAGGATAGGAGCTGGAATAAGTGGAGGGGTCCCCTGTGGGAACCACAAGCCTGCTCCCCGCGGCCAGGGGGTAGCCCGCGGTGACAGGGCTTGTGGCCCACTGGGGTGGCCCCTAGGCCAGCTCTGTGTCCCAGTATTTTTCAAATATTCCAGAAAAAATCATACTTGATTTTCAGGACCATCGGAGAACTTTTATTTTCGAGGTATTTTTCTCCGAGACGCTAAAACAAGAAACAGGGAAAACTAAACTAAATCAATCATTTTCTTATAAGAAAAAAGTGAAAGCTTAAAACAAAGGTATGTGACTCCATGGTTCATCCATTTCATGGTCATCGAAAGAAATCCGTCAATGGGGTTTATCAAATCCTTATGACAAAACTTTCGCGAATCGCAAGAGAGAACAGAGAATTTTCAAATAGCCACTAAGTCACCTCAATGGCGATATGAATCTCCCCAACAAGCAATTCATACTTCATCTTGACACAAGGAATAGGGCATTCAAAGCTCCCAATAAGAATCGATGAAGTTTTTTCGATAGCATTGATGCAATGTACTGGATATCGTTTCTTCAGAAAGTGCACGGTATGCTCATTACCGTTGACGTGGAAAGTGACATTGCCTTCGTTGCAATCTATAACAGCCCCTAAAGTGTTTAAAAAGGGTCTTCCGAGGATGACTGCCATGGCATCGTCCTCAGGAATATCCAAGATAACAAAGTCTGTTAAGATAGTGGTATTAGCAACCACAACAGGCACATCCTTGCAAATGCCGATAGGGAAAGCAGTTGATTTGTCGGCCATTTGCAGAGAAATTTCAGTGGGTGTCATCTTATCCAGTTCAAGCCCACGATAAAGAGAGAGCGGCATAACACTAACACCGGCTCCAAGGTCACATAAGGCAGTTCTTACGTAGTTTCCTTTAATGGAGCAAGGTATAGTGGGCACTCCAGGTTCACCAAGTTTCTTAGGAGTTCCACCTTTGAACGTGTAATTGGCAAGCATGGTAGAGATCTCAAGATCTGGTATCTTCCGTTTATTGGTCACGATATCTTTCATGTACTTGGCATATGGAGACATTTTGAGCATATCAACTAACCGCATCTGCAGAAAGACGGGTCTTATCATTTCAATGAAGCACTCAAAATCCTCATCATCCTTTTTCTTGGATGGCTTAGGAGGAAAGGGCATGGGCCTCTGAACCCATGACTCTCTTTCTCTACCATGCTTCCTAGCAGTGAAGTCATTCTTATCGTATCTCTTAGGTTGTCGGTTATCAGGATTAACCGTAGGTTCAATCTCCACATCCTTATCATTGCTAGGTTGAGCATCATTATGAACATCGTTGTCCATATTGTCACCAGGTTCATGTTCATCACCAGATTGTGTTTCTGCATGAGACGCAAACATATCATTTGGTTCTTGAGGTGTGACAGTATTTGGTGAACTAACATGTAGGTTCCTATCATCCTTCTTCTTCTCCTTAGGATGACTGGGTGCATCTGCATTAATTCCTTGAGAATTTTGGTCAATTCTCTTACGATGACCTTCAAGATACAAAGGTTCCTGAGTCCTTTTGCCTCCTCTAGTAATGACTCTCACAGAGTTGTCATTTAATTCATTGAGCAGGCCATTCTAAGCTTTAAGTACTTGTTCTACCTGAGTAGTAATCATAGAAGCATGTTTACTCAGAAGCTTCAGGTCATTGATGTTTATGTCTACACAAGCAATTAAATGGCTAAGCATACGAGTACTTTGTTCCAAATGTCTGCTAACATAATCATTGAAACTCTGTTGTTTGGCAACAAAGTTTTCAAATTCAGCAAAGCATAGGCTAGCAGTTTTATCAAAAGGAATATCACTCTCATCAAACTTACGTAGAGAATTTACTTCCACTACCTGTATCGGGTTATCGAGACCATGGATCTCTTCGATAGGTGGTAGATTTTTGACATCTTTAGATCTAATGCCTTTCTCTTGCATAGCTTTCTTGGCCTCTTGCATATCTTCAGGACTGAGGAATAGGATACCTCTTTTCTTCGGAGTTGGCTTAGGAGGTGGTTCGGGAATAGTCCAAGCATTATCGTTGATCAAGATGTTATTCAGTAGAGTCTCAGCTTCTTCTACAGTTTGTTCCCTAAAAACACAACTGGCACAACTATCTAGGTGGTCTCTAGAGGCATTGGTAAGTCTGTTATAGAGGATATCAAGTATCTTGTTCTTCTTAAGAGGGTGATCAGGAAAAACATTCTGTAGCTGGACGAGCCTCCCCCAAGCTTGTGGGAGACACTCTCCTTTGAGTTGAGCAAACTTGTATATTTCCTGCAAGGCAGCTTGCTTCTTATGGGCAGGGAAATATTTCTCACAGAAGTAATAGATCATATCCTAGGGACTACTCACACATCCAGGAGCAAGAGAAGTGAACCAGGCTTTAGCGTCATCCTTTAGAGAGAAAGGAAACAACTTAAGGATATAGTATTGGCGGATCTTCTCCTCACTAGTGAAAAGGGTGGCTATATCGTGTAGTTTGGTAAGATGGGCTACGACCGTTTCAGACGCATAACCATGGAAAGGATCAGATTCGACTAGAGAGATTATCCCAGGATCGACAGAGAATTCACAATCCTTATTGGTGATAAAGATAGGTGAACTGGCAAACTTCGGGTCGTATTTCATCCTAGCTTTCAGAGATTTTTCCTTCCACTTGAGAAGTAATTTCTCAGCGTCATAGGCATCCTTACACGCAAGAAAATCCTCAGCTATATCTCCCTCCATAACATAACCCTCAGGTATATCAGGCAATTCGTATCTAGGAGATCTAGATCTAGAAGGAGCAAAAGCAGGTTCTATCTCAATAGTATCGACAGTTTCAGAAGCATCACGAGCATTGGCAGTAACTCTAGCAATATGAGCATCAAGGAACACCCCTAGTGGCACATCAGGCAAAGTAGCATCTCTAGCAGTATCAAGCATACCATCATGAGGCAAAATAGCATCTCTAGCATCATCAGGCAAAGCAGTATCAAGCATAGCATCTCTAGCATCATCAGGTAAAGCAGTATCAAGCATAGCATCTCTAGCATCATCAGGCATAGTATTTCTAGTAGTACCAGGCATAGCATCAGGCATAGTATCAAGCATAGCATCTCTAGCAGTAGCATCATAAGCATCATCAAGCACAAGCGACATATCAAGATTTCTAGCAGGAGGTGATGTCACAAACTTACTCATAACTGAAGGTGAATCAAGTGTAGAGCTAGATGGCAGTTCCTTACCTCCCCTCGTAGTTGAGGGCAAGACTTTGGTTTTCGGATCCTTCAGATTCTTCATAGTGATCAGCAGATATAAATCCCAAGTGACTCAGAGAATATAGGAATACCTCCCCGGCAACGGCGCCCGAAAAATGCTGACTCCGTGTGACAACAGACCTTCCCTTGCAACGGCACGAGAAGAATGCTGCTAGCACTCACCGGTAACGAAACTAGAAGAATGTTGTTGACGGCCCACCAGCGCGTGGGATCGCAACAGTTTTCGAGGGTAGAGTATTCGACCCAATTTGTTGATACGCAAAATGGAGGTGAGAGGATACTCTCTAGTATTAGCAGCTGGATATGTTGGATTCAACCACACTTGAAAGATTAGTATCTGTAAGCAAAGGTTCAACAGCAAAGTAGTATGATAACAACGGTGTCAGAAATGATCTGTTGACGGCAGACTATTCCTAACTGTCGTATCAATGGCGCCTCAAGTTGCCTCGTTGACGGAAATTGTCGTTTCCCGTCAACGATCAGCGAATCAAAATTGTAGCAGGTAGCAGCAGTGTAACGAGTAACAACAGTGGCAAGGAACAACAGTAGTGACAGCGGTAGCAAGTAGCAACAGTAGCAATCGACAGTAGTAACGACAGTACCAGCAGAGCAAGAGAAGTAACAGCAGTAGCAGCAGAGTAAGACAAGTACCAACAGTAGTAGGACAAACTCGTAGGCAATGGGTCGGTGATTCGTTTGGATGATATTCATCATGCAACAGTTATAACACGGAGAGATATGTGGCTAGCTCCCGTTCGTCAATGTGATGTAGGCATGCATTCTGTGTGTCGTCATACGTGCTTAGCAAAAAGAACTTGCATGACATCTATTGTCCATCCCTCCCGTGGCAGCGGGGTCCAAAAGGATACTACGGGATATTAAGGTGCTCCTTTTAATAAAGAACCGGAATAATGCATTAGCACTTGGTGAACAGATGAACTCCTCAAACTATGATCATCACCGGGAGTGGTTCCGGTTATTGTCACTCCGGGGTTGCCGGGTCATAACACATAGTAGGTAACTACAACATGCAAGATCGGATCTAAAACACACATATATTGGTGACAACATAATAATTTCAGATCTGAAATCTGGCACTCGGGCCCTAGTGACAAGCATTAAGCATGGCAAAGTAGTAGCAACATCAATCTCAGAACATAGTGGATACTAGGGATCAATCCCCGTCAAAACTAACTCGATTACATGATAGATATCATCCTACTCATCACCGCCCAGCGAGCCTACGAATAGATTACTCACGAATGATGAAGAGCTTCATGGAATTGGAGAGGGAAGAAGGTTGATGATAACGATGGCGATGAAATCTTCTCTTCTTATTTTTTCTGGGCGAAAGTGAATTTATAGAGCTGAGATTGGGGGCGGCAGAGCCACGTGGGCCCCACAAGCTTGGTTGCCACGGTCAGGGGGGTGGCCGCGGAAACAGGGCTTGTGGCCCACTGGCCCACCCCCTTTGTTGGATCTTGGCGCAGGTATTTTTCATATTTTCAATAAAAATTCTCCGTAAAGTTTCAGGACGTTTCGAGAACTTTCATTTGTGCATAAAAACAACACCATGGCAATTCTGCTGAAAACAGCGTCAGTCCGGGTTAGTTCCATTCAAGTTATGCAAATTAGAGTCCAAAACAAGGGCAAAAGAGTTTGGAAAAGTAGATACGACGGAGACGTATCACCCCCCGGAAGCGTGTAGAACAAAGGCTCAGAAGAAAGATGTGGAAAGAAAGTATGAAGGAGGATACAGACGCTGACTCATCTATGAAGATCGACTTCTTCTTCTACGGAGCCCGCCGAGTTTGGGGGTGGCCGCCCCCGGGCGACCTCCTTTTTCGTACGGCATGGGCGGCCTGGCAAGGGGGCTCGGTAGACCTCGGCCGAAGCCCGAGGGCAGGGGTGACAATATCCACCATCGACTGGTCGCCACCGCAGACCCCGGATCGACCCGGAGCAAGCCCTTGGGGTTCATGCAGCGATGCATCGCCCGCGACGACTCCGGGAGGGGCGACATGACCAGAGATTCCGTGGGCCTGAACCCCAAGGGCCGAAATCCCCCGGGGGCCATCTCCTTCCTAGGGAGGAACCCCCACTCATCGAAGAGAGGCATCTTCACTACGAGCGCTTTCGAGGCCTTGAAGTTATGTAACGCGGGGCCATTCCGGGGAAGCTCATCGGGGTTGCCACCAGTCAGCCGATGGAGCAGCACGCACAAGATGTCGGAGGAAAGTTGCATGACTTGGATCCTCATTGGGTCTCGGGGTCCTGTATCGGCCCACATTGGACGGGAGTGGCGCTGGAGAGAAGCAATCCGTCGACAAATAAACTCCCGCACCACCATCGCCATCGTCAGCCAGTCACGCTCTAGTCTCTCCAGCCGGGCCAGGACCGTCGTGAGTCGGGGATCATCGAGCTTCTCGCGCATCCACCCCCTTGTTGGCGTTGCGGGGATCTATGGGGGAAGGAACAGGGGCCCATCCTCGACAGTCTCGACCTGCACCGACTGCCGCCGGAACCCCTCTACTTCAGGGAGGAGCTCGGCGCCAAGGGCCCCCCGGACCGATGCTTCAGCCGCTTTCAAGGACATGCATCCAGAGCACTGCTCCGAGGATATTGATTCGAGGGAGATGAAGTGCCACGGAAGGGGTGACGCCCACAAAGTCCTCGCACAAGAACGTGAAGGACGAAAGGAGAACCAAAGATATGGGGTCAAGATGGAGCGCATGGATGTGGCAGTGTGAAAGCAATACACCGAGGAAGCTCGAGAACAGCAGCAGTACGCGAGACAGGAGGGCGTGGAGGACATCTCACCCCAAGGACACAAACCTGGCCAGATCCGGGGGGTCCGCCATTCACTGGAGCCAACCGTGACCACCAGTCGGACCTTCTCCAACCCCTCGAAGTTCACCATTGTTGACCGGCCGAGAGCGGGCCGAGGCGTACCCGAGAATGAGGGTAGGGCAACGCGACACACGAGAGATGAGAGGAAGAACCAGCGGCAGAATCGACAAGAGGAGGAGGCCGCGTGCAGGCTATGGTCATGAGTTCCTACGCAAAGAAGACGGATCCGCCATTTAAAGGCCTAGCCCGGAGGCGTTTAGGGCCCGCGACGCTTCAGGCCGCCCTCAAGGCCTTGCCAGGAAGCCAACCTCAGTGCGCCTTGGGCGTGGGGCTACTGTCGGCGTTCTGGGAATGGAGATATGTAGACCCTCCTGCCTACGGCCAAGGTCTGGCCCATGTCATCATCTTAAAACCAACGGGCCTGACATCACTCAGGACAAGACCCTCGTGAGGGGCCAAGCCTCGCGAGAAGGAGCAGCATCAAGACCTGCATGGGGCCTCCTCAGGACCCCCCGGAGCGGCGGACATTCCGAGGCGAGGCCCAGCCTGAGGAGTCAAGGGTGACGCAAGGGGAGGACAGGCGAGCAGCAGACAGCACAGCAGAGCAGTTTCCCCTTTGGTGCAAAGGGGGCATGAGCGAACGCAGGGTCCCAAGGTATCTTCTAAAGGTTTCCATTCTAGTGTAACAAGACCCCGCCTCCCCGCCGGCAGGACGGACGTCATCCCCGAGCCAGCCCCTGCAGCGCTGGCAGCTACTTTGCACACGAAGACCACTTTTGGCCGGGGGAAGCACGTTCCCCTGTCCCCCTTCGAAATTGGTCGTTGTGGGATCCCTTCCCGCTGAAATTATGAGGGAAGAGGACCAAGGTCACCGCTATAAATAGAGGTTAGCTTGCTTCGTAGAAGGGGACCGAGGAACTCTCATCCACAAACTCGCTTACCACTAAGGCCATCCAGGCTCTGGAGCCCGAAGAACACTATACTAGTTCATCCGCCAACCTCCACGAGAGGTGATCCACCAGAGCAGGAGTAGGGTTTTACGCTTCGCAGCGGCGCGAACCTGGGTAAACCGTTCTGTTTTCTGTTTCCCTCACCATCGAGTGGGCTCCTCGCCGTTCCCATTGAGTAGAGAGCTAGGCGAGGCCAGGCCGTGAGAGATCTTCGTACATGCCCCTAAGTTCGAGTCTTTAGGGTTTTGCGGAGCCCGAAATCCAACACTTCTGTTGTCGAGAAAGGTGAGAGAGGGATAGCAGTATAGAGAGGAGTGCCTAAGGGGGTGGTATAGTGCAAGTGCAATCAAACAAGTTTTGAAAAGTCAACTCAAACATAAGGATGAGGCAGGTGATATAGCCGCGTACTTGTTGCCTAGAGAAAAGTCGCGACTTATATCAAACAAATAAACAAAACAAGCAACACACAACATGGTTCCGTCCGAACCATTTCACGGACTCGACTTCGCATAGGGGACTCACGACTCATCCTACCCTAGGGTTCTTAGACTCGACAGTCGTGCTTGCTTCGTGCTTTGGGGAGGAGTCCGCTCAGTATTCTGGACCCTGTCATGGTGTAGTTGTGTCCCTTGTTGTTGTTTGCCGAAACGATCGGGTTGAGCTGAAAAGAGTCCATGACGCCTTCTCATCTGGGAGCTGCCGACGAATGTGGTTCCACATGGCTATCGTCCATTGGGTCTTCTATTATGTTTGCCATCTTGCCATTGTTTTCTTGTCTTCCAAGGCATCAAGACTTCCAAGTGGACAACTTTTATGCAACGAAATCAACATGGCATAATAGAGTTTCGATCTGTCAGTCATGTTGATCACAATATCGACACCTAGAGCGGGTGAGTCGGACCAATTGGCAAGGTCCTCATCCATAGGTGGTGGTCGACACAACCTTGATATTGATAGGGCCTCTCTGTTAGTGATGTAGATCACGGTCTTGCACATATTACGTCCCGATCATCGTAGGTGAAGGTGGCATCTCTCTAGAATGGTGTCGACCGTGTCGCCATCTTCTGGGTCTCGATATCCTTGTTCCTCATGGAGGTACTTCTGTTTGTGTCGTCTGGTCTTAGCATTGCCATCCTTGTCTTCCAAGTATGTGGGTGATTGCTCGGAAAGATTGCTTCCTTCAAAGTTACCCACGAGGATTTTAGTAATCCCGTGGTCAGGCATAAAGTGCTAGCGTCCATTTGCAAATTTTGAAGAAGCGGACGAGGAGTGTCAAGAGAATAGGAACAGAGGTGCCAAGGAAAAAACCTTGCTTCCTTTGATAATTTAGGAGAGGTGTGGAAGACATGCGTTTTGCAAGTACATTTGAAGGTCTAGAAATCAGCTTTGTCCTAACTAATGTCCGTGCTAACTAAGCGCTTCCTACAGTCAGGATGGCTCTGATACAAGCTGTGTGGGGAACCCGACTTACGAGTTGAGATCGCCAATTGAACGTTCTCAGTGATCCCAGAGAACAATGCTCACCGAACACATAGAAACTGAATAACAAGAGTCTTACATCCATACATACCGTTTGATAAAAATAATGACCTTGCGGTTAAGCCTTACATAGATAGGGCCTTGGAGGCCAATACCGCAAACTTGACCAATAGCGGATATCTTGCTCAAAAGCGTGAACCCATGTCATCAGCCTTAACCTACAGGCATTCTAACTGGGAGGCATCCTAGCTCGCAGGAACATCACCATGTTACTCTTCACCATCTCCTGCTCTCTTACATGGTCAATGAAATAACGAGTGGCAAGCCAATGAGTACTTTGAATGTACTCGCAAACAGCCCATGATGCAGATTATGTAGTTGAGTGCAATATGAATTATAATGTAGCCTTTGCGGAAAGCAGGTTTTTATTAATGCATAAATATGGTCAAGTGTTTAGATGGTCATGCATCAATAGGCAAATAGTAACAATAAGAACAAGTTACATAAATCAACATAATTATTTCCAGAACTGAACACCTCCTGTTCATCCTCCATGTCAACTCACTAAACTTGACAAAGTAATCATTTTGGCAGGTAACACCTTTATACACACGCACACTTGGTTTATGCGGAAACGACTAAACGTAGTTTAACCAGCACCACCCAACTATCCTCGACCTTGGGCACGGCTATTCGAATAGTTTTACTCTCTCTAGAGGATGCATGCTGTACCCACGAGATCCGGGAAACTTCCGTGTCATCCACCACTCGCACTATATAATGTACCTGATGTAAGTACCCGATCAATGCCTGTCCCCTGACGACAATAGACAAAGAGTCCACTTGACTGGTACCCAGCCCACACGATGTATGTCTTACCAGCACCAACTCTAGACCATATCATCCATGCAGGGACCAACGGTGTTCCTGAAACACGTAAAAAAGACATAGTCGCCCTACCTGGCACGACCCAGACACGAGAGTGACCATATCACTCCCGCCACTAGTAATGTGGGCTCTTTTCTAGCATGACTAGAGTAATCAACACAGCCCGTCCCATAAAGGGGTATCGTGGTTGCACATGAAAGATTGGGATGGTCGACAAATATTAAATCCAATCCCATTTTTGAAACCACTCTTACAAAACCTTTTAGGTACACCACTTCTTTCTCAAGTGGTCCTTTAGTTTAACACCATCACCCTCGGGCATTAGTGGCACCCGACGGGGTTTTCGTAAAACTTTTGTAATCACCTTAGTGTTACCATTTCCTTGCATGTGCTCATCCTACATGTAGCACTACTATCTACTTGTCAATTTTACTTTAGCGTGACCCTCATAGATGGTAGGGTCATGCTCAATGCAAGTGCTCCGGAGGATCTATCGGTAACACCGTATAGTGGTGTACCTATTAATCATGACTATATGCATCGGCATGAAGTAATCAACATGCCCCGCATAAACATTTTTCTCGGACATGGTCAAAGGGATACTTGCCTTGATCAGCTAGCTTTCCGGGGTCTTCGAGGTCTTCTAGTCCAACTCCGAGAACACCGTCTATTTCACCAACTATCGTCGGAAAACAACCATAGTAAGCCACACAGCAAGCAGAAAGAAAAGTGCTCTAAAAATAGGAGTTTTATTTTTCTTTGACCTCTCTCATCATAAGAAAAATAGATAAAGCTTGTTTGAGGAGATTTAGATCATCAGAGATTTTTGAATGGAGGAATGGAGGAGAGGTGATCCTATAAGAAGTCTAAATAAAACAATGTGCTAAAAATTAGTGGAGGTTGTCATTTAATAGAACATGAATTTAGAAACATTTAAGAAGTGGTTTCACTGGAATTGAAGTTGGTATGAATTTCCTATAGATTTTCTAATATTGAATAAACAACAAAAAGGGCTATTTATTTGATGCGACACAAACATTGCAGATAAAAATGTTCACCTACGCTAGGAAATTATAGAATGATTTAATATATCTTTGGAAATTGGAATCACTCGATTTGGAGCTGATTTGAGTCTCCTAGGATTTTGGCAACGTGGGGCTAGAAACATTCAAATCTGCATTTGAATATTAACACTACATAAAAGTTATTTGGAAAAATGTGCAAGGCACCTCCTTGGCTAGATCTTAATTTTTGGACCTGTAGGAATTTGAAACATCAATTTTGGAGTAAAATGAATTAGATATGGTTTTTGAAGTTTCTAATAAAACAAAAAACTAAAAAGGAGCTATACCAGAGAGTTAAAGTGTGCCCAAAGCGCTAAATAGGCCTTGGACCGGCCCAGCTTGGCCTAGCTCGCGGTGGCGCACTTGACGGAGAAAGCGCCTCCGAGTTTTACGTCTCCTGTGCGGGAAGACGACCAGGAGGGCTCCCATCTCCACTTATGGCTAGGCCCGGGCACTGTACCGCTTACAGGCAAGCCCTGTTGGTCAGCTCCATCTCCAACCTTCCGCTTGAGCTGGGAACGACAGGGAGGCAGGACAGTGTATTGTTGGCGCTCGCCCTAGAGGCTCCAGTCGGCCCCGCCGACGCCACGGGCACCGGCGCACTCGTCGGGGAGTGCCAGGTCGAGTCTCTCATTAGCCACGGAGGAGGTAGCCATCGGTGACCGTGGGCACTGCATCCTAGTCATGGGAAGAACGACAGGAGGAGCGGAAGACGAGTGGGGAAACGCATGGACGTTCCGATGAGGCTCACGGAGGAGAGAAAAGGCCGAAGTGGCCGAATTTGATGGAGAACCGGCTGGGGAGATTCTAGCCATGGGGTGGATAGGGGGCATGGGAGGAGAAATTGGGGCGTATGGAGGTTTGCAGGAGGGATACTGATATAGGAGGGTGAAGCAGGGACTCGGGGGAGGCTCTAAGTGGAGGGGCGATCGAGGGGAGACACGGATGCACCACGGGTGGTCTGAGCACAGCGAGGGCATGCATGCGGCAGGGGGCTTGGTGGCTTCTAGGCATTCATAAGGGCTTGGACGGTCAAAGGAGAGTGCCTTGGCGCTCTCAAACAAACTGCCCCGGCTAAACATGGCCTGCAGGGTGAAGACAAGGTGCAAAGCACCATTATTGCATTCCAGGGAGGTGGTCACCACCCCACTCCATGTCCATGGCCACCCCTTGGCCAGACCAAGGTGTCAAGCTTCCAAGGCACGCGTTGGAGAGGGAACTGGTGAAGTTTGAACTTGAATGGAGCAGATTAGACCAGGTTTCCTCTCTATTAAAGTTTTCAACAACAAACTTGGGGCTAGCAAAAAGTGTTTGCAGTGAGCGGAAATTGAGATGAGACCTTGTCTAGCAGTATTTGGTATGGAAGTACTACAATAATGCAAAGTTTCATATCAAGAGGAGGTGTCTAGCTAGCAGTTGTAGTTCAAAGCTACATTTCGGCCACAAATCAAGTTTCAGATGGGTTGCTCATATTTTCCACATGAGCATGCCATATATTGTTTTGGGATGATGCATTAGCATGCTAGAGGCTCTATGGAAAGAGGTGGTGGCCTTTGCTTAAGCATAAGTTTAGCAAGACGGGTAAAATAGTGATGCCGAAGTAAAAATGAGAGGTAGATACATGGAGTCACCCTCCAATAATTGACCAGTGGCCATGGCCTGGTTACTAGAGGTAAAAGGGAACCATAGAGAGTTGTGGTAAAGTTTTAAGCTCTAGGAGATTAGTGGGAGGGGCCAAATTAGCAATTTTGGTAATTAGGCAGAAGGTGTTTGATGGATGTTAGGGATAACAAATGGAAACTATTTGCTATGAAACTTAAGAGGATCACATAATAGGTGAAAATAGGCTTGGACACCAAGCTTGGGATTTGGGTGAGAAAGTTTCCAATGTAGACTTGAAAAACCCATGAAATAGGAAGAAATGGCTTTCCGCATACAAAACCATGCAAATCACTTCCCACAAATCCACAACTTGGTTTGGTGGCATCATTTGAGCATTACAGCATGCCCAAAAAGTTTGGTATCAATTGGAGAAACTTTACAGTGTAAAGTTTCCCAAGTTTTGAAATCAACAGAGAAAGTTTTGAGGTGTTTGGGACAAGTTCTTCTATTATCCTTGATGCACCACTAGGTGTGGATACATTATTGGAGTATCAGAACATGTCCACCAAATTTGAGCACAATTGGAGACACTCAGCAATGTGGAGTTGCTCAAATTTGGATCTAGAGAAATATGGTTTTGGAATAATTAGGTGAATCAAATCAAGTTAGATTGAGATGAAACTTCGAAGGATCATCAAACATATCATGAGTGATAGTCTAGATTTTTTCTAGAATTTACTGAAAAAAATTTCATATAGAAATATTTCAAAGGCTTGAAATAAGGAGGAAGGGTTTTGCCCAATATTTTGAACAAGACGATGTGTTGAAACTCCTATATATGGAATATATATGTCCACTCAGTTTATTTAAAGTTCCTCAAATATTTTGAGAGCAATAAAAATAACTTTCCCTCATAAGGGACCATCTGTAACCTTATAGGAAGGTATTTAAAAAAATTGTAAAATAACTTTTAAAATAAGAATATTGTGGTTTTCAGAAGTATTTTTGATAATGGGATTTAAATAAAATATTTGGTGCAAAACAACTTCCCTAATTTGAGGTTTTTAGTACAAATCCCAACTCACGGGTTTTTGAAAGCTTAAATCAAATAAAAGCTTTTTGGTCAAAATAGTATTTGGTAAAAAAATAGTTTATGGTTCTATTCACATGTCATAATCATTAGGCAAGGGTTTTGGTCAAGGAAGTGAGTTCGGAGAGTAGAAATAACGTTGGGATTAAACAGAAGCAAACAAGCAAGCTAGCAGCAATCACATCAAGCATCACACTCAATCATAAATTTTTTAATTGGTCCTAATTTTTGAGATAAGTTAATTTAATCAGGAGAGTCAAACACAGGGTGTGACATGTAGTGTGAATCATCTTATCATTATCATAAAATTGGCCTGCATATTCCGATGACGGGCTTCCTCAAATGCGTGAGGTCTTCATGAGCAGGAAAGTTGGATGCACACCCCACTTAGCTTCATTTGAGCTTTCATACACTTATAGCTCTAGAGCATCATTTTCATGGAAATCCATACTCCTTGCATTGGCATTTACCGTTTGGCATCTCCATAGCCCGTTGGTGCACCTAGTTGATGTGAGACTATCTTATCCACTTTTACCCCTTTGATACCTACCATCGTATTCTATACCACCTTATGTTATGTGCATGGCCCACTCTCATGTATTGCGTGAAGAATGAAAATTTGATTCACTTAGAAAAAGTATGATCCAATTTCCTAGCTCTGACACCGTGGTGCTTAACATTCATATTAATGTGGTGAAGAGAGAGTCGTGCTTTGCTAATACGAAAGATTAATGGGGGTAAACTTTCTTTTAGGATGTATACTTTGAAAGATTGATGATTTTTTGCTCATGATTATAATAATTATTATGTTGATGTTCTTTGAATCGTCTTTTCTCAATGAGAATACATGCAATATATTACATATTGGATAGCACATCACATCAAAAATTTCTTTTTTCATTAGTTACCTACTCGAGGGGAGCAAGAATTAAGCTTGGGGATAGAGTTCCATGTTGTTATATTAACCCAGTGCCCAGCGCCAGTTGCTGTTTTCTATGTGTTTTTTGTTTTTCAGGTTTTTAGTGACTAACGAAGTCCAATTTACACAAAACTTTTTATGATTTTTCTAGACCAAAAGAAGACCTAGAAACTTTGGAAGGAAACCTGAAGCCACACATGGGGCCCCAAGGCAATAGGGCGCGACCCATGTGACCCATCCTTCCGCGTGCTCTAGCCTCTAAATTACCAAATATTCTAGAAATCCTAAATATCATACGTAAATACTTTTTATGCCGTCGCAAGTTTCTAATCCATGGTGATCCCATTTGTAGCTCCGTTCTGCCACCCTACCGGATGGGCGATTGATCACGGAGGGCCTCTTCATCAACCCTGTTGCCCTCGTGATGATGTGTGAGTAGTCACCATAGACCTATGGGCCCGTAGTTATTATCTAGATGGCTACCTCTCTCTATCTCTCTCTTTGTGTTGATCTTCAATACAATGATAATCACATCTTTGCGTTGACCTATCCGATGTAATTCTTTTGTATGGTGTGTGTGTTGGCATCCGATGAATTGTGGGTTTATGTTCATATTATTCATGAATGGTATTTGGATCTTATTTGTGTTTTATGGTTCTTATTTGCATGATCATGATAGCTTCGTAATTCTCTCTCATCTATTGAATTGCTTTGGCCAAGTAGTTTGGTATTTCCTAAGTGAGAGGGGTGCGGTGTAGAGGGTTCAACCTCGTGAGTTTCTATATCCCAATGACAGAAGGGGACAAGTTGCATCTATGTGTTGCTGCCATTAAGGATAAAAAGATGTGGTTTATTCATATGTGTTGAGTTTACTTTTTCTACATCATGTCACTGTTCTCCAAGCATTACTCTGTTTTACTTAATACTATAGAAGCATGCTGCATAACGGTCGATGGGTGGAGTAATAATAGTAGGTGCAATTAGGAGTCGACCTATTTGGTTGTGGATGTGACGATTATATATACATGATCATTGCCGTGAAAATTGCATAACTATTTGCTGTTCTATCAATTGCCCAACAGTAATTTGGTTATCCACCATATGTTGCTTTCATGAGAGATGGTACTAGATAACACGACGACCCCGGGTCTATTCACTTATATATTCGAAAAACATATAATTTTGTCACTGTTCTTATTTGTCTTTTATTTTATTTTGCAAGTTAAACCTATCTACAATTATGTACACACCTCATTCGCTTGCAAATAATGAGATCAAGGGGATTGGAAACCCTCTTTCCCGCGTTGGGTGCATGTTGTTTCCTCTTTTGTTGCATCCGCTGAAGACGGTTGAGGATTGATATTCCTATTAGTTAGATAAACCTTGGTTTCTTAATAGAGGGACATACTAACCCGCACTATGCTGCAAAAAATCATTCCTATTCACGGAAAACCCAATGCAGATCACAAGTATCATCAGACTATGCTAATTAAATTGTTGCTAAATTTATACCACCTAGTTTCACACACTAAAAAAATAAAAAGTTTTCTTTTATTTAAGACATTTATTTTGGGGTGACCCAAATCCTTATAAAGAAGGAGTAGGTGGTGTTATTAGACGCTGTGTACCCGAGCATGAACATGGACAGATCCTACGAAAGTATCACTCCGGGGCATACAGAGGGCATTATGCTGGTGACAGAACTGCACACAAGGTACTACAATCTGGTTTTTATTGGCCTACTCTTTTCAAAGATGCTTGTAAGTATGTCCTCTATTGTGATGAATGTCAAAGAATTGGTAACATTGGTAGACGTTAGGAAATGGCTATGAACTTTTCATTTGTGATTGAACCCTTTGATGTTTGGGGTTTTGATTATATGGGACCTTTTCCTTCCTCCAATGGGTATAATCGAATTCTAGTTGTTATTGATTATGTTATTAAGTGGGTAGAAGCTATTCCAAGTAGTAGTGCTGATCACAACAGTACTATTCAAATGCTTAAAGATATTATTTCCCCGAGGTTTGGAGTTCCTAGATATTTCATGAATGATGGTGGTTCACATATTATATGTGGTTCTTTTCCAAAGATTCTAGCTAATATGATGTTAACCATAAAATTGAATAAGCTTATCATCCTTAGTATATGGTAAAGTTGAGTTTAGCAATCGGGAAATAAAATTAAGTTTGCAAAACGCTATTAATAGGTCTGGAAAGAATTGGTCTAAGAAACTTGATGATGATTTATGGGCTTATAGAATTGCTTACAAAAATACCATGGGAATGTCCCCTTATAAAATAGTCTACGGAAAAGCATGACATTGACCTATTGAGTTAGAACATAAAGCTTATTGGGCAATTAAATAACTTAATTATGACTTCAAACTTGTCGGTGAAAAGGGGTTACTTGATATTAGTTCATTAGATGAATGGAGGACATAAGATTATGAAAACGCCAAGTTGTTTAAGGAAACACTTAAAATATGGCATGAGAAAGGAATACAAAAATGGGAATTCAATGTAGGAGACCTAATTCTTTTGAACAATTCTCGTTTCATATTTTATACTGGAAAGCTTCTGTCCAAATGGGGAGGCTCACTACAGGAATCACCTTGTTTGTCGTCTGCCATCACAGACGGCAAAGACAGATACCCGGACGGCAAAGACAGTACCACAGACGGCAAAGATTGTCACGGCCGGCAAATTTTCTGCGTCAGCCTACGACGGCATAGGACCTTCTTTGCCGTCTGCCCCCCTAAAGCGGACGACAAAGCTCTTTGCTGTCAGCTTTCCTGAGGAGTAGTCGGCAAAGAGTTTGGGACGGCAGCCGAGAGGCGTTGCCTCTGTTAGGGGTTAACGGAGCCTTTGCCGTCTGCCTCCTCGGCAATCTTTGTCGTCTGCCTCCCGGTCAAGCTTTGCCGTCCGCCTTCTCCT
Organism: Hordeum vulgare subsp. vulgare; assembly: GCF_904849725.1. Lineage (NCBI taxonomy): Eukaryota > Viridiplantae > Streptophyta > Magnoliopsida > Poales > Poaceae > Hordeum > Hordeum vulgare. The sequence goes on along the minus strand of NC_058520.1, from coordinate 256,786,684 downwards.
CCCCTCCCGTCCCCCCTCCATCTTTGCCGTCTGCCCCCTTGACTATCTTTGCCATCTGCCGTGTCCTCCCCTCCCCCCTCCCTCCACTTTTGTCTTCTTCCCCCTCCTCTGTGCCCTCTTCTCTGTCGTCTGCCCACCCAGCAGGCAGACGACAAAGAGACTATATGGCCAGCTGCTACTGCCCAGGTTGCATAGCTGGGCGCCACGTGGCACCTTTGCCGTCTGCTGGCTGATGGCAAAGGCCTTTGCCATCAGCTGGCAGACGGCAAAGATCCTATATTGTCCCATTTTTATTTATTTTTTCTATTTCACATCACATATACATATAATTCAGAGCACATATATCATAAATAGATCACAACACATATATGATATACATATAAAGCTCATCAATGCCATTTGTTCATCAACGTACATCCCATATATCAAAAGAACCAACACATACGAAGTTTCATCCATATATACATACATATAGTTGCACATATATTGTTCATCAACACATTCTTCATCAACACATACAAAGAACCAACACATTGTTCATCAACTCAAATAAAAACGGAAACTAAAGCACTCCAACGCTTGTACACGGTAGCCGGGGCCCCGTCCACCTGCACATCGCCCTCGCTATCCGTAAGCTCATCCCCGCCATCCCCGCCCCCTGAGCCACCCGGACCCTCGGTCCAATCCGGCAACTCGGTACGATCCGGCCAAGGCTCCCATCCGGACCTCTCCACGTCGGGTGAAGCCTCCGGAACCGTAGTCTCCTCCGGCTGCTCCTGGGCTGAGTGCACCTCGACCCGAGGCTGCTCCTGGACCGGAGTCTCATGGGACGAATGCCCGTGAACACCAGGCTCCTGGACCGGAGTCCCAGTAGCCTCCTCCGCAAACGGGTCGACCGTACTAGTCCTATGCTCGGGTGAATGAGCTGGTGGTGGTGGCGAGGACGGCTCAACAGTCCTCCTGGATCTTCCGCGGCCACCACCTCTCCCTGTACCCTTCTCCTTCTTCCCTACCCGACCAGCACCTCTCCCAGCGGGCAATGCCACCGACGAAGAAGAACCCACGGCTGGTGTCGAAAGACTGTCTGCCAAGGTTCTACGGAGAGATAGGGGTGGAATGGAAGTACCACCCCTCGTGCGGGGCGCCTGGGAAGAACCCGTCGAGCGATCTGGACCCGCGCCCACCATCTTTCAACACCTGCCATGATAAAGATTAAAATAAATTAGTACAACATAAAAAAATTGAATGACTGACATGAATAATAATATATGAATAATAAAGATTAAAATATATATAATTTAAGTTGTGAATCTTACAAACTAATAATCATCATCAATAAATGCATCATCATCATCACTATCACGCATGTCTTCATGAATGACGTGCTCATCGGGTTCAACGGCGTGAAGTTGTGAAATGCCTTCCTTTAATCGTTGAAGCATTGACAGGTCATCCGCATCAGTAACCTCTACGAGTTCCAGGTCTTCTGGTTCCGGCTCAGGGCTGGAGTCGGATTCATTGTCGCTGTCTACTTCCATGTTCTTGGATGAAGCACGACGGTTCTTGAAACGTTTCTTGGAAAGACGTGTTTCTTGGAAGAATTCTCCATCATATGTGTCTGGGTTAATGTGAGGTTCATAATCCTGTTCATTTGGGAGAGGTGGTCTGACATGTGGCGGCACTTCATAAACAACATACCAACCTTCCAGATTCTTATCCGTTTGGCATGCCCACGGTAGGTAGAAAACTTGGGTTGCCGGTTGAGCCGTAATATAGACATCGGGAACATCTAAATGGGTGTTTGGATTGATTTCGACTAGTCCTATATGTTCATGAGTCCTTCTAGTCTCTTTCGGCTGGAACCAATAACATTTGAAGACTACGACGTTCGGTGGGTTTTCACCATAGAATTGAAGTTCATAAATTGCTTCAACTCTTCCATAATACTCGATAACACCTTCGCCGATAGCAGAGACACCACAATTTGTAGATTTCCGGTCGGGCATAGATAGCTCTTTGCCAAAGGTACGAAAGAGATACCCGTTGATGTTGTATTTCTCAAATGAACGGACCTTATAGTCAAAACCATTAGCGACTTGTCTCAATTCGGCGTCCATAGACTCTGAATTAGCCTACAAGTTTAATACGAAACGGTTGTTGCATTAGCCGCAAGTTAGACCAAGAATGAAATGGTCCATTATTGATAATTACCGTTTGTTTGAACCAAGAGATGAAACCGGGATAGCCGCCTTCTGTCTTTGACAGAAGCTCATACTCTTCGACGGAATCATTTTCGATCACCGCTCCATCCGAGAATTTGACGACGTAACGGCTGTTTGAAATATCCGGGAATAAGAGCAGTTCAAATGAATTAGAAGTTACGGGAAAATGTGCAGAGAACTCACTCGATGTACGGCCGCACTTCTGTTAGGTTGTTGAAGATATACAACGAAATGTTCCGCCATTCTTCGATATCCAACATTATTGGTTTCGAAGCACCGGCTGGTGCGAGCTTCCCTTTGAATAGGCTGAGGTTGGACCCACCTTTTTTAGGGTCTCCATCATTGTGCCGAGGCTTCGGATTATGCAAATGATGATTTTTGGCTTCGTAGTGTGCTGTCACAAAGTTTGCCACCTCCTCAGTAATGAATGCCTCAGCCATCGATGCTTCAATTCTACGCTTATTTTTACATTTAGCTCGAAGGGTCTTCTGCATCCTCTCAGTTGCAAAGCACCAACGATTTTGCACGGGCCCACCCAATCTTGCCTCGGTCGGTAGATGTAAAATCAAATGCTGCATTGGATTAAAGAAGCCCGGTGGAAAGATCTTCTCTAACTTGCACAACAACTCCGGTGCAAACTCCTCCATGTCTTCTACCACGCCAGGCGACAATTCTTTCGCACAAAGAACACGGAAGAAATAGCTCAGCTCCGCCAGTACTAGCCATTCATCCTCAGGAATAAAGCCACGTAACATCACCGGCATTACCCGCTCTAGCCATATGTGCCAATCATGACTCTTGAGACCAAAGATTTTTAATTTTTCAAGACTCGCTCCCCTCTTTAGATTCGCTGCATACCCATCGGGGAACATCAAGTTCATTTTGACCCACAAGATAATTTCCCTCATAGCTGGCCTTCCAAGATTGAACCAGGCCTTTGGCTTCGACCATTTCTGCTTTCCTTTGGCTTCTCACATATTTTGTAACGGTCTATGACATAGTGTCTCTTGATCGACTCTAGCCTTAATATTATCCTTTGTCTTCCCATCTATGTCGAAAAATGTACCAAAAATAGCCTCTCCGATATTCTTTTCAGTGTGCATCATGTCGATATTGTGTGGAAGAAGGAGGTCTGTGAAGTAAGGCAGATCCCAGAAGCATGGCTTGTGAGTCCAGGCATGTTTTGAATTGTACCCCTTGAAATACCCTAGACGCTCTGGATCAGGCTCGAGGGCATTTAACTGATCTAGGATCTGTTGGCCTGTGAACGCATGTGGTGCCAAGTTTTTGAAAACTTTACCTTTGGTAAAGTTCTTCTTGTCTTTTCTGAACTGATGGTCAGGATCCAGGAACTGTCTATGCAAGTCAAAGCAAGAATACTTCCGACCCTCCTTCAACCAATGAAACTGAAGAGCTGCCTTGCATTGGGGGCACGGGAACCTTCCATGCACACACCATCCAGAGAATAGCGCATACGCTGGCAAGTCATGCATAGAGTACATGTACCACAGATGCATTTTGAAGTTTTCTTTTCTAGCGGCATCGTATGTCTTGACCCCATTTTCCCAAGCTTCTTCCAATTCATCCTTAAGCGATTGCAGGTACACATTCATATTCTTCCCCGGATAATTGGGCCCTGGAATTATCAACGTCAGAAATATGTTCTTTCTTTGCATAATCTGCCCGGGGGGGAGATTCAGTGGAATGACAAATACATGCCAACAACTGTATTGGGTTGCCGTCATGCCGAAGGGATTAAAACCATCCGTGGCGGCGCAGACTCGAGGATTCCTTGGATCTACCGCTTTATCCTGATGCAATCCATCGAAATGTTTCCACGCTTCCCCATCCGATGTGTGTACCATCATCTTATTCCCATCCGCGTCTAGTTCGGTTCTTTTGCCCAATTTGTGCCATGTCATCTGTCTGGCTGTCTCTTCGACCATGAAAAGACGTTGAAGTCTTGGTACGATTGGCATATACCGAAGAACACTAACTGCGATTTTGGTCTGCCTCTTGTCACCCATACCGTTGTCTACCACAAGATACCTGCAAGACTCGCAATTGGGACAATAGTCCAAGTGTGCATACTCCTTCCTAAATAAGACACATCCTTTCTCACATGCATCTATCTTCTCATAGGGCATCTTAAGTACACGAAGTATTTTGTCCGACTGGTACAGGTTTGCAGGCATGACATGGCCTTTGGGTAGGAAACGTCCAAATAGTGTCATCATCACGTCGTAGAATTCTCTTCAACTCTTCCCAAGTTGAACTGAGCCTTCAGAGCCATTACTTGTGCAATTGCATCCAGCTGACAGAGCTAGGTGTGCTCATGGAGAGGACGTTTTGAAGACTCCAACATTTCATAAAAGGCCTTTGCAGATTCCTCCATCTCATCTTCCGAATCCCGAGAATCATCAAAGTCTTGCACCATGTCTTCGATCCCAGTACCATGCTCGTCCGTGCGACGACGGACCACCTCAGCTCTTGTGCGTTGTATAGACTCACCATGAAATGTCAACACCGTATAATTAGGCTTCAAACCCCTCCTCTGCAGGTGTTTAATCATTACAGCCTTTGTCGTCTTTTTATAGTTGTCGCATCCAGGACAGGGGCAATAGTTTCTTTCCTGGCCATTTGCGAATGCGGCTTTCACAAATTCCTTTGTTTTAAAAACCATTCTTTCGTCATCTCTTTCTGACTAGGGTGACCGGTATACATCCACGCACGATCACTCATCTTGCGTAGCTACTAAAGACAGAAGAAATATATTTATATATAATTTAGCATTTATATTCATATTTCGCCATTTTTATTACGTCCAGGCAACCTACACGCTAATAGGTAAAGATAGGTCCTAATCCCACCCGAGTATGTGTAGATTGGGTTCGTTTTCCCATGCTCTGCTCCTGATCCAACGCAAAATTTCGGCAGCACCTCCCCGCTGTTCTCCTAATACACGTCTCCGCAATAAACAGAGAGGATGTGCGTCCGGAGAACAACAGGGAGGCACTGACAAAATTCCGAATCGGATCCAGAGCACAGCATACGGGAAAACGAACCCAATCTACACATACTCGGGCTGTCGATGGATAATGTTGGACAATTCGAAAGGATGGCGGTTATAAATATGCAAAGACATGCATATTTATAGATGTCGCCCTTTCGAACGGGAGACGCATACTGGTCACGCATACTGATAAATTAATTGAATTACCTAAATCTAGAAAGTTGCATCCGGAAACCGAGCCACAGTAAATGAAGGGGTGGGGAGGAGATGAAATTTGTACTGACCCATGAATGCAGGGGCGGAGCTCGTACAACAATTACCTAATTATGTTGGAGCTAAATTACCTAATTATGTCTTTTTTGAGCTAAATGGGCTAATTATCCCATTTTAGAGGAAAACAAGCTAAGTATATAATATTAATGAGCTGGGTTATGTCATTGTCCTATACTACATCTTTTCTTCTTCTCCTTCTTATTTTTGTCTTCTCCTCCTCCTCCTCTTCTTCTTCTTCTTCTTCTTCTCCTCCTCCTCTTCTCCTCTTCTCCTCCTCCTCCTCTTCTCCTCCTCCTCCTCTTCTTCTTCTTCCTATTCTTTCTATTAAGCAGGTCCAGAAGTTGCCCTTTTGGTCCAGAGGACTTTCCAGGTTACTATACTACTTTTCAGGTTATGTCATTGTTGGGTTAATTAGCCCATTTTGCCTATTTCTTCTCTTCTTCTCTTCTTCTTCTCTTCTTCTTTTCTTCTTCTTTTCTTCTACTAAATCTACTAATTAACTAACAGAATCTACCACTAAAACTACTAATTAACTACTAATCTACCACTAAACTACCTACTAAATCTACTAATTAACTAACGGAAATTACCTACTAAATCTACTAATTTATTCTTCTTCTTCTTATTATTTTCTTTTTTCTTTTTTCCTCTTATTCTTTTTCTCCTTCTTCTTTTTTTCTTCTTCTCTTCTTCTTCTTCTTCTTCTTCTTCTTATTTTCTTTTTTCCTCTTATTCTTCTCTTCCTCTCCTATTTTTCTTCTTCTTCTTCTTGGTTCTTCTCCTTCCCTTCCTTTTCCTTCTTCTTCTTTTCCTTCTTCTTCTTATTTTTTTCTTCTCCTTTCTCCTTCTTCTTCATCTCCTTTCTCCTTCTTCTTCTTCTTCTAAACCTAAATTAACTAAACCTAAACTAAAACTGAAACTAAAACTAAAACTAAACTAAAACTGAAACTAACCTAACTAAAACTGAAACTAACCTAACTAAATCTGAAACTAACCTAACTAAAACTGAAACTAACTAAACTAAAACTGAAACTAACCTAACTAAACCTAAACTAAAACTGAAACTAAAACTAAACAAAAAGTAAGAACTAATTAAACAAAAACTATTAAAAAAAGAAGAAACAGAAACTTACCAGGGGGAGGAGGGCCGCAGGGGGAGGAGGGCGGCGGTGGAGGAGGGTGCAGGGCGGCGGTGGGGTAGGGGTGGCGTCGACGGCGGCGGCGGCGGCGGGGGCGCAGGGAGGAGGAGGAGGGCCGCAGGGGGGGGGCGCAGGGCGGCGGTGGGGTGGGGAGGTGTGGTGGGGTTGGCGTCGGCGGCGGCGGCGGCGGTGGGGCGGCGGCGGCGCTGGGGGCCGGGGGCTGCTGCGGCCGCGCTGAGGGGCTGCGGCGGCGCTGAGGGGAGAGCAGTGAGAGAGAGTGCGTGGGAGAGAGGAGAGAGGTGGGGCGCGCGGCGACCGTTAACGTTTGGGGGGTCCATCCCCCTTGCCGTCTGCCACGGACGGCAAAGCTAGTCAGGCAGACGGCAAAGGGGTGGGTGGGGCCGGGGTGGGATGGGGAGAGAGGAGGGGTGGGGTGGGATAGCTTTGCCGTCTGCCATCCCTACCTTTGCCGTCTGTTGACAGACGGCAAAGAGGTGGCTGATGGCAAATATGTATTTTGCCATCAGCCTCCTCTTTACCGTCTGTTTTTTGCCAACACACGGTAAAGAGGTTCTTCGCCGTCTGCTGGCTGATGGCAAAGATTTGGCAGACGACAAATATAGGAATTCCAGTAGTGGCCCTTACATTGTTGAGGAGGTCTATAGCTCCGGTACTATAAAGATTAACAACTTCGAAAGAAAAAATCCGAGAGTGGTAAATGTGCAAAGAATCAAACACCATTTTTCACGTATGCCCATCAGTATTGAAACTAATATTATCAAGTTATGACTCTGGAACAACACATAAAAGAGACCTTCCAGAACAACCAAGAAAGTTGAAAATTACTAGGTATGTGATACACTAATTAAACCGACTTCAAAAATTCCAAAAAAATATTTTCTCTTTGTTTAGGTATTTTAGAAAAATTCCAAAAATAGAAAGGAGTCCGGGGGACCCACCAGTGAGGCAAAGCCAAAAGTGCACGCCCACCCCCTAGACACGGCATGATAGCTCGTGGGGCCCTCGTGTGCCTCGCGGACCCCGTTTTCTTCTTGGACATTTATTATTACGTAGAAAAAATCATTATATATACTGGTGTCTATTTAGACCACCGCATTGCAAGTTTCTTCTCTATTCTTGTTTCGAGCTATTTCCTAATAAATCTAGATCACCATGGCAACATCAAGCTCCTAAAAAGACAAGTTCTTCGAGAAGGTCATCAACCCTTACCTGACGGAGGTGATGAAACACCCTCAAACCGTTGAGATGCCTGAGGAGGTGCTCCATATCTATGACATACAAGGGCCAAGATGGAGGGAAGCGATAAGGCCAGGCTCAAAGCAGTGGAGCAGACGATCTTCAAGTGCCAAGGGATGGTGGAGTATTGACTCAACGCCAACCACTCCACGATTATGGATTCTATTCACGAGAATAAGAAGGAGAAGAATGAAATTGTGGATATAATCTTCAAGATCCATGAAAGGCTCCAAGATCTTCAGGGTCAAATTTATGATTTGTGAAACCAAAACTGTGATTATGAATCTCATTTCAAGAGGATGAGTATAGTGCCAATTTCAGTATTCCACGGATGATCTCTTCCTTCTTCAACGGGGGACCTATGCCATGGAATATGGAGAAGAAACTTACTACCCCAACACCACCATCACCCAAGATGAACACATGAGTATATGGGTATGGGCACCACCCCTAACTTGTTCCAAGCTTGGGGGAGGTGCCCCGGTATCGTATCACCATCACTTTCATCATTAGCATCTACCTTAGTTCGATCCTTAGTTATACCATGATTTTAAGAAATAAAATTTCAGTTTTAACTTGCTTAGAATTTTTTAGTTTGAGATCTATATATCCTCGTAACCGAGTGTGAGAGTTATATAATAAATATTAGTTGAATTTGCATGCTCTACTACCATACATCTATCATAATAGCATTGAAATATATAAATAAAAATATTATATGCTAATCCCGTGATGATTACTGACTTCACATAGAAAAAATATAAGTGATAAAAGTTGTCGGGAATAAACAAACATATCATTAGTCATTGATACAATCTACGCCAGATTATGATAGAGGAGTGGAGATTATCATATAAATACTCTATCTTGGACATCTTTTATGATTTTGAGCCCCCACAAATATTATATAATGAGAAAATAGTGATGTTGGACAGGGAATACAACGTAATGATCATGATAGCTTACGTTCATATGGTATTTATTTTGTCATGCATCCTCTAACATCGGGTACTTGCTTTAGATCTTTTGCTAGCCAAAATGTTCCACACTAAGTATAGACACTACTTGTGCATCCATAACCCATAAACCTAGTTTCTTGCCATGAGAGTCAAACATATCTACCTATGGATTGAGTAAGATCCTCCAAGTATGTTGTCATCGGCGCATCAAGGAGTAAAAATTGCTCATAAACATGTATTGTAAGGGGAAATAAACTTAACCGATCTTGTGATGGCAAAAAAATAAAAGCGACACATTGCTTAATAAACTGTGCTATCACAAGGGGCAATATAAAGTGTTGTTCCCTTTCATTAAGAGTTTAGACATCCAGCTTAAAAACACATGAAAACCTCTGCTTCCTTCTGCAAGAGCCTATCTTTTATCTGCATGAATTTACTTTTGTGAAAGATTCAATTAAGTTTATCCTTACTCCAACCTATTAACTCTCTAGTTCGCAAGCATCATGTGTTGGGGATAGATCCATATATATATATATCCAGTTGAATGTAGGAGATCATGAACTGTTATTGTTGACATTATCCTTGTGGTAAATAAGTTGGGTGGGGAAACAATAAATTCCTTTTCTTCCTACGTGCCCGATGAAAACATTAGCTCCAAAAACATGCAATGAGTGTCAACAATCATAGAAGACTAAATGATAGTTGAGTATGTTAACTTTCTAACATGAAAGCTCGTACATAGGCTCTCCTCTCAGATATGATGAATTATGATTATCTCGATGACTAAGAACATATTTTGTTATCCTCCAATAAAGTTTATGCTTTATACTTTAATGGTGTGGATAGTTGTTACTTGGTTATTATTATCGAGGTCGGCTTTCGCTTGAGGACAAGCGAGGTCTAAGCTTGGGGCAATTGATACGTCCATTTTGCATCATGAATTCTTATTGATATTTTTGTTATTCCTATAGATTATTACTCATTACTTTACAATTCTTATGCCTTTTCTCTATGAATATGCAAGGTACATAAGAAGGAGGGAAATTAGTGGAAACTAGAATTCTGGACCTGAAAACCAAGAAAAAAGGCTGAAAAATCACTAGACTCCAAATGACGTGAAACTTCATAGAGCATTTTTATGGGATATAAGAATTATTGAGCCAAAATTATATGGTGGGTGCACCCTGTTGCCTTGTGGGTCGCTAACACGTCTCCCAACCCCCTTATCCTATATGGTGTGCTTTAGCCTAGAAAAAATGATAAGGATCTTTCAGGACGAATCACCACCGTTTCGAGGCGGAAACCTCGGCAGTGACCCTTGTGCTCTCCCACAAAGAGATTCTGTCGGGGAAACTTCCCTCCGGGAGGGGCCCATCCAAGCCATCTTCACCACAAATGCTTCCTCCTTCTTGAGAGGACCAATCTACATCAACAACTTCACTACCACCATCTAATATCAAACCCTTGTTCATCTCTTGTATTCAATCTTCGTCTCAAAACCTCAGATCGGTACGTATGGGTTACTAGTAGTGTTGATTATATATTGTACATGATGCTAGTTGGTTTACTTGGTGAAATATATTATGTTCACATCCTTGATTACCATTATTATACCTCTAATCTTGAACGTGTTGACGAGGTGTGAGTAGTTACTCTTGTTCTTGAGGACATGCGAGAAGTCTTGTTATAATTAATCATGTGAAGTTGGTATTTTTCGATATTTTGATGATGTGTATGTTGTTGCTTTTCTTAGTGGTGTCGTATAATGTCGACTACATGACACTTGACCATATTATGGACATAAGGAAAGGCATTGTGGAGTATCAAGTAGATGATGGGTTGCGAGCGTGACAGAATGTTAAACCCCAACTTATGTGTTGCTTCATGAAGGGCTAATTTGGATCCACATGTTTCATGTTACGCTTGGATTGATATTAATTCTTCTTTCGTGGTTGTACATGCTTGTGAGAGGGTAATAATAAGTGGGTTGCTTGTTCAAGTAGGAACAACTCTTTGCACCGGTCCACCCACATATCATCGTAACGAACGCGAATCAACTCAACATGATGAACATGACTAGACATAAATTCCCATGTGTCATCGGGAGCCCTTGTCTCATATGACAGTACTTTTAGGCCTCCCCTTTGCTGTAAAAAGGATTGGCCTACCTTCATGCACACTCGCTACTATTGTTACTTGTTATTTTATATGAATTACCTTGTACAGAATTACTTATCACTATTACTCATAGCACTTGCAGAGAATACCTTGCTGAAACTGCTTATCATTTCCTACTGCTCCTTGTTGGGTTGGACACTCTTAGTTACCGAAAGGACTATAATAGATCCCCTATACTTGTGGGTCATCAATAAGCAAGCCAACTTGGCCAAATCTTAAGTCAAATCAATGCAAATTTATGGGTTTAAACAATAGTATTAGAACTTGTCAGCGGGCGTGTGTAGAATACACACGTGATAGATGGACATTTTACACCCTACTAAACATTTGTGAGTGGGGCACACAGGTTTGGATCTATGCTTTTACACCCTACTAAACAAGATGGTTTACCCACGTTCAGGTGCATTGCGCATAATACCCTATTATTGCTTTTTACGTGTTGATATGGTGGAATATGCGGAGCCACAAGTCCTTCCCGGGAAGGGGGAGGCATTGTGCAATTCTATGTGTTTTCCAACAATTGTGCAACCACACTTTTTCCCAACCCCTAGCCCTTTGGTCTGGTCCTCATTTTATGGCTCAAGGGGTTACACAAATGCTTGCTAAGGAAAGTATCCTAGGCTTGTCGAGGTAAATGAGCATATCTACTTCTTGGCTGATGTGTCAACATCTTCTGTCTTCTGGGAATGAATGCATGTATTGTCTCAACTAACCATGTTGCTACACGTACGGGACATGACACGTCTTGGAATAGGTGTGCACCATGCCGCGGCTTGAATGAGTGAGTCACCCCTTGCGCCTTGTCTATCCTATGGGCCGCCTACCCTCCAACTTTGTATCAATCATGCAGACCTAGTGTGCCACATGTAGGGGGGTAGGTGATTTCTTAGTGCCTAAGGATGGTTGGTTGTGGGTCATCTGGGACAGATCGTTATCGGGCATGGTCGTTCCCGGGTCTTGGACCGTAGGGGTTGTTGTCAGGCTAGATCAGTGGTCGCAGAAGATCTGCTTAATAAAAAGATATGCATGCCACCACTAACCTTCCCTCTTGATATGTGTATGCTTAAATGTTGGTCTTCACAAATATCTCCATACCACCGAGCCTTAGTGATACACAACTCATCCTTTGTCTTGGGTGAGAGCTAGTGGATACCATGGCCCGTGCATCACTGGGTTTGGTGGCCGCCCTTCAAGGTACTAACACTATCCCATGGGCCTAGCAGGACGCATGTCGCACATGTTTGCCAGGGTTAGATTTTTTCAACGCACGGTGCCATGCGTTACCAGCCCATGATTTTGGTCAAGTTCAAACAGCATAGGGTGGTGCGAGCAGCTCTCATGGCTAAAGGAACCCTTTGGTTATATCACCGACACTAGTAATCCTTTTGTGCTTCATCTCCTACCAAAGTATCATGGTTGCTAGACTTGATAGTGGTGCTTTCCTGTAGCATATTGTCCCATCCTTGCTAATATATGGTACAACACATTGCATCCTATTCTTGGAGAAGGAACTAACGCATGGAGAGATTCACCCGATTGATGAGCCTCTTTGATTCTAGCATTGTCACGCGAGTCAATGACATTTCTTTCCATTAATAGATTGTAACTCGCCATCTATAGTTCATCTTGCGAATCAAATTGGGTCATCAAGAAGTTCAAGTAGCAGAATAATCGAGGAGTGGATGCCTTTCTCCTCTCCATCTATAAATGTTGAGGAGCAACTCATTGTACCTCATCTTCTCCTCTCCCTGAATTCTTCCTGCTCTTGTTTCATCTTCCAATGGTGTTAGAGGCGGTGGTGGAGTCTGAGGTTAAGGAGCTGGCAGAGGAGGTTTTGTCCAGAGGTCTGAGCTTCGGGCCAAGGATGCTGAGCTTGAGTACCTCAAAGAGTGGGCGCATGGAAAGCTTCGGGCCACAGAATGAGAGATCCAAAAACACGAAGCACAACTCTATGAGCTCTGACCGAAGATGGGCGAGGAGCTTCACATCCTGTGTGACAAGAATGCAGAGCTCAAAGAGGGGCTTGCCTCCACCACCGAGAAGTACCATTAGTGGCAGTCTGCTATGGATGAGGTGGAATATCGCCGCCATCCCAAGGTCGCCGCAATAAGTAAGCGCATCGGTTGGGTGCGTGCCCAGCATGGTGTAACACCCAAATTTTTTTAGTTTGATTTATTGATTTTTGAGCTATTTTTGAATGGATTTTAAAAAATTGGCTTCGATACAAACTTTGAAGTTCTTTGACAATCTGTCTAAGAAATTTTTTTAGAGCTTTCTTTCTCAACCTACGTGATTTAAAAAGTATTTTTTTTGACCTCTTCTCAAAATGAATTGGTTTGGGAGAATATTTTATTCTTCTGCAAAACCTAGGAATTTATTTCTATAGGTTCAATTATTATTTTTTACCTCAAGGTTTCCTTTTTTCCTCCATCCTCTTTTAGACCTTTTTGCACTTCTACAACATCTAGGTCTTCATTTTTATTTTTTTACCAAAACTTTAGAAAGGTTGAACCAACCTTCATAATTTATTTCTAATTAAAGAATATTATGTAATCAGTTTTGACCCCAGCAAATTTACAAAGGAATTCAATGATTCCTTTGGAGTTTTGGACCCAAACTCCTACCCTTACAAGACCTTAGTATCCTCAACCTCGTTCACCAAAAACTTTGGAGTCACAAGTTCGAAATTTCAAATTTCATTTGACTCAAGTTTGACCCGAAAGACTCTGTTTTTATTAAAAACCTGACTAAAATAGTTTCAAATATCCTGAAATATTGTGTGCAGCCTATACACCTAATGGGAGACCACCCCAAAAATTTTCAGCTCATAATATTTTGTGCACGTGCCATTTTCATTTAATCAAACACCTAGCCTGCATTGTTGCCACTATCTATCTTTGAAATTGATTCAGTCAAAGATTCAGAGTTTAGTTCAGTGACGAACACAAAAGTAGCAACCCAAGAACTGCTCTATCCTATGCTCGAGCTTATCCATGCATCGTGCATCCCTTCAGCGGCTGTGAGCTTGTTAGCGTTGGTGGTGAGCTGGCCGAGCCGGCGAAGCTCCGGCAGCAGCACCTTCAGCGGCTGCGAAGGCCACCAGCGTCGCCCCTGCTATAGCACCGGACTGACCGACACTGCCCGTTTCACCTGTGGCCTCCGCGTGTCCCTGGACCCAGCTCGCGCCGCGTTTGCCGTCGCCACGCACCCGGCAACATAGAGCACGAACTCTACTCCTGCAGTGCACATCGAGCACCGCTCCGTCGACCTGAGTCCTCCGTCGATGACCGAACGGCTTTGGATTCCCCTGGATTAGTAGGTATGAGGTGGACTACCTAACCACCTGCCTACCCCCCTGGATCATCAGAACAGCTCGCCAGAGTTATGACCCTCGGAACATAGTCTGGTTGAAGCCGGGTTTCGCGGGGGTAAAATGGGTGTACGCTGGTTCTGAGAGTCTGCTTCTAAAATACCATACGCGGGATTAGTCATATGGGCTATCGGAACCCTTGAGCTATGGGTAAAGAGTACATCCTCTGCAGAGTCAAAACTATTCGACTAGCCGTGTCTATGGTTAGGGACGGTTGTTTGACAAGTCAAGTGTCGGTCTTAGAGTCAGTCCTTGGAGTACAAGTGGCGGAACAATAATGGTTGTGGATATCTAACGGTATTGAGGGAAAAATTTATTAACATCTTGGTTCTAAAGTTATCCCGAATGTTGGTTGTACCACCCAGATAATTCTTATTTATTTTTACGCCCTCTATGTGGTGTCGCTAAGACTCCCGACGGTGGCTTGTTGATTATTTTTATGCCCTTTTTGTAGTGTAGCTAAGACCCCCGACTGTGGCTTCTTATTTATTTTTATGCCCTCTCACTGAACTAGTTGTTTTTATTTTTCTGCATGTTGTAGATATTTTCTATTAGTCAACATATATTTATGTTATGACTATATGAAAATTTCATCTACTGTTTAGATGGCTGGCAGTGGTTGCCCGTGTCAGGTTTTCGCCAACGAGCCACCGAGATTTTTGCGACTTCTTTCCGTCATTGCCAGGATCATGATTGGACTGGCGACTCGCATCGAGTACACGTTCTACCGCCACAAGATCAGCTACTCCCTAACTATGCATCAGGCCTCGGTGCATTTTATTAGTTGGCGACCGGAGGCTCGTCGTCTTCGTTTTGTTTGGAGAGCCATGCCTACGGAGAAGCAGGCTATTCAGATGGCAGCCAGGGAGGCGATTTCCCATCTCCGGGGCACCCTCCGAGTGATGAAGACTCGTCCTTATCAGAGGAAGATGATGCTATTGGGATGCTCGTGCAGTACTTCATAGCCTCAGAGTCATCCTTTGATGGCTTAGTGGATGACTTGGTGGCTGCTTGCGTGGAGACCCTTACTCGTCCTCAAAACAGGACGGAGCTCCTTCGTCCCGCACCATCTAGGTCACGCCCATCTTCTTCTGCCTCATGCACCCCGCCAGCTCAGCTTCGCCGTCAGCTACCTTCGATTGAAGAGTTCAGTCAAGTTATTGCTCGTGCCCCCATTAGAGCTGCTATGCCTGCTAGTCCAGTTCATGCTTCTACGTCTCGTGCAGTCTGCTAGAGCCCGTGCTAGAGGAAGTGTACTCCCCATCTCCTCATTTGGGACTTTCCATGGGTCAGCCAAACCAGGCCCCTTCCGACTTCACCTAGAGATGGTACAATAGATCACCTGTACGCTTGTGTGATATGTATGATGATGTACTCCTAGACTGAAGGGAAGTAGTTGTGTTGCGTCATGTAAGACCAGAAGAAGTGCACTAGCTTAAATAACATGGCAGACACACGAGAGTACGACCTGAGTGATAAGTATTATTATGTCTGATGTAAGATGTATCGCAGTCCTTCTCCGAACGCGACGGTTAATTTATGAAAAGACTTTTCGCAGTGTTTCCTTGGATAAATTTTATAAATTTTACTATCCCTTGAACTTTGATTTCTCATTTGTTTTTTTGACATTAACCCAGCTTTGAGAAAATGAGCCGTCCCTGGACACGCTCCATGCCAAGAATGCAGGGAGAAAATCAATCTGCAGAGAGCGGCAATGATTTCACTCAAGGACAGTCAAGACGACACAAGAGCGACCCATCATTTTCAGAGGTTTGTCGTTTGTATGAGCAGAGCCAGCAACGGCATCACGAGATGATGAGCCAACCAATGAATATGTGGAATCAACATGGACCACACCCACAACACTCTATAATGGCTGAATTACGAAAAACACGTCCGCCAACTTTTTCGCACACCGACAAACCTATGGAAGCAAACCATTGGTTACGTGACATTGAGAGGAAGCTTACTATTGCACAATATTAGAAAGTACTCTACGCACCTCACTATCTGAGTGGATCCGCATGCTCGTGGTGGGAAAATATCCTCCGCATACATCTTGATGAGAACAACATCCCGTGGGCTGAATTCAAGGGGAGTTTTCGTATAGCACACATTCCCAACAGCATCATGAAAATCAAGAAGAGGGAATTCGAAGACCTCAAACAAAGGAGTTCCATTGTAATGGAATATCTGGACCAGTATAATCAATTATCCCGTTATGCAAGTGAAGATTATAAGACAAAAGACAAAAGAATGGAAAAATTCCTGGTTGGACTCGCTCCGGCATTAAAATGTCAGCTAGTCGTTCAGACATTTCCACACTTCAAAACACTGGTGGACAAGGCGAACATGCTAGAGGCCGAACGTCGTAGCTTGGATGACATTCGTAAACACCGTCATAACAACTCGACACCAACGCGCAACATCAAGCACAAGACTGAGGACACAAAGAGTGAAACTCCTCGTACTCCAACATCAACAACTAAAGTCAACACCCACTTTTATGGGAGGAACAAGGATTTTACTCGCCACCCCGCTATCACTTGTTTTGCCTGCGGAGAGGTTGGACACTTCGCCCGACAATGCCAAAAGGCCGGGAATGGTGCACCTAAAACAAACCCTCCTGACTTTGACCTAGCACGAAAGCGCAACAACTTCAACCCCAACAACAATCACAGGAAGGGTCACGTGAATTTTGTCGCCAAAGAAGATGCTATGAACGTGCTAGAAATAGTGCCCGGTAAGTTTCCTATCAAAAAACTTCCTGCCATGGTTTTTTTTGATTCTAGAGCTTCCCATTCAATCATTTTGGAAAACATTGCTTCAACACACATCTTTTCAATCCTCCCCTTTGAAAATTTTATGCCCATCAAATCCTTGGGAGTACAACAGATTACACGAAAGTATTGCAAGAATGTTACTGTTGAGATCGAAGACTTGACATTTTGGGCAAATCTCATTGTGATCGAATGCAACAATTTGGATGTTATTTTAGGAATGGACT
The DNA here is from genome assembly GCF_904849725.1 of Hordeum vulgare subsp. vulgare. Taxonomy (NCBI): domain Eukaryota; kingdom Viridiplantae; phylum Streptophyta; class Magnoliopsida; order Poales; family Poaceae; genus Hordeum; species Hordeum vulgare. The sequence goes on along the minus strand of NC_058520.1, from coordinate 256,769,266 downwards.
GGCTAAATACCAACAAGGGATTTATTGACTGCTTCAACTGAACGGTCACACTCACCCACCATCAGGGTAAAAGAGTAAAAGTTGTAGCCTTAGAAAAGGAGAAGTCAAACCAAGCACGACTTAATCAGATGGAAGCTATTGAGATGAAGGACGTCCCAGTGGTATGTGAATTTCCGGATGTATTTCCTGACGAACTACCAGGCATGCCACCTGACCGAGAAATAGAATTCGTCATTGAACTTGCACCTGGTACCACACCAATATACAACAAGCCGAACCGCATGGCACCTACTTAGTTATTCGAACTCACGAAGCTAATAAAAGATCTATTGGACAAGGGATACGTCAGACCCAGTTCTTCACCCTCGGGATCGCCAAAATTATTTGCAAAAAAGAGAGATGGGACGCTAAGACTTTTCATCAATTATCGAGCTCTCAAGATGGCCACCAGCAAGAACAAGTATCCACTACCAGGGATAAATGATTTGTTTGATCAGTTAGCACAAGCAAAGGTATTCTAGAAGATCGATTTGCGGTCAGGGTATCATCAACTTAAGATACTTTCAGAAGACATTCCGAAGAGAACATTTACGTCATGATATAGATTGTATGAGTTTACGGCAATGCCTTTCGGACTAACAAACACACCATCTTACTTCGTGCATTTAATGAATAAGGTATTCATGAAGTACATGGATAAGTTTGTCGTAGTCTTCATCGACGACATACTTGTCTACTCCAAGAACCCGGAAGAACATGAGGAACACCTAAGAATTGTGTTGGAAGAACAGTGTAAACGTCAATTGTATGCCAACTTTAGCAAATGTGTGTTTTGGCTGAAGCAAGTTGGATTTTTGGTACATGTAATGGCCCAAGAAGGCATAGTTGTGGATCGTTAGAAGGTCAAGGCTGTAAGTGAACGGACGCAACCAGCCAACATGACAGACATCCGAAGTTTCCTCAAAATGGTGGGATACTACGGGAGGTTTATTGAAAAAATTTCCACTATTGCCAAGCCCATGACCCAGCTACTCAAAAGGGAAAAGAAGTTCGAACGGACTGAAGCATGTGACAATAGTTTCCAAGAGCTGAAGAAGAGACTTACCACGACACCTGTGTTGATTGTTCTAGACTTAAACAAAAAATTTAAGGATACTATGACGCCTCAAGGAATGGCCTCGGATGCGTAATTATGCAGGAAAGGAAGGTCGTGGCTTACGCCTCGTGACAACTACAACGACAGGAAGAAAACTACCCCACTCACGATTTGGAGTTGGCAGCTTTGTCACTTGCTCTCAAGGAATGGAGGCATTTTCTACTTGGAAATCACTGCGAGATATACACGGATCATAAGAGTCTCAAATATATCTTCACACAGCCAGATCTCAACCTATGACAACGACGTTTGTTGGAGTTAATTAAAATTATGACATGGGCATTCATTACCATCCAACTAAGGCTAACGTGGTAGCCGATGCTCTTAGCTGGAACCCAACCTCACGCAAGGGCCATGTACCAAAGCTAACAGTGAGAGTGCGAGAGAGTTCGCTCTTCTAAACCTGCTCCTCATTCCAGAAGGCACCGTGGCACAAATAGAAGTACAACCCACTCTGGACAAGAATATCAAGAATGCTCAAAAGGAGCACCCCAGCATTGAAGGCATAAAGAAAAAGGTGAACCTTGGAAAAGCCATCGAATTTATTATTGTACGTAGACCGACTGTGTGTACCATACCAAGAGAACCTCAAAGCTCAAATTTTGGAAGAAGCTCACAATGTGCCATACTCAATCCACCCCAGAGGTGCAAACGTGTTCAAGGATCTATGGACAAAATATTGGTGGCACGGAATAAAAAGAGATATTGCACCTTTCATTGCCCGTTGTGATTCATGCCAATGAATCAAGGCGGAACACCAGCAGCCAGCAGGACTGTTGCAACATATGAAGGTAACCGAGTGGGAGTGGAATGTGGTAGACATGGACTTCTGATATGTGTCAAATGTATCAACTTTTCCAAACACTTTGGCTATTGTTTTGGCCTCATTCTTGCATGATTTGAATGAAACTAACCCGGACTGACGCTGTTTTCAGCAGAGCTGCCTGTATGGTTTTTTGTGTGCAGGAAAATGGATATTTAGACGTCCCGAAAAATTCCAATAAAAAATGTAGAAAATCCACGCACCAGGAGGAACCCTGGTACAAAATATGGGCTAGAGAGGGGACACCAGTCCTACAGGCTTCCTGCCTCCTGGTCGTGCCAGGAGGCCGCCTGGGTGGGGTCCACCTCCTCTGATGCCCTACTTTGGCTCCTATTTTTACCCGTGACGGAGAAATTCGAGAACAGAAGTCGTTTTTCAAGTTCTCAACGCGGAGTCGCCGCCAACCTTGGTTCTTCTCCGGTGGAGCTAATCTGGATGCTGCCTTGGCCTCCGGAGAGGGGAAATCGTCGCCATCGTCATCACCATAACCACTCCATCATCCTTCTGTGTCTTTCCCCATCACGTGTGAGTTGTTCCCTGCTGTAGGTGAATGGGATGGTAGGGATTGGATGAGTTATATGATGTAGTAGTTCATCGGATTGTTGGGGGCATGTTGCCTATCATGTACTATGGTGTTTATCATCTTTGTTACTACTTGTTACTCTTAATGCTTATCACTTTGGGCCCGAGTGCCATAATTTCAAGTCTGAATACCTTATGTTTGCATGAATATATTTGTGTTCTTGATCCTATCTATGAGTAGTATGGACCTATTATATATAGTCCGGAACCGGCAATCCCGATGGTGACAGCTTGGGACATCAAAGGGGATAGACTATAGTTTGAGGATTCCATGTATCATTGATTGTAATGCTTTGTTCCGGTGCTCTTTGACAGGAGCACCTTAATCTCCATAAGTTCCTTTTGGCCCCGTTGGTAGCGGGATGGTAGGACAAAAGATGTTGTGCAAGTTCTTATTGCAAGCACGCACGACTACCTTAGGATACATGCCTAATGTTTGATATTTTCCTAGATGATCATTACTTCTCTATGTGCCTTGCCCCAAGTTAAATACATGATATCTCTCATCCATGACCAACCATCCATCTCCCTAGCCTAGAGTGTTTTAATCCTGTTGGTCACCAGTTGCTTTACATTCGTTGTTTTACTTTTGTTGCTTTGCCACTATTATCTCCATTGCCACAATCACTTTCATATCATCGTTGCTACTAATATTTCATTGCCAAGCAAGTATCTTTCAGGTGCGGTTGAATTGACAACTCAACTGTTAAAGCTTATAAATATTCTTTGGCTCCCCTTGTGTCGAATCAATAAATAGGGTTAACTTACCCGCGAAGACTGTTGCGATCCCCTACACTTGTGGGTCATCAAGACTATTTTCTGGCACCGTTGCCGGAAAGCATAGCTTTATTTACAAGCCTACTTGGAGTTATTTTCCTTGCTGTGATTTATCCACTATGGGTAAGAAAGGAGACCCCAAGGTTCCAATTTTACCATCCACTACATGAAAAGGTATTGTTCTTAGCACTAGCACTATGCTTGATTCACCTTCCGTTATGAGTAAGTTTGCTTCACCACCACCACATGCTGGTTCTATCGAGTCCGTCACTATGCCTGATACTTTTGATGATGCTTCTACTACTATTGATGAGACTGGTTTACTTGGTTATTTTATTGAGTCTCAGATTGCTAAGGCTGAGAAGCAGTCTGGTGTTGAAATTCCTGTTACACAATACCCCATTGGTATATCCTTTGGTTACCCAGACTTGAATGGTCTTAGAGAAAGAATTCTTGATGATGATTATATTGAACTTGATGATGATTTATGCAGGGAACTTACAGAGTGTGCTGACTCTGACCCTGCTTATGTTAAGAAGTTGCTTGAAAAGCATTCTATGAAGAACAAATTTACTCCTGATCCTAAATTTGCTTCATCTCCTATTTGCATTGAGGATGCTGATTTTGATTTCTTTGTCGATCTTTAACTTATATCCACAGTTGAAGCAGACCCCTTTTATGGCAGAGAAAATGACGACGCTATTGCACACCTTACCAAACTCACTGAGTTGGGTGGCTTATTCACTACAACGGACAAGAAGAGAAATTATTATGTTACTAAGCTACCTCTTTTCTCTTTGAAGGAAGATGCTAAAACATGGTATGATGCACTACAATGTGGTTCCATTAAGAGTCCTCAAGATTTAGCTCAATCTTTTGTTGCTAAATATTTTCCTGCTCATGAGCTACATGTTGCTTTACAAAGAATTTATAACTTTAACTAGTTGCAGGATGAACACCTCCCTAAAGCTTGTGGGAGGTATTGCACTTTACTTAAGGCTAGACCGGGACATGGAGTCGCTAAGAATGAATTGCTCAATATATTTTATGCTGGTCTAACCGAGGAATCTAGAACCTATCTGGATAGTTGTGCTGGTTGTGTTTTCAGGGAAAGAACACCGGACGATGCTGAAGAACTAATGGGCAAGATAGCTAAAAATCATGATGATTGGTCCGTTCCTGAACTACCTCCACCACCCAAGAAGAGGGGTATGCTTTTCTTAAGCCCCGAAGTTATGCAAGAATCCAAGAAGTCTATTAAAGAGAAAGGTATTAAAGGTGAAGATGTGAAGAATCTACCTCCTATTGAGCAATTATGTGAGCCTACCACTCACCCACCTATGGTATCGGCACACTCTCTTCTAGAATTCAATGCAAGTGACATCCCTCATGGTAAGCCCCCTGATCAATGCTTAGATGAGCTTGATAATTTCATTGTCAAGCAAAATCATTTTAATCACAGGATTAAAAGCCAGTTGCATGGTAATTCCCTTGCTATCAAGAGTTTGCTTGATGTTTTAAGTAGAACTGTTAATGATGTTAAAGGTCTTGTTAAGCATTTTCATATGGTTCAAACTCAGCTTGAAAAAATATTTGCTTGCTAACAATACCAAACAAGTTGATACTCAGGCATATGGTATAAAGACCCAAGGAGGTACACACACCCAGGACCACCTCTATCCAGAGGGGCATCCAAAGAGGATCGAGCAACATTCTCAATTTCATGAAGAAGACATTGTCAGTCCCCGATGAAAAAGCTGACAACTCCAATGATCCCATAATTGATGAAGAACCTATTGTTGATACTAATAGTATATCTATTTCCGAAGCTGAAACTGAAGATGGTGTAGAACCTGATAAAAATAATGAGAAGAATGATCATCCTGAGGTACAAGAAGAAGAAGCACCCGACAAGCGCAAGAGGTATACTAGAGAAGATTTTGTTGCAAGAAGACATGGGAAGGAAAGAGAACCATGTGTACAGAAATCAATGCCCTTCCCAGGTAAGTCTTTCAAAACCAAAGAAGAAGAGCATTACAATAAATTTTCTGAATGGATGAAACCTCTTTTTCTTCAAATTCCTTTGACTGATGCTATTAAGTTGCCTCCGTACTCGCTATATATGAAAGATATTGTTACTAATAAAAGAAAAGTTCCTAATGAGGCAATATCTACTATGCTTACTAATTACTCTTTCAGTGGTAAGATTCCTGAGAAGCTTGGTGATCCACGTATACCCACCATTCCTTGCTCCATAAAAAATAATTATGTCAGAACTACCTTATGTGATCTTGGTGCAGGAGTGAGTGTTATGCCTTTCTCGCTCTACAAAAGACTTTGTTTAGATAAATAATGGCCGATAAGTCAATGACCATTCCTGTTGGTATTTGTGAGGATGTTCCTATTGAAGTTGCTAATTGCTTGATCCTTACTGACTTTGTTGTGCTTGACATGTCCAAGGATGGGAGCATGTCTATTATTCTTGGTAGACCTTTTCTTAACATCGCAGGTGCTATTATTGATTGCAATAAAGGAAAGGTGACTTTCAATGTTAATGAGAAGGAGCACACGGTATATTTTCCGAAGAAGATTGTTAAAAGGCATGGCCTTAATTCTATTGATAATATTGAGACCGTGGAGGTTGGAGAGTGGGATTGTCCTCTACATGTGCACCACAAATACAAAACCATTATGGTGGGGACAATATCCATTAAAATAAAGGTACCATGATTGCCTTATAAGAAGTGAAACTTTTTGCTCGATATAACACCTGTTTGGTAGTAAGACTTGATCAACCTTGCTAACATATATGATTTATATGAGTAAAAAGAGAAGCTTGTTATGCTTTCATTTATTTTATCTTTCATCCTCCTTGTTGTACCAAAGTTTTATGTCTTCGGACCTTCATATGTTTAACCATTGTTTCGAGCTTCCGTGAAGTTTTGCACCTTTTGGTACTTCGAATTTTTTCAAAACTGAAGTTGTTAGAAAAATTCGAGAAAAATCATAATAAAAATTTCCATCAAAAAAGAGACGCAGGGGACGTGGGACCAACGAGGGGGTCCACCCCTGGTCCAGGCGACCAGCTGGCGCAACCTGGGCCCTAGCCGCGCCCACAGGTCACCTGGGCCCACCTCGTCCCCTTTCCAGGTACTTCTTCCTGCCTTCTCTCTCTTAGTCCAAAAATCCCGATTTTTCTCCTTGAGCTCGAGTTCTTGTTGATCTTGGTGCAAAATTTTGATCTCTCTCTACAGCCCATCATTTGCATTGAGAATTTGAGCATTTGCTCCTTGGTATGTGACTCATCCACTCCTCTAATTAGAATTTTGATTGGTAGTATTATTTGTGAGTATTTAGGCATTCTTGGTGCTGTTCATATGAGCTTGCATGCATGATGATGGATTTATTTATGAAGTTTTGACGCAAGCTTATGCATCGAGGAAATGAGTAGAATAGTTTGCTCCAACTCATTTTTGCTTACACCTTCGTTTTTGTGATGCATCAAAAATTTCAGAAATGAGTTTGTTTGGAAAAGAAAAAGGATGGCTTAGGAAGAAGAGACCCGAGCCTACTGATAGACTAACTAGAGTTGCAGCTTCACCCTCTACTATGAGGACAAGTTACAATGATGATATCGTGCCACCGGAGTTGCTCCATGAGACGGACACGGCACGTGCCATGGCATACCCGTGTTCAGATTTCCTTACGGCGGTAGGTATTAAGGATGAGTTTGATAACCTTTGTGCAGCTGCAGGTTTGACACGTCTCGTAACACGACGTGTGCAAAAATATCCAAAACTCACCTATTAATTTTTCAACTTGTTTAGATATAATGATAAAACATCCATGATTGAATTCGGATTATATGAGGATGTCTTTACCATGTCTTTGGCAGAATTTTGTGACATTATAGGTGTGCGGAATGTCAGGAAGATGACCAAAATGAAAGTTCAGCCCTACGAGGTAAAATCCTTATTCGCTTCCGTTTGCAGCAAGGATCCGCAAGACATTCACCGGGGGAAGATCTCCAACATCTTGTTTCCCCACATCAGGTATTTCGCATACTATATTGCTCGAGGGGTGTTAGCTCATGATAACACGAGCAACATTTCGCCTCCGGATCTCGCTATCATGGCAGCCGCCCTCATAGAAGATAACACATATAATATTGGTGCTTTGATTGCTCGTTGCCTCATCGCTAACAGCGGCAAAGGGCCTCACTTTGTTGGCACTTATGCCACCCTTATCCTCGAGCACCTCAAGTGCACTATACGCACGGATGATACGCCATTTTCATTCATAAGCTTTGATCTTACCGCTATGAAGAGGCATGAGTTTATTACTAGGACATCTAAGTTTGGTAACGTTGTTTATATTATGAGGTTTGGCGAGATCAGTCTACCTGCACCACTTTTGTTTGATTACACTAGCAGGAATGGATGGTCCTTCACCTAAATTGAGCTGGACGAGTTCGTGATCCAGCAGCAGTTCCACAACCCCATGGAGGGGGTTGTTCCCGAGGAAGAAGAGCCTTCTTCTTGGGAGGCTAGCCGGCCATTAGTTTCCACACCCGAGGCCTCGTATGATTCTTGGAGCCACCCGTACCACTCCGAAGTCGGAGGGAGCTCCTGGATCCCGCAGTAGCCCAATTTAGGCCGAAAGCCTATGCTTGGGGGAGTACGTACCCTTCTCCCCTTTCATTGTATCATCTGTGGTTTCCTTTTTAATATTTTTGGAGTTTCTACCCGTTCTTCTTTGTAATTTCTTTGCAAAAACAACAATAAGATTTCTCTTTTGTTTTGCTTTCGTTAACCTTTGGAAAACCCCAAAAGATTTATTTTCTCTCTTTAGTTTGCTTTGTTTGCAGAGTTCAACTCACGTCCATGGTTGCTATTCCTCTTGATTATATCTTTCTACGTTCGATCATGCAAGTGACAATGACGAAGATCGACGGAAGAGGTGCAAGAAGGAAAGCCGGTATGAACTGTATTTGTTTCTACTTTTGTACATATGCATGTACTTATGATCTAGAGACCAGCTTGTAGCGAACTAGTGCTATGTTTACAATGCCTTCCCAATCGTTCATACTTTCTTTGTGACTAGTCTCAAATAGCTGGAGTGCAAAATGTGTTATCGAAATGATTTGCATGCATTGCATTGTTCATGGTTTGGCATATTGGAGTGGTATTTCCATTCAGAGAGTTTTTGGATTTGACTTGGCACATGCTTACACATGTTTATGAATAGAAGTCTATAAAGCCTTGATGATATTTTTATTTCAGAATAGTTATATTACTTTTATTGCCGATTCAATGTTGCTTTGTCACTCTGCATGATTATGACCGTTATTGCTCTCTAGTTGGTAGCTTCCCCGTGTTTTGCTAGCCTTCGCGTGTACCAAGCGGACTGGTTGCTTGTGCATCCAAAATCTTTGAAACCAGTTGCGCCATATGAGTCCACCATACCTACCTATATGCAGTATTTATGTGCCGTCCTAAGTAAATTTGCATGTGCCTTATTCTAAATTTTCAAATAAATATTTTGTTTTGTATGCGCGAATCACTCATGTAGTGACTAGGGGCTATGAGTATCTTCCATGCTAATTGGGTTATTCTCAAGATATGTGTTGATTCACTATCATTCACGAGAAAGTGGCTGGTAACAAATTTAATTCCCCAGGATTGTTGTTTGTATGGACGGTACCCGTGGATACGACCCGCCGTGGAGTGTGATCGATTGGTGGAGGGGGAGTAAAAACTTTACTATTCTGTTTGGGAACCGCATATAATGTATTTAGCATGGAAGATATTGAGATCTCTTAGTTGTTACATTGATAATGACAGCATACCACCCAAACTTTTGATTCATCTCTATTTTAAAAGCTAAGTTCTGGCACCTCTACAAATCAATGCTTCCCACTGCGAAGGGCCTATCTATTTTACTTTACCGGTGAGTCATCCTCTTCCTATAAAAAGCACCAACTATAGAGAGCATAATTGTCATTCTAAGTGTAATGTGCGTTGTCCCAAAAGACCACATTGTCTTCTGCATGATAGTGATATTGCTTATTCTGAAATATTTATTTCTAGTCTCCTTTAAGACTCCGAAGGAGCGTCTGCATTTATGTTTTGCTTCACTCTTGGGGGCTAGCGAGATACCGTTCTAGTATGTTCGAGTCATGAGCATTGTGATCTCGTCATGATTTTTAGTTGCATATTATTCATTCTTAGTTTGTTTTAAACTATTCACATGATCGAAGGATTGCTTCGTGCATTGTATTTTTAGCATTGCTTCAATACTCGTTGGACTTGTTCGTACTGCATGCTTATATACATCTGATGAAGCAAAATAGTACGCCTCATTGTTGCATGATTTGAATGAAACTAACCCGGACTGATGCTGTTTTTAGCAAAGCTGCCTGTATGGTTTTCTTGTGTGTAGGAAAATGGATATTTAGATGCCCCGGAAAATTCCAATAAAATATAGAGAAAATCCACGCACCGGGAGGAACCCTGGGCCAGAATATGGACCAGAGGGGGGCCACCAGGCCTCAAGGCGACCTGTGTGCGCAGCCAGTCCCCTGGCCGCCGGGAGTCCGCCTGGGTGGGGTCCACCTCCTCTGGTGCCTTACTTTGGCACCTATTTTTACCCGTGACGGAGAAATCAGAGAACATAATTCGTTTTGCATGTTCTCGACGCGGAGCCGCCGCCACACTCGGTTCTTCTCCGGAGAGCTAATCTGGAGGCTGCCTAGGCCTCCGGAGAGGGGAAATCGTGGCCATCGTCATCACCATCACCACTCCATCATCCTTCCATGGCTTCCCCCATCATGTGTGAGTAATTCCCTCTTGTAGGTGAAGGGGATGGTAGGGATTGGATGAGTCAGATCATCTTTTCTACTGCTTGTTACTCTTAATGCTTGTCACTTTGGGCCCGAGTGCCATGATTTCACATCTGAATACCTTATGTTTGCATGAATATATTTGTGTTCTTGGTCCTATCTATGAGTAGTATGTGGCTCACTTCATTCGAGTAAAGATGACGTACTCCACTCAGAAGCTAGCAAAGTTATACCCTTCCCGTATTGTCTTATTGCATGGGATACCTAAAACTATTGTGTCCGATAGAGGCACCCAGTTTACATCAAGGTTTTGGGATTATTTGCCACGAGCTTTGGGAACCCAATCAGTGTTCAGCACAATGTTGTGACAGCCCGATGCCGACGTTCCAGAAGATTTCCCCTTCTTTCCGTTTTTGTCGTGTGTCTATTTTCTTTTGTCACATCATCATCGCATCATTCGCATCATCTGCATTGCATCGGCATCTCCGTTGTCGCCCGTTTTCAAAACTTGCATCCGCTGTTAGTTGTCGGTTCTCGTAGTTGTCTGTTCTGAGCCTGACTGCACTCGCACACGCCCGCGGCACCGTCGTAACCATGTTTTTAAAGTGTGCGTAAAACTTACTCTGATCGGGGTGAAACTTGGCATGCGGTCGCGATTAATTATAGCTAGGCCGCCTGTCGAATTTCGTCGCGATCGGAGACCGTGTGGTACCCGAACGGTCGACCGGAGCGGCACCGTCTCCGGTTATTCGTCGGAGGTCTGTCGGTGTTTTTAAAATTCGTGCCGCGCCGCCCGGTCTCCCTCTCGTCTCCGGATATCCCCTCTACATGGCCGCGTACCCGTTCCCGCATGCGGAATCGTTCGAATCCGACCCCGCGGTTGGATCTGGAACACGATTTCGGCTAACCTAGCCCCCATTTGTCTATATATAGACCCCCTCTTAATTTAGACAGCCTCTCCCCATCTCTCCTCGAAATGCGCACAAAACCCTAGCCCCCCACTCTCTCTCTCTCACCTCTGCCAGCCACCGCAGGCCCGCCGAGCCCATCTGAGGCCCGCCCGGGCCCGGATCGCGCCGCCCCCAGCCGAGCCTCTCCCTGCCCGAGGCTCCCGAGCTCCGCCATGGCAGCAGCCGGCCCGCAGTGGGCCTCGCCCCGCCGTCTCCCGTCACGCCCGCCTCCGGCTGCCGCTTCACCCGAGCCTCGTCCTTCGCCGTTGGCCAGCTTCCTGCCTCACCGCCGGTGGCCGGAGTTCCCCCTGTCGCACCGCCCCTTCTTCCGCCAGATCCAGATCGGCCGCAGCCGCCGCTTCGCCGTGGCCTCCCTGTCTTGCCGCGCCAGGTGGGCGACATCCCCAGATCCGGTTCCCCGCAGCGGAGCCGCGCCGGAGCTGCCAGGCCCCCCGCCAGCGCTGGGTTGCTTCCCCATTGAGCCGCGCCAGCGTTCCCTGTGGCGCTCGGGAGCCAGCAGGACTCGAGGAGACGAGGAGTGCCCCAGCTGGGCCTCGCCCGAGGCCCACCTCGCTCCCCGCGGCCCACGTGGACGACCCCCCCAGCGGCCTGCCTCTCCAACGCCGAGATGGGCCGGCCTCCCTTCGAGGCCCAGTCCGCTCCAGCCCCTCCGTCCTGGCCCATGGCCCCATGGTAAGCCCCGCCCAGCACCTTTTAGATATGTTGCGCCACAGTTCGGCCCATTAGGTAATTTAGTAGGTTTTAGGAATTAAGTAATTCCAGTAAATAGACGGTTATTAAAACGTGTGTAGTTTTAAATCCGTGTGTCGGATCGGAGAGTATTATATATGTAAAACGTGTAGTCTCTTGAGTAGAACCCATTTATAAAACCTGCATAATTATTTGACGAAGCTTAACGTGCCAAACGCCTAGTTTTGCGTGCTGTTACAATAGGATATGCCCCGTATTTAATTTTCGTGCAAGTCCGGTTTGATAGAGTGCCGTATTAGAAATGCCTATGTTTTAGGAACTATTTTTTCCGTGTATTTTAGAGTGGTCACTCGCATTTTTGCGCGTAGGGAATTGCCGGTAATTTATTTTTCCCGCGTATATGTTATTTCCTCGCATTAATGTGGGGCATTATCTTGTGTTGCAAACCCCACATATTTTATATGTTTCCGGGGTAGAAAAATCCCATGGATTTTTCTGTGCAATTAGTTTCATCTTTTGAGCAAGTTAGTTCGCGTGATATTTTGACATGTTGCCCTTTTGTTTAATTCGTAGGATTTATTCCGTGCCTCGTTTGAATTAGTTGTCAACTAGGGAGTTCTTCTTAGATGTTTTGTTTAGCCCCTGGTATTTTTAGTTGCAATAGAAATGCATGTTTAAGTGTGTTTCGATAGCCCTCAAGTTGCTAGAAATAGTGCTGTTTTAGACGTGCTGAAATATTTCTAAGTCTGGGATCTGTTATTATTTTCTTGTTGTCTTGTCTTGCTTGCATCTTGTGATCTGTAGCTCTTTTGAGGTTAGTCCAATGGAGATAGTTGTACCCCTTGTGTTTCTCTAGCCTGCTGTAAATGTTCACGCCATTTGGAGTCCTGTAGCTGTAGGTTTTGCTGCTGTCAATATAGCTTCAGATCGAAAACTGCACTTTCATGAAGTGTAATTTTCACTAAGTCTGAAATAGTGTGTGGGATGCCATTTTGTGTCTTCTTTTCCTAGTGCTCCTTGCTGCCATGCTAGTTGTTGTTAGTTGTTCATAGTAGTGCTTCTTGCCCTCTTCCGTGCCATGCCTTGCTTGTGCATTTCGGAGTTATGTAGCTCGTAGTTGTGGGGCGTAGAATATGCTATGTGGCTGATTTTGGCAGATTGTAGTCATTTCTTGTTTTGCTCGTAGGTGTTGAACCGTAGCTCCGATTTGATCGTGTCCTACATGAAACTTGCTTAGAATCTCGTGTAGTTTCATTTTCTCTTGCTGTTTGAATGTTTTGAAGTGCTCGTGACCGTCGTTGCACACATATTGCATTCATGCCATCATATCTTGCGGTGCTTGTATCTTTTGATCCGTACCTCCGTTGGAGATGATATCTACGTGTAAATTGCTTGCCATGACGCGTAGAATCACGTGAACCTATTTTTTTTGCTGTTTAACAACTAATTAAATGCATTAGATCAGATCTGGTCAGAATTGTAATTTAACATGTGAGGTCATGTTGGAGGTGCTATATGTCATTTCCGACCTCATTTAAAATGCCTAGATACGTAGTTTAATTTCCGCTTCACCTCTTGCATGTTTGACAACATTAATATTGCCGTGTAAATAAATGGGAGTGAATTAAATAATTAATCGTGGAGTTTTGTCGATATGTAACCCGTTGCATATTGAACTTCACTTAATGTGTAGTGTTTGTTTGTGTGATTTGCCATGCCGTGACTTGCATGTATTCAGCTGCTCATGCATCATTTGTGTTGTTTCATCGTGTGGTGAATTTCGTGTGTTGATTTGTGTTTCCGGTTTGCTTCGTCTCGATAGAGTTCCGCAAGCGTGTCGGATGTGAGGACCCGTTCGACTTCATCGGTTCGTCTGCTTCCCGGAGGCATTCTTCTTCCAAGCGGGATCTCAGGCAAGATGATCATTTCCCCAGATACCATTACTATCATTGCCATGCTAGTTTTACCGTTGCTATCGTTTATGTCTCGATGCCTACCACATGTTAAATATGAGCCTCTCAACAATGCCATGAAAACCATCAACCTGTTCAACCTAGCAAACCACTGATTGGCTATGTTACCGCTTGCTAAACCGTGTGTAGCGTTGCTAGTTGCAGGTGCAGTTGTTTCCATGTGATAACATGGGTTCCTTGTTATATAACCATATTAAATGCTATTTAATTTAATGCACCTATATACTTGGTAAAAGGTGGAAGGCTCGGCCTTTCTAGCCTGGTGTTTTGTTCCTAACACGATCGGGGTTGTTATGGGGACCCCTTGATAATTCGTTTTAGATTAAAGCTGGTCTGGCAAGGCCCAACTTTGGTACTACATTTGCCTAATAACTAATGAACTGCACAGGGAGTAATTAACCCGAGGAAATTGAATCAACCCCCGGGCCAGTGCTCCTCATGAGTGTTGGCCCCACCTGAGCGATGTCCGGCGCCCCTCTGGTCACCCGGAGGTTTAGCGATCCCGACGTCTAGCTCATCCGCCGTGTCCTGAGAACGAGGTATGCGACTCCTATCGGGATCGTCGACACGTCGGGCGGCCTTGCTGGATTAGTTTTACCTTTGACGAGATATCTTGTGCATCGGGATTCCGGTGATGCTTTGGGTAATCTCAGAGTTGAGGTTTTCAACTAGGGAATTTGACGAGATCGCGAGCTTCGTGATTGAGGATTTCTATGCGGTTTGTGGTAATTTGTGACGGACTAGTTGGAGCACCCCTGCAGGGTTAAATCTTTCGGAAGCCATGCCCGCGGTTATGTGGCAACGTGGAAACTTTGTTTAACACTGGTTCTAGATAACTTGAAGTTAACTTAATTAAAATATGCCAACTGTGTGCGTAACCGTGACTGTCTCTTTCATGAGTTCTTTCTCCGATTGAGGACACGGTGGGGTTATGTCTGACATATGTAGGTGTTCAGGATCATTCATTTGATCATCAGTAGTTCACGTCCGTTATGCGTAGATCTTCCCCCTCTTATTCCTGGTACTCGTAAGTTAGACACCAAATATATGCTTAGCCGCTGCTGCAACCTCACCACTTAACCTTGCCTCACCTATTAAGCTTTGCTAGTCTTGATACCGTTGGAAATGAGATTGCTGAGTCCCCTGTGGCTCACACATTACTACAACACCAGTTGCAGGTACAGGTAAAGGTTACTTGACGCGAGCGCGTTGATTGTTCATTTGGAGTTGCTTCTTCTTCTTCTTCTTCATCGATCTAGGATGGGTTCCACGCCGGCAGCCTGGGATAGCAAGGATGGACGTCGTTCTTTTTTTCTCGTTCGTTTTCGTCCGTAGTCGGACCCTGCTCTTACTCTTGATGAATATGTAATGTACTGATGTGTCTCTGATGTAGCTTGTGGCGAGTGTAAGCCAACTCTTTATATATCTCTTCTTTTCAGTACATGTACTTGTAACGATATCCATTCTTGCGACACGACGAGATGCGCTTCTATCCCTGACGAGGCCCTAGTGCCCAATTGAGGATAGGGTCGCATCTTGGGCGTGACAAGTTGGTATCAGAGCAAGGACCGACCTAGGAGCCCCCTTGATTGATCAAACTTGGCCGAGTCGAGTCTAGTGAAAAACTAATTTGAGTCTAGTTATATATCGGAGAGTAGGATTCTTTTTTCTCCTCTTCTATGCTCTGGTGAGGAATCTTGACGTAATAATTTACTCTACTCCTCTTCCCACTCAAATTTTTTTTAGGATCACGCGGATATTTTTGGAATCTATATGATGCCGATGTGACGGAGTTCTGTCTTGGTGCCTCCTGTCTGACTTGATTTTCTTCCGGGGAGTTGAGCTGCAGGGGATTCTTGAGCACATCGTTATCATTCAGATTTCTTAGTATCTTAGAACGAAGGATGTTCGTAATTGCTTCAATACTAGTAGTGGCGAGATAACCCCGATGTCCCCAGTACTGGTGCAGATTGTTCGGGAGTATTGCCATACTTTGTATCGTTGTGATCACGAGGGTCTGTAGTAGATGAAGGTCCGAGATTCTGGTTGTGTGTTGACGGATGTGATACAGGTGACGGGTTAGTATAGGAGTTGTGTGATTATTACTCCTTGTATCCGTGTACCAGATTGCATGACCAGATATTTTGGGAATTCATAGGTGGGAATTCAAGTAGTTGCTTATACGACAATCTTCCAACAAATGCATGATGTTAGGTTGGGGTTCGACATCTAGTGGATTCGTTTGTTCACGGTCGAATTACAGCGGTACACGTTGTGTCTTAAAGAGTCCTTGTAGCTTGCTACGACTCGGGGATGCTTCGTATGTCGGGTGCACTGCCTTGCACTTGATGACTAATGTAAAATCGAGCCCGTGCGATCCTGTCCACGAAAATATCGGACGAAATCTTTCTCATGAGTTTGTTCCGGCTTGTTTCATAAGCCGCACCCTTTGTTTTGTTGAAATTTGGTAATTCAGTTGCTTCGATGTCAAGTGGTGAGTTCAGATCTTTCCTAAGCGGTGTTCTCATATTTTTGTGGGAATGCTAATTATCTTTGCTCAAATCAATTGTCTTTTCATTCTGGTCAACCGGAGTCGTCATGTTAATTATTTTCCAACCGGTGTGCTTCTCTGCAACTGAATTCAATCTTATCTAATTTTGCAAGATCATTCTCTCTTTTATGCCGGAGTTCATCTCATCTGTTCCAAGTCGTCTTTGTTTTTCCCGCCCTCCCACCCCTTTTCTTCAGTGATTGGATTTTCATCCAAGAGTTTTCTTTTCAGTGTGCTTCCGCTCTCTGTTCTTTCTCTCTTACCCGGTGATTCGTTGTGAAGATTCTCAGGAGCTTCATGTTCATCTTTGTTCATTCTTGTCTTCCTTACGGGTGAATTTAATTCAGTTGTCCGTGTCATCATATCCTCTTCATCCTTGTAATTCTTTCCTGTGTTGGAAATTCTTATCTAGTCTTCTCTTGGCATTTATCTCTATTCTTTCCGGAGCATTGAAGATATCCCAGTAGTTTCTTGTTATCAATTCTTTCAATTATTTCGAGGAGCTCAACCTCATCAAGTTTCTTTGTACGGTGCAATATCCCTCTTTCTAGCAATCTTTTCAACGGTAGTTTCTTTGAGTGGGCCCATAACCCACAGGTTCTTCCCAGGATCTTACCAGGCTCTTTAATCTATTCCGGAGATCCTCTATATCTTTTCAACTATGACGTAAGTATGAATTTCATCAGTCATATCCCTTCTTCAAGACCTTTTGGAATCAATTCATTCTTTGGCTCAACCTTTCATTCTTCACTATTCCGGAGTGTCTTAGTTAATTCTTGGTGTTGTTCTCGTCATCATTCTCAGTTTGCAATCTGAAGGAGTGTTTCTCTCGAATCTTGGTCCATTCTCTTGGAGATTCATCATTTCAGCTTCGTGCATCCTCTCAATTGTTGTCAATCATGAGTAATCCCTTTCGTGCTATCCGGTGCTTCTCGGAGTTGTTTTTTATTTCTCGTTCCCCCGAAGGCCATCATTTTAGAAGACTTCTTGGTTCTCAGCTTTCAACTTTCGTCCATAATTCTTCTCCATTGCTGTCTCTTCGTTCGTCTCTCGGTTATTCCGATGCTTTGCTCAAGTTTTCTCTCAGGTGGTTCATGATCTCTTCATTCTCTTGCATCTCCATTAATTCTTGGTTGCCTCATTTATTTCAATTCTCACCTGTGCCTCTTTCAAGATTTCTTCTAGTTTGTGCTTATATCTCTCCTTAATCATTTCAAGAAGAACAAGTGGTATGCTAGATCCGTTGCTTGTCATCAATTTAACTTCATGAAGGATAAGCATAATATAATTCTTATTCTTGTTCTTCCTTCCCCCAAGAGATTTCAATTCTTTTGCCGGAGTGGCTCATGATATCAATTCTTTTCTCAAGTGCCTATCTTTCTTTTCCGGAGTTCCAAGTTATTTTGGTATCTCTTTGTGAGGCTTCATCTAAATCATGACAAGGTCATAATCGTATTCTTTTCTACCTTCATACCTTTGCATTGTTCATTGGTATACGGAGGTCCTTCTTGGTGGTTCATCAAGGTTGTGATTCATTCTCATGTGTTCTTCAAGATTCCTGTTGGAATACCTCAAGTGCTTTGCTCTTCCTTTATCCTTTCAGGTGGGATTATAACATTCGTGTTAGTGTAGGAGCCTCGAAGAGATTTCCTTTCAAGAATGAGATAATTAAACCCACCAATTCTATGATCATGAGATATTTTCAACCCATGATTTCTTCATTGAGCTATCTTGGTTTGGATTTCACCTAAAGCTTTTCCTATGGATTGTGCTATCATGGTGCCTGTCATTAATCCCAGTTCTCAATGTATCCTTTTGGTGTAAGAAGTGTTCATATCTTGTTGCTCCCAATCTATCCTTGTTTCTTTTAGTGGTTGGTTGTCACCTCATATTTGTTGAGATGATTTTCGTAAGCCCACTACTATCTTGTTCTTTTCGTTGTTGTTTTTCCAACAACTCCGTACAATTCTTCCCGCAAGGGTGCTTGCCAAGTTCATTTGAGATAGTAGTTGTCATTCTTTTCTTCATTCTCTTCTTCAGTATGAATTAGTTCCTATTCTATTGTTCCGGAGGCATTGTGATGTTGCTCTTTTGGGTCTAGCTTGTTATTCTATCAAGATCATGGTGTTCCCTTGTTCTATTTACTTGTTTGTTGTGTATATTGTCTAATTCTCTCTACTTATCGAATTTTTTTGTCCCATTTTCCTACCGAAGTGCTGCCGAAATTTTCCGTGAATTCTTGCTTCTTTATCATTGTCACATCCCTAACCCTTAAGCAAGATAGCATTGTGCTCATGTCTTCTTTGCATTTGCATCTAAGAAGTTTCAACAAAAGCAACAAAGTGGCAAAGGAAAAACTCAAAACCCTAGCCACCATTTCAATTAAAGGAAATCTCAAACTAGTTCAAAATCAATGAACCCAAAATGGCCTCAAGAAATGTTCAAACTTTCTGATAAATCATGAAAGTAAACGAGCATTGGAGAAAACTATTTTCTTGACACCTTAAGCTTTTTGAATAAATGAAAAAGGCTACTGGTTTCAAATTTTAAATTTGAAATCAGAAACTATAAATTTCCAAAAATGTTGAAAAGCTTGGAAATGGTTGGGGATATTATAACAAATATTTCAGGAGGTCTAAAATAGTTTTTAATTTTTGTTTTGGAGATGAATTAATTAGCAAAACAATAATTAGCAAAACACAAAAACAAAAACAGAAAAAAATGGTAAAAACCTTACCTGTCGCCTAAGCCTGGCCCGGCCCATGCCTGGCTCGTCCCCTCCCTCGCGCTAGTAGGCAGCAGGAGGTGGCCGCCGCCCCCTCCGGCGCGGCCACGCACCTGCGTGCCTGCCTGGCCGCCGCCTCGCGCTGGCGATGACGGGGATAAGCTCCCCAGAGCCTCCCCTATCCATTCCCCGCCTCGGTTCTTTTCCTCCTTCCGGATCTCCTCCTCCTCCTTGCTGCCGCCATTAGAGCCGAGCTCGAGCTCGAGCTGCCCGTGCCCCTGGCCATAGGATTCCCTCCCAGAGCACGCCATTAGCTCCGCCTCGTCGCCCTGGTCATCTCTGCAGAAGCGGAAGCTTCCTCGAGCCCTGCAACGCCCGCAACGCCGTCGTCTTCCACCTCCGGCCGCCGGACCTCTCCCGTCGATTCGCTTCCTCCGGCGCATCCCCGAGCCCCTCTTCAGCGCCATCGGAACCGCCGTGAGCTCGTCGTCGTTTTCCCTCTCGCCCCACGCTCTCTCGTGCATCGTATCCTAGTTCCCCACCAAGGCCGAGAGCTTATCGCCGCCGGCCATGTCGCTGCCGTCGCTGTGATGACCGATCCACGCGCCCGAGCTAGGATTCGAGATCCTGGAGCCTCCAGGAGCATGTCGAGCCCTCCAGCTGCCCTCCCCGTGCCCTAGAACTGCCCCTCATAGAAGGCCGAGCTTCGGCCGCCACTCCGGCTCGTCGCCGACGCCTCTTCCGGCGACCCTAGCCTCCCCAGATGGTCCTGCCAGATCGGCCACTTCGCGAGCATGCTGTAGCTGCAAACCGCGTGCGTTTTGGTGCTGTGCAGCGCCGTCTAGGTCGCCTCCGGCGAGCCCTCCGCCGCGGGCCATGTCGCCGGCGACCACCCTCCGGTGGGGGTCGACGTGGCAAGCTAACCCAGCAGCTTAGTGACCTAATCACTCGCTGACAAGTGGGCCCAAGGCCAAGTCAAACCTCAGTTAGGGCTGGTCAGCGCGGGATTAGTCCCAGAGAGGCTGACCAGTGGGGCCCCCCTGTCAGGTTTGACCTGAACAGGTCGGCTGACCTACTGACGTCGGTCTGATGCAATAATTAGAATTTCCAGTATAAAACTAATTTAGGAAATTGCTAAAAATTGTAAAAATCATAGGAATTAATCTGTAACTCCAATGAAAATAATTTATATATGAAAAAGTATAAGAAAAATTCAAGGATTCTGATTATGATATTTTCAACTATGTTTGAAAAAGTTACAGAACCCTAAATTGTGGAATAAGGAATAATTCAATTCTTATAATTACTTTTAAAATGGAATTTGGAAAATTATTCAAATTTCATTATGATTACAATGATCACACACTGTCCTACGTACAAATCAGTACCATAACATGACATTTCATGCATGCTAACATCAAGTTGATCCGAGCATCAGGTCGAATCAATTAAAACGGTATCCGAGAATACCCCGTTTGAATTGCTATTCGAATGTGATTCAAATCAACTCTAAACCTAATACATGTTGAAAATAATAACTTATCACCTTGCATTCTCATGCCATGCTCATGCATCATTTTGATCGCATATGATTGTTATTGAATGTTGCCATTCATTTCGGTAGGCTCCGCAACCCCGGATTCCACCGAATATCCGTCTGACGGATATCGTTCCTCCTCTGAGCAACAAGGCAAGCAACCCTTTTGATCATCCTGATAACTCCTACGTTCTTGCTCCTGCACCTATTTATTGCATTTAGGATCAAATGCTTCAACTGCTTTTGCCACGATAGTTGAACCCACTTCCTTTGCATGACTTAACCTTGTCACAGTAAATAGCCGAACCTTGCAACCTAGCATACCTGGTAGTTGCTTGAGCTATGATGTGCCTTATCCTGCTATGCATGCTATGCTTAGAGTTGTGTATGGTCTGTCATCTGGGAGATGAACAGAAATGTGGAATGTGTTCGGTGAGCAAAGGTTGTGTGTTGAACTTGATTTGGTAAAGGTACCGGTGAAAGGCTGTGTAGGAGTACATGGCGGGTTGTTTCATTGGAACCGTCCATAGGAACTGAGTTCCGTGTATGTAATCCAAGACTAGATACTACCACATGCTGGGCCCTGAAATATGACCCCGCTCGGCCTATTAATCGCGTAGTACTCGGTCCAGGAGTTGCAAGTAGTTTCTGGTGTTTATAGAAATGCTGGAGGCCGTGCATGGTGCTGACCTGAGAGGTGGACCGTGATGCGGTAGGCAGTGGCACGGTGTACCAAGTGGCACCCGGATGGTGGGCTTGGGAACCCTGCGCACATCGTTTGAGGCCGTGGCGGAAACCTCGGCCGGACTTCCGTACGGGTTACTCTCAGATAGTCGATAAACCTGGACTAGGTACTAGTGTGGTTAACGGTCGTGGCCGACTCCCTCGCTGGGCTTCCGCTTGAAGGTTGCCGAGGTGGATGACGTGCACATGGCGATAAGTGGCGAAAGCGTGTGTGACGAAGTACACCCCTGCAGGGTTATGATCTATTCGAATAGCCGCGTCCGCGGATATGGACTACTTGGAGACATATGTTGTTCATAGATAACTTCAATGGCTACTCATAAAATTGTCAAGATAAGCGTGAGTATCGTGGACGTCATTTCCGTATGGAGATGAAATGATTCCACGACAGTGTATTGTTGTGGTGTTAGTGGACTCGTGTGCGAGAAATCAAGTTGTCAAAACTAATTTCAAAATGCCAGTTGTCTAGCCACGAGTCAAATGCTGGCTTTTCCGCATGAAACCCCACAATACCTTTTGATACCTTGCATGAGTAGTTAGTTCTCCTAAAGTCTTGCTGAGTACCTTCGTACTCATGTTTGCTTAATAAATGTTGCAGAGGTTGCTAATGACCCTAATGGAGGGTTCTTCGTAGACATCGACGACGACGAGTAGCTGGTGTCCCAGCTACGATCTGGCCCTACGTTGGCTCTGTAGTATAGTCGGGCCATGTGCCTTCTAGTTGCCCTGTCTGTACCCAGACAGTTTATAACTCTTCCGCTGGCTTGTAATTGAATGACTGCTATCATGGGTCGTGAGACCCTTGATGTGTAATATTATGTGTGTGGCTCTTCCGAGCCTCTTAAATAAAGTTTGTATGTTTATGGTTATGTTGTGATGCCATCGATGTATCTATACATATCGGTATGCCATGCGTACGTGTGTCGTACTTGATATGTATGGGGTTCGATTACCTAGTCGTGAACTTTAGTAGCACTCCTTACAAGGAAATGCCCCTTTGTGATCCAACGAGCCTTGGTAGTTCGCTACTGCTCCGGACACATTGGTTGACCGGCATGTGTCCTTCTTAGCTGCTGTGTCTGTCCCCTTTGGGGAAATGTCACGCGATGTAATGGAGTCCTTGTAGCTTGCTACGACTCGTCTACATTCGCTGATGACCGACACCTGCTTTGTTGGGTCATGTATGCCTGTCCTTGTGCGGTACTGCCACTTTGGTTTATGACTAGACATGTCGATCCGGGTTCTTTGACATTGGATTGCTAGCGACACTATCGCATACGTGAGTCAAAAGACGCAAACGGTCCCGGCTAAGGTAAGGCTGCAGCCGTGGAGTTAACCGTGCGTGAGACCACAAAGCGATGCGATGTGTTACAGGCTGGATTCCTATGGCTTAGGATCGGAGTCCCGACAATCATATCATTCCTCATCACTTGGCAACCTTCAAGGATCGTTGGTTTCACTCGTTTGTCAAAGAAGCGACTAAATTTCACCTCTTGTTCTTTCTCATCCTCTCCCCCTTTCATTCTTGGATCTCGGGGCGAGCTCCTCTTGTAGTGTAGGAGAGTTGTGACAGCCCGATGCCGACGTTCCAGAAGATTTCCCCTTCTTTCCGTTTTCGTCGTATGTCTATTTTCTTTTGTCACATCATCATCGCATCATTCGCATCATCTGCATTGCATCGGCATCTCCGTTGCCGCCCGTTTTCAAAACTTGCATCCGCTGTTAGTTGTCGGTTCTCGTAGTTGTCTGTTCTGAGCCCGACTGCACTCGCACGCGCTTGCGGCACCGTCGTAACCCTGTTTTGAAAGTGTGCGTAAAACTAACTCTGATCGGGGTGAAACTTGGCATGCGGTCGCGATTAATTATAGCTAGGCCGCCTGTCGAATTTCGTCGCGATCGGAGACCGTCTGGTACCCGAACGGTCGACCATAGCGGCACCGTCTCCGGTTATTCGTCGGAGGTCTGTCGGTGTTTTTAAAATTCGTGCCGCGCCGCCCGTTCTCCCTCTCGTCTCCGGATATCCCCTCTACACGGCTGCGTACCCGTTCCCGCGTGCGGAATCGTTCGAATCCGACCCCGCGGTTGGATCCGGAACGCGATTTCGGCTAACCTAGCCCCCACATTTGTCTATATATAGACCCCTCTTAATTTAGACAGCCTCTCTCCATCTCTCCTCGAAATCCGCACCAAACCCTAGCCCCCCACTCTCTCTCTCTCCTCTGCCAGCCACCGCGGGCCCGCCGAGCCCATCTGAAGCCCGCCCGGGCCCGGATCGCGCCGCCCCCAGCCGAGCCTCTCCCTGCCCGAGGCTCCCGAGCTCCGCCATGGCAGCAGCCGACCCGCAGTGGGCCTCGCCCCGCCTTCTCCCATCGCGCCCGCCTCCGGCTGCCGCTTCACCCGAGCCTCGTCCTTTGCCGTCGGCCAGCTTCCTGCCTCACCGCCGGCGGCCGGAGTTCCCCCTGTCGCGCCGCCCCTTCTTCCGCCAGATCCAGATCGGCCGCAGCCGCCGCTTCGCCGTGGCCTCCCTGTCTTGCCGCGCCAGGTGGGCGACATCCCCAGATCCGGTTCCCCGCAGCGGAGCCGCGCCGGAGCTGCCAGGCCCCCCCCGTTGGCGCTGGGTTGCTTCCCCGTTGAGACTCCGCCAACGTTCCCTGTGGCGCTCGGGAGCCAGCAAGACTCGAGGACACGACGAGTGCCCCAGCTGGGCCTCGCCCGAGGCCCACCTCGCTCCCCGCGGCCCACGTGGATGACCCCCCAGCGGCCTGCCTCTCCAACGCCGAGCTGGGCCGGCCTCCCTTTGAGGTCGAGTCCGCTCCAGTCCCTCCTTCCTGGCCCATGGCCCCTTGGTAAGCCCCGCCCCAGCACCTTTTAGATATGTTGCGCCACAGTTCGGCCCATTAGGTAATTTAGTAGGTTTTAGGAATTAAGTAATTCCAGTAAATAGACGGTTATTAAAACGTGTGTAGTTTTAAATCCGTGTGTCGGATCGGAGAGTATTATATATGTAAAACGTGTAGTTTCTCGAGTAGAACCCGTTTATAAAACCTGCATAATTATTTGATGAAGCTTAACGTGCCAAACGCCTAGTTTTGCGTGCTGTTACAATAGGATACGCTCCGTATTTAATTTTCGTGCAAGTCCGGTTTGATCGAGTGCCGTATTAGAAATGCCTACGTTTTAGGAACTATTTTTTCCGTTTATTTTAGAGCAGTCACTCGTATTTTTGCGCGTAGGGAATTGCCGGTAATTTATTCTTCCCGCGTATATGTTATTTCCTCGCATTAATGTGGGGCATTATCTTGTGTTGCAAACCCCACATATTTTATATGTTTCCGGGGTAGAAAAATCCCATGGATTTTTCTGTGCAATTAGTTTCATCTTTTGAGCAAGTTAGTTCGCGCGATATTTTGACATGTTGCCCTTTTGTTTAATTCGTAGGATTTATTCCGTGTCTCGTTTGAATTAGTTGTCAACTAGGGAGTTCTTCTTAGATGTTTTGTTTAGCCCCTGGTATTTTTAGTTGCAATAGAAATGCATTTTTAGGTGTGTTTCGATAGCCCTCAAGTTGCTAGAAATAGTGCTGTCTTAGACGTGCTGAAATATTTCTAAGTCTGGGATCTGTTATTATTTTGTTGTTGTCTTGTCTTGCTTGCATCTTGTGATCTGTAGCTGTTTTGAGGTTAGTCCAATGGAGTTAGTTGTACCCCTTGTGTTTCTCTAGCATGCTGTAAATTTTCACGCCATTTGGAGTCCTGTAGATATAGGTTTTGCTTCTGTCAATATAGCTTCAGATCGAAAACTGCACTTTCATGAGGTGTAATTTTCACTAAGTCTGAAATAGTGTGTGGGATGCCATTTTGTGTCTTCTTTTCCTAGTGCTCCTTGCTTCCATGCTAGTTGTTGTTAGTTGTTCGTAGTACTGCTTCTTGCCCTCTTCCATGCCATGCCTTGCTTGTGCATTTCGAAGTTATGTAGCTCGTAGTTGTGGGGCGTAGAATATGCTATGTGGCTGATTTTGGCAGATTGTAGTCATTTCTTGTTTTGCTCGTAGGTGTTGAACCGTAGCTCCGATTTGATCGTGTCCTACATGAAACTTTCTTAGAATCTCGTGTAGTTGCATTTTCTCTTTCTGTTTGAATGTTTTGAAGTGCTCGTGACCGTCGTTGCACACATATTGCATTCATGCCATCATATCTTGCGGTGCTTGTATCTTTTGATCCGTAGCTCCGTTGGAGATGATCTCTACGTGTAAATTGCTTGCCATGACGCGTAGAATCACGTGAACCTATTTGTTTTGCTGATTAACAACTAAGTAAATGCATTAGATCAGATGTGGTCAGAATTGTAATTTAACATGTGAGGTCATCTCGGAGGTGCTATATGTCATTTCCGACCTCATTTAAAATGCCTAGATAGGTAGTTTAATTTCCGCTTCACCTCTTGCATGTTTGACAACATTAATATTGCCGTGTAAATAAATGGGAGTGAATTAAATAATTAATCATGGAGTTTCGTCGATATGTAAACCGTTGCATATTGAACTTCACTTAATATGTAGTGTTTGTTTGTGTGATTTGCCATGCCATGACTTGCATGTATTCGGCTGCTCATGCATCATTTGTGTTGTTGCATCGTGTGGTGAATTTCGTGTGTTGATTTGTGTTTCCGGTTTGCTTCGTCTCAATAGAGTTCCGCAAGCGTGTCGGATGTGAGGACCTGTTCGACTTCATCGGTTCGTCTGCTTCCCGGAGGCATTCTTCTTCCAAGCGGGATCTCAGGCAAGATGATCATTTCCCCAGATACCATTACTATCATTGCCATGCTAGTTTTACCGTTGCTATCGTTTATGTCTCGATGCCTACCACATGTTAAATATGAGCCTCTCAACAATGCCATGAAAACCATCAACCAGTTCAACCTAGCAAACCACTGATTGGCTATGTTACCGCTTGCTTAACCCTGTGTAGCGTTGCTAGTTGCAGGTACAGTTGCTTCCATGTGATAACATGGGTTCCTTGTTATATCACCATACTAAATGCTATTTAATTTAATGCACCTATATACTTGGTAAAAGGTGGAAGGCTCGGCCTTTCTAGCCTGGTGTTTTGTTCCACCTTTGCCCCCCTTAGTTTCGGCTACCGGTGTTATGTTTCATAAATGAGCGCTCCTAACATTATGGGGACCCCCTTGATAATTTGTTTTAGATTAAAGTTGGTCTGGCAAGGCCCAACTTTGGTACTACATTTGCCTAATAACTAATGAACTACACAGGGAGTAATTAACCCGAGGAAATTGAATCAACCCCCGGGCCAGTGCTCCTCATGAGTGTTGGCCCCACCTGAGCGATGTCCGGCGCCCCTCTGGTCACCCGGAGGTTTAGCGATCCCGACGTCTAGCTCATCCGCCGTGTCCTGAGAACGAGGTATGCGACTCCTATCGGGATCGTCGACACGTCGGGCGGCCTTGCTGGATTAGTTTTACCTTTGACGAGATATCTTGTGCATCGGGATTCCGGTGATGCTTTGGGTAATCTCAGAGTTGAGGTTTTCCACTAGGGAATCTGACGAGATCGCGAGCTTCGTGATTGAGGATTTCTATGCGGCTTGTGGTAATTTGTGACGGACTAGTTGGAGCACCCCTGCAGGGTTAAATCTTTCGGAAAGCCATGCCCGCGGTTATGTGGCAACGTGGAAACTTTGTTTAACACTGGTTCTAGATAACTTGAAGTTAACTTAATTAAAATATGCCAACTGTGTGCGTAACCATGACTGTCTCTTTCGTGAGTTCTTTCTCCGATTGAGGACACGGTGGGGTTATGTCTGACGTATGTAGGTGTTCAGGATCATTCATTTGATCATCAGTAGTTCACGTCCCTTATGTGTAGATCTTCCCCCTCTTATTCCTGGTACTCGTAAGTTAGCCACCAAATATATGCTTACCCGCTGCTGCAACCTCACCACTTAACCTTGCCTCACCTATTAAGCTTTGCTAGTCTTGATACCTTTGGAAATGAGATTGCTGAGTCCCCTGTGGCTCACAGATTACTACAACACCAGTTGCAGGTACAGGTAAAGGTTACTTGACGCGAGCGCGTTGATTGTTCATTTGGAGTTGCTTCTTCTTCTTCTTCTTCATCATCAATCTAGGATGGGTTCCAGGCCGGCACCCTGGGATAACAAGGATGGACGTCGTTCTTTTTTTCTCGTTCGTTTTCGTCCGTAGTCGGACCCTGCTCTTACTCTTGATGAATATGTAATGTACTGATGTGTCTCTGATGTAGCTTGTGGCGAGTGTAAGCCAACTCTTTATATATCTCTTCTTTTCAGTACATGTACTTGTAACGATATCCATTCTTGCGACACGACGAGATGCGCTTCTATCCCTAACGAGGCCCTAGTGCCAAATTGAGGATAGGGTCGCATCTTGGGCGTGACAAATGTATCAGCCTCAAACTGGAAGACAGACCGAACGTGTAGATCAGATTCTTGGAGACATGCTCAGGGCTTGAGTGCTCACATATGGAAATAGTTGGGAGGACAGTTTGCCTTATGCCGAATTCTCGAACAACAACAGTTATCAAGAAAGCTTACAAATGTCACCTTTTGAAGCCCTATATGGAAGAATATGTCGTACGACTCTAAATTTGTTAGAAACCGGAGATAGTCGTATCTTCGGCAAGCAACTACTTCAAGAGGCAGAGGACAAGGTAAAACTCATAAGGGACAGACTCAAGATAGCCCAAGGCCATCAGAAGAGCTATTATGATAAAAAACACCGTGACGTCGGCTTCAACCCAAATGACTATGTATATCTGAAGGTATCACCCATGAAATGAAAACAAAGGTTCAATGTCAAGGGCAAGCTTGCGCCCTGCTTCATCGGACCATTTTGCATAATTTCTCGAAGAGGCCAAGTTGCCTACCAACTAGATCTACCCGCGGAACTTGTCGGATTTCGGGCTCCTCAAAACCCTAAAGATTTGAACTAAGGGGCGTGTACGAAGATCTCTCTCTGGCTCACCTCACCTATCTCGCTACTCACTGGGGATGGTAGAGAACTCACTTAATGGCGAGGAAGACAGAGAGCACGACACTTTACGCATGTTCGGGCCATTGGGAAGCGTATTAGCCTACTCGTGCTTTGGTGGATTGCCTCTCGTGGAGGTTGGTGGATGAACTAGTATAGTGTATGTGGGCCTCCGGAGGATGGGTGGCCTTTGTATGATGCCGGTGGGTGAATGAATGAATCTGGTCCCCCGCTATGATGTAACATATCCTCTTTATATAGCGGCGGCCTAGGTCCTCTTCCCTTATTGCAAGGGAGGGAAGGGATCCCACAATGGCCAATTTTGATGGGTAACAAGGGAACGTGCTCCCCCTGTGCAAAGGTGGTATTCGTCCGCAAAGTGGTTGCCAGCGCTGCAGGGACAGGTCCAGGGATGAAGCCCGTCTTGCCGGCGGGCGGTGACAGACTTGTTGCACCAGAATTAAAACCTACGGCAAATGCCTTGGGAACCCGCGTACGTCCTTCCTTCCTTTGCACGAAATGAGAAACTGCACCGTCGTGCAATCCGCTGCTCGCCTATCCTTTCCCTGTGTCATCATTGACTCCTAAGGTTAGGTCTTGCCTCGATATCTCTGCCGCTCCAAAGGGGTCTTAAGGAGGACCCGTGCGGGTCTTGATGCTGCTCCTCCTCGCGAGGCTTGGCCCCTCGCGAGGACCTAGCCTTGTCGTGCCCGATTGTACTTGCTTGATGAAGTGGGACAGCCCTGGGCCACCGCCAGGCTGGTCTAGGTACCCCCGTTCCCAGAACACCGACAGTAGCTGTCGGATTTCGGGCTCCGCAAAACCCTAAATATTCAAACTCAGGGGCGTGAATGAAGATCTCTCACTGGTTTGCCTCTCCTAGCCCGCTACTCGCTTGGGATGGCAGGAAACTCACTCGATGGTGCGGGGGACACACAACACAACAATTTACCCAGGTTCGGGCCACTATGAAGCGTAAAACCCTACTCCTGCTTTGGTGGATTGCCTCTCGCGGAAGTTAGTGGATGAACTAGTACAGTGCTTAGGCGCCTCCGGAGGCTGGGTGAACTTGCGTGGTTCTAGTCGGTGAGTGAGACGTTCGGGATCGATCCCCCTCTACGAAACAGTCTATCCTCTATTTTTTATAGTGGCGGCCACGGTCCTCTTCCCTTATCGTTTTGGCTGGAAGGGATACCACATTGCCCAATTTCGAAGGGGAACAAGGGAACATGCTCCCCTGCCCAAAGGTGGTCTTCGCCTACAAAGTAACTGCCCGCGCTGCAGGGACGGGCCCGAGGATGACGTCTGTCCAGCTGGTGGGAGGCAATGGCCTTGTTGCACCAGAAGGGAAACCTTTGTACGATGCATTTGGAACCCTGGTACGTCCTTGCACCGCCCCTTTGCACTAAAGGGGAAACTGCTCCACTCTGTTATCTGCTGCTTGCTTGTCCTTAACTTGTGTCACCCTTGACTCATGAGGCCGGGCCTCGCCTCAGAATATACGCCCTCCGGAGGGGTTTTGAGGAGGCCCCCTACGGGTCTGGATGTCGTTCTTCCTCGTTAGGCTTGGTCCCTCACGATGGCCTTGCCTTGAGTGGTGCCGAGCCCGTTGGTTTGCTTGATGAAGTGGGCCACCCCTGGGCCACATGCAGGCAGTTCTGGGTACCCCCATTCCCAGAATGCCGAAAGTAGCCTCTGGGCCCATGGCGTGCTCGGGTTGGCTCCTGGGTGAAGACTCGGGAGTGACTTGAGACGCCGCAAGCCATAGATGTCTGTAGGCCCGGCCGGTGCGTGTCACGCGGCTGGCGTTGAGTCTTCCTTGTCTTCTGTCTATGCCCAAGTTATTAGGAGCCTTGCTTGTTGAGTCATCGTATTATTGTTTTCCTTCCTCCACACTCGATCTTCCTCCTTAGTCTTCAACTCCAACCGGCATCCCCCAGATCGAGCGTCGCACTTCTCCCTCGCTAGTCAAGCAATGGCGCCCGCCGGCAAGCAGAAGACAATGGCGCTAGGTCCAACCCCGACTCCTCCGCTCTTGGAGTGCGTCCTTTCCAAGGATGTGGATCTCGCCCCCATGCTTCCATGGACTGCAGCCGAGTCCAACGAGTACAGGCGGACCCCGATCTGGCCTGGCGCCATAGAGCAGCGGCCCGCGTCAGAGGTGGTGTACCCCTTCTTCCTCCACAACGTCTTCGCCGAGCTAGTGCCACCTTTCTCCCCATTCTTCACCGACATCTTGAACCACTACGGGATCCAGGCTCTTCAACACAAGCCCAACTTTGTCTTGCCCCTGTCTGTATTCGCCTTCTATAGCGCGGCTTTCGTAGGTGTGCAGCCTTCGGTGGCCCTATTCCGCCACATCTTCAGCCTGTGCCTGCATGACGGCGCCCATTTGTCCGCGTGTGTCTCCTTCATGGTGGCCCAGAGTGGCAACCTACTCCTAAAGGCCGGGAATAAGGTGGAAAACTTCAGGCAATGTTGGGTTCTTATGAGCCGAAAGGACGCCAACCCTCGGCTGGAGGAGCCGAAAGGGTTGCCGGAGAAGACCTCCGTGTGGAACTTGGTGAAGATTTCCGACCCTCAGGCCGCGCCCGTCCTGGAGTGCTTCTCCAGCGACATCGGCGCCAAGAGCCTGACTAGTGGGATGATAGTGAAGGAGTTCTTGGCGCAGCGCCTCGCGCCCCTTCAGGCCCACTCTAGGCCCCAGTGGGACTATCGTGTTGGTGACGACGAGCTCAGGCTCTGGTCCCAGGACTCCCCACTGATGAGCTGAGCAGGGTCGTGGGTATCTTGCTAGGTGGCGACCTTAGTGACCTTCCTGAGGCCCTGGGTCCACTCTACCGTCTTGTCGATCGGGCGTACGTGATCGCCGGGCTGCCTGTCTTTGATGAGGGTGGGCTCCTCCTGGCCGCAGGCTTCGGTCCGGTAGAGGTGTCATCTGACGATACCTCCGGTGAGGGGGATTCAGAGAAGATCGTCGAGGACTGCCCGGAGAGCGCGGCCCTCCCGTCACAGGATGTCCTTCTGCGCGAGCTCGCACATGATGATGCCGTCGGTGAGGTCTCCGCTGGGGTTCCCTCGCGCCCGATCCGGACCTCTAGGGGACCTGCGTCGACCACGTGCGCCAGTGGTGTGCGTGCGTGCCCGCCACCCAGAAGTGCGAGGCTGGGTCATCCTTGGCGCATCCCGCCTCTGCCGGTGGTAAACCTGAGGCGCCAGGCATGCCCCTCTCCATGGGGGGTCCTTTTGATCCCGCAGGTGCGGGGGCGGCAAAGAGTAAGAGGTGGATTGACCCTGAAGAATAAGTCACTTGTCTTTGCACGTTCTGTGCGTTCGAAGTGCGTGCTTGGCTGATTCCCTATTTTGCCAGATGTCCAAGGACGTCGTCTCGATGGAGGCGCGGAGAAGAAGTCGGGCGCCAAGCCGAAGGCTACTCCTGAGGTACCGCCAGCCCTCTCCAACGAGTCATCGACTGTCGATGGAGAGGGGGAGGCTCGCATGGAAACCTCCCAGGCCTTGATCATCGCACCCCCCGAGCCCCCGAAGCGCCCTGAGGCGGCCGTGGTGACGCCGTTTTTCGAGGGGCAGGGTCTGGAGGGCCCTTAGCCTACTGATGCACCAATGCGTGCAACCTCCTGTTGGGGAACATTGCATGGAAAACAAAAAATTCCCTACGCACACGAAGACCTATCATGGTGATGTCCATCTAGGAGAGGAGATTTGGATCTATGTACCCTTGTAGATCGCACAGCGAGAAGCGTTAAGAAATGCAGTTGATGTAGTGGAACCTCTTCACGTCCCTCGAACCGCCCCATGAACCGTCCCACGATCCGTCCCACGATCCGTCCCGCGATCCATCTTCATGATCCGTTCCGATCTAGTGCCGAACGGACGGCACCTCCGCGTTCAGCACAGGTACAACTCAATGATGATTTCCACCTTCTTGATCCGACAAAAGGGGGCGGAGAGGTAGAAGAGTTCTCTGGCAGCGTGGCGGCGCTCCGGTGGTGGTGACGATCTAATCCTACAGAGCTCCGCCTGAGCTCCGCAGAAATACGATCTAGAGGAAGAACTATGGTGTCCAGATCTGAGTTGTACGTGGCATAAAGTTGTCTCAAATCAGCCCTAAAGCACCACTACATATAGGATAGAGGGAGGGGAGGAGGCAACCTCAAAACCTCAAGGTTTGGCCGAAATTGGAGGTGGAGGAGTCCTACTCCAATCCTACTTGGAGTAAGATTCCACCTTCCCACTTGGAAACTCTTTCCACCTTGTGTTTTTTCCTTCTCAAACCTTATGGGCCTTAATGGAACTTATTCCAGCCCACTAGGGGCGGGTTTATATCGTCCCATAGCCCATGAGAGCCCTTGGGGCGTGACACCCCTCCCGATGGTCCCGGGCACACCACTCGGCACTCCCGGTACACTACCGATGAGCCCAAAACTTTTCCGGTGACCAAAACACGACTTCCTATATATTCATCTTTACCTCTGGACCATTCTGGAGCTCCTCGTGACGTCCTGGATCTCATTGGGGACTCCAAACTACTTTCGGTTACCAACACCTTTAACTCAACTATACCGAAACATCACCGAACCTTAAGTGTGCACACCCTGTGGGTTCGAGAACTATGCAGACATGACCTGAGCCACTCTTCGATCAATATCCAATAGCGGGACCTGGGTGCCCATATTGGATCCTACATATTCTACAAAGATCTTATCGGTTGAACCTCTATGTCAAGGATTCAGTTAATCACGTATGATGTTCCCTTTGTCCTTCGGTATGTTACCTACCGGATATTCGATCGTCCGTATCTTCATACCTAGTTTAATCTCGTTACTGGCAAGTCTCTTTACTCGTTACGTAATACAAGATCCCGTAAATAACTCATTAGTCACATTGCTTGCAAGGCTTGTTGTGATGTTGTATTACCGAGTGGGCCCAGAGATACCTCTCCGTCACACAGAGTGACAAATCCCAGTCTTGATCCATGCCAACCCAACACACACCTTCGGAGATACCTGTAGAGCACCTTTATAGTCACCGAGTTACGTTGCGACATTTGATACAAACAAGGTATTCCTCCAGTGTCCGGGAGTTGCATGATGTCTTGGTCGTAGGAACAGATACATTGACATGCAGAAAACAGTAGCAATAAACTGACACGATCATATGCTACGTTTATATTTTGGGTCTTGTCCATCACATCATTCTCCTAATGATTTGATCCCGTTATCAAGTGACAATACTTGCCTATGTCCAGGAAATCTTGACCATCTTTGATCAACGAACTAGTCAAGCTGAGGCTGACTAGGGACAGTGTGTTGTCTATGTATCCACACATGTATTTGAGTTTCCAGACAATACAATTCTAGCATGGATAATAAATGATTATTATGAACAAGGAAATATAATAATAATGAATTTATTATTGCCTCTCGGGCATATTTCCAACAGTTTCCCACTTGCACTAGAGTCAATAATCTAGTTCACATCACCATGTGATTTCAACGAATCCAACACCCATATAGTTCTGGGGTCTGATCACGTCTTGCTCGTGAGAGATGTTTTAGTCAACGGTTCTGAATCTTTCAGAGCCGTGTGTGATTTACAAATCTTTATGTCATCTTATAGATGCTGCTACTACGTGCTATTCGAAAATACTCCAAATATCTACTTTACTATTCGAATCCGTTTGACTACTCATAGTTATTCGGATTAGTGTCAAAGCTTGCATCAACGTAACCCTTTACGACGAACTCTTTAACCACCTCCGTAATCGAGAAAAATTCCTTAGACTATTAGTTACTAAGGATAACTTTGACCGTTGTTCAGTGATTCAATCCCTGATCACTCTCTGTGCCTCTTAACAAACTTGTGACAAGGCACACATCAGGTGCGGTACACAGTATGGCATATTGTAGAGTCTACGGCTAAGGCATAGGGGACGACCTTTGTCCTTTCTCTTTCTTCTGCCATGGTCGGGATTTTGAGTCTTACTCCAATTCACACCTTACAACACAGCCAAGAACTCCTTCTTTGCTGATCTATTTTGAACTCCTTCAAAAACTTGTCAAGGCATGCATTTTGTTGAAACTTTTATTAAGCGTTTCGATCTATCTCCATTGATCTTGATGCTCAATGTTCAAGTAGCTCAATCCAGGTTTTCTTTGAAAACCCCCTTTCAAACAACCTTTATGCTTTAAAGAAATTCTACATTACTTACTA
This sequence comes from Hordeum vulgare subsp. vulgare, assembly GCF_904849725.1. Taxonomy (NCBI): domain Eukaryota; kingdom Viridiplantae; phylum Streptophyta; class Magnoliopsida; order Poales; family Poaceae; genus Hordeum; species Hordeum vulgare. The sequence goes on along the minus strand of NC_058520.1, from coordinate 256,734,639 downwards.
TCAACAATATGTCAACCACATATACTTTATTAGAAATACTATAGTGCTCGCACTCACTTCTTTGGAAATATAAGTTTCTCATAAACCTTGTACAAACCCAAAAGCTTTGATCATCACATCAAAGCGTATATTCCAACTCCGAGATGCTTGCACCAGTCCATAAAAGTATCTCTAGAGCTTGCATACTTGTTAGTATCCTTAGGATGGAGAAAACCTTCTGATTGTATCACATACAATCTTTCCTCAAGGAAACCGTCGAAGAAACAATGTTTTGACTTCCTATGTTCAATATTTCACAAATAATGCAGCAACTACTAACATAATTCCAACAAACTTTTAGCATCGCTACGAGTGAGAAAGTCACATCATAGTCAACTCTTTGATCTTGTCGAAAACATCTTTGCGACAAGTCAAGCTTTTCTTAATAGTGACTTGTTACCATCATCGTCTGTCTTCCTTTTAAAGATCCATCTTTACTTAATAGTCTTACTACCATCAAGTAGTTCTTCCAAAGTCTACACTTTTGTTTATACATGGATCCTCTCTCGGATTTCATGGCCTCCAACCTTTTTTCGGAATCCGGGCCCACCATTGCTTCTCCATAACTCGTAGGTTCATTGTTGTTCAACAACATGACCTCCAAGACAGGGTTACCGTACCACTCTATAGTAGTACGCGACCTTTGTCGACCTACGAGGTTTGTAGTAACTTGATCCAAAGCTCTAATGATCACCATCATCAGCTTCAACTTCAATTGGTGTAGGCGCCACAGGAACATCTTCCTGCACCCTGCTACACACTGGTTGAAGTGACGGTTCACTAACCTCATCAAGTTCCACCACCCTCCCAATCAATTCTTTCGAGAGAAACCTTTCCTCGAGAAAGGACCCGTTTCTAGAAACAAACACTTTTCTTCCGGATCTGAGATAGGAGATGTATCCAATTGTTTTGGATATCCTATGAAGATGCATTTATCTGCTTTGGGTTCGAGCTTATCAGACTCAAACTTTTGCACATAAGCGTCGCGGCCCCAAAATTTCAAGAAACGACACCTCAGGTTTCTCCAAACCGTAGTCTATATTGTTTAATCTCAACGGAAATACGTGGTGCCTTTTTAAAGTGAATGCGGTTATCTCTAATGCATAACCCATAAACGATAGTGGCAATTTGATGAGAGACATCATAGTATGCAACATATCAAAATAGGGTGTGGCTATGACGTTCGGACACACCATCACACTTTGGTGTTCTAGGTGGCATGTATTGCGAAACAATTTCCACATTGTCTTAACTGTGTACCAAAACTCGCAACTCAGCTATTCATCTCTATGATCATATCGTAGACAGTTTATCCTCTTGTCACGACGATCTTCACTCCGAAATAGCTTTGAACTTTTCAATACTTCAGACTTGTGATTCATCAAGTAAATACTCAGGTATATACTCAAATCGTCAGTGAAGTAAGAACATAACGATATTCACTGCGTGCCTCAACACTCATTGGACTGCACACATAAAAAATGTATTACTCCCAACAAGTTACTCTCTTGTTTCATGTGGCATAATTTGCATCTGTCAAGTGATTCAAAATCAAGTGAGTCCAAACAATCCATTTCTATGGAGCTTCATCATGCATTTATACCAACATGACTCAAGTGGCAGTGCCACAAGTAAGTGGTACTATCATTATTACTTTGTATCTTTTGGCACCAATGTTATGAACATGTGTAGCACTACGATCGAGATTCAATAAACCATTGAAGGGTAATTATTCAAGCAAATAGAACAACTATTATTTTCTTTGAATAAATAATCGTATTGCAATAAACACGATCCAATCATGTTCATGCTCAACGCAAACACCAAATAACAATTATTTAGGTTTTACCACCAATCCTGATGATAGAGGGAGCGTGCAATGTTTGATCACAGCAACCTTCGAAACACTTCCAACACTTATCGTCACCTCGCCTTTAGCTAGTCTCTGTTTATACCATAGCTTTCATTTCGAGTTACTTATTACCTAGCAACCGAATCGGTATCCAATAGCCTCGTGCTACTAGGAGTACTAGTAAAGTACACATCAATATCATGTATATCAAATATACTTCTGTCGACTTTGCCAGCCTTCTTATCTACCAAGCATTTAGGGTAGCTCTGCCTCATTGACCGTTCCCCTCATAACAGAAGCACTTAGTCTCGGGTTCGGGTTCAATCCTTGGTTTCTTCATTAGAGCAGCAACTCATTTTCCGTTTCATGAAGGATCCCTTCTAGCCCTTGCCTTTCTTTAAACTAGTGGTTTTACTAACCATCAACAATCGATGCTCCTTCTTGATTTCTACTCTTGCAGTGTCAAACATTGCGAATCGCTCAAGGATCATCATATATATCCTTGATACGTTTATAGTTCATCACGAAGCTCTAGCAGCTTGGTGGCAGTGACTTTGGAGAACCATCACTATCTCATCTAGAAGATTAACTCCCACTTGATTCAAGCAATTGTTGTACTCAGACAATCTGAGAACATGCTCAATAATTTGAGTTTTTCTCCTCTACCTTTTAGACAAAGAATCTTGTCAGAGGTCTCACACCTCTCAACAAGGGCACGAGCATGAAATCTGAATTTCATCTCCTAGAACATCTCTTATGTTCCCCGACGTTTCAAAATGTCTTCGGCGCCTCGCTTCTAAGCCATTAAGTATCACACACTGAACTATCATGTAGTCATCAAAACGTGTATGTCATATGTTCGCAGCATCCACAGACGACGCTCGAGGTGCAGCACACCGAGTGGTGCATTAAGGACATAAGCCTTCTGCGCAACAATGAGGACAATCATCAGTTTTACGGTCTTAGTCCGTAAAGTTGCTACTATCAACTTTCAAATATATTTTCTCTAGGATCATATAAAAACAGTAGAGCTATAGCGCAAGCTACTTCATAATTCGCAAAGAACTTTTGACTATGTTCATGATAATTAGAGTTTAACTAATCAAATTACTTAATAAACTCCCACTCAAAAAGTACATCTCTCTAGTCATTTGAGTGGTACATGATCCAAATCCACCAAGTCAATTTCGATCATCACGTGAGTTGAGAGTAGTTTCAGTGGTAAGCATCTCTATGCTAATCATATCAACTATACAATTCATGCTCGACCTTTCGGTCTCTTGTGTTCCGAGGCCATCTCTGCACATGCTAGGCCCGTCAAGTTTAATCCGAGTGTTCCACGTGTGCAACTGTTTTGCACCCGTTGTATGTGAACGTTGAGTCTATCACACCCGATCATCACGTGGTGTCTCAAAACGAAGAACTGTCGCAATGGTGCACAGTCGGGGAGAACACAATTTTGTCTTGAAATTTTAGTGAGAGATCACCTCATAATGCTACCGTTGTTCTAAGCAAAATAAGGTGCATAAAAGGATTAACATCACATACAATTCATAAGTGACATGATATGGCCATCATCTTGTGCTTCTTGATCTCCATCACCAAAGCACCGGCACGATCTTGTTCTCACCGGCGCCACACCATGATCTCCACCAACGTGTCACCATCGAGGTTGTCGTGCTACTTATGCTATTACTACTAAAGCTACGTCCTAGCAATATAGTAAACGCATCTGCAAACACAAACGGTAGTTTAAAGACAACCCTAGGGCTCCTGCCGGTTGTCGTACCATCAACGTGCAAGTCGATATTAACTATTACAACATGATCATATCATACATCCAATATATCACATCATGTCATTGGCCATATCATATCACAAGCATACCCTGTAAAAACAAGTTAGACGTCCTCTAATTTGTTGTTGCATGTTTTACATGGCTACTATGGGTATTTAGTATGATCGCATCTTACTTACACAAAAACCACAACGGAGATGTGCAAATTGCTATTTAACCTCTCCAAGGACCGCCTCGGTCAAAACCAATTCAACTAAAGTTGAAGAAAATGACACCCGCCAGTCATCATTATGCAACGAGGTTGCATATCAATCGATGAAACATGTCTTTCGTAAGCGTACGAATACTGTCGGTCCGGGCCGCTTCAATCCAACAATACCGCCGAATCGAGAAAATACTAAGGAGGGCCGCAAATCGAACATCACCGTCCACAAAACCCTTTGTGTTCTACTCGAGATAACATCTACGCATGAACCTAGCTCATGATGCCACTGTTGGGGAACGTTGCATGGGAAACAAAAAATTTCCTACGCACACGAAGACCTATCATGGTGATGTCCATCTACGAGAGGAGATTTGGATCTATGTACCCTTGTAGATCGCACAGCAAGAAGCGTTAAGAAACACGGTTGATGTAGTGGAACCTCTTCACATCCCTCGAACCGCCCCATGAACCGTCCCGCGATCCGTCCCACGATCCGTCCCGCGATCCGTCTTCATGATCCGTTCCGATATAGTGCCGAACGGATAGCACCTCCGCGTTCAGCACATGTACAACTCGATGACGATCTCCACATTCTTGATCCAGCAAGAGGGGGCGGAGAGGTAGAAGAGTTCTCCGGTAGTGTGACGGTGCTCCCGTGGTGGTGACGATCTAGAGGAAGAACTATGGTGTCTTGATCGGAGTTGCACGTGGAAAAAAGTTGTCTCAAATCAGCCCTAAATCACCACTATATATAGGAGAGAGGCAGGGGAGGAGGCAGCCTCAAAACCTCAAGGTTTGGCCGAAATTGGAGAGGGAGGAGTCATACTCCAATCCTATTTGGAGTAGGATTCCACCTTCCCACTTGGAAACTCTTTCCACTTTGTGTTTTTTCCTTCTCAAACCTTATGGGCCTTAATGGGAAGTTATTCCAGCCCACTAGGGGCTGGTTTATACCTTCCCATAGCCCATGAGACCCCTTGGGGCGTGACACCCCTCCTGATGGTCCCCGGCACTCCCGGTAGACTACCGATGAGCCCGAAACTTTTCCGGTGATGGAAATAGGACTTCCTATATACCAATATTTACCTCCACACCATTCCAGAGCTCCTCATGGTGTCCTAGATCTCATCCAGGACTCCGAACAACTTTTGGTAACCAACACCTTTAACTCAACTATATCGAAACGTCGCCGAACCTTAAGTGTGCAGACCCTGCGGGTTCGGGAAATATGCAGACATGACTTGATGCACTCTTCGATCAATATCCATTAGCGGGACCTGGATGCCTATATTGGATCCTACATATTCTATGAAGATCTTATCGGTTGAACCTCTATATCAAGGATTCAGTTAATCCCATATGATGTTCCCTTTGTCCTTCGGTATGTTACCTACTCGAGATTCGATCGTCGGTATCTTCATACCTAGTTCAATCTCGTCACTGTCAAGTCTCTTTACTCGTTACGTAATACAAGATCCCTTAACTAACTCATTAGTCACATTGCTTGCAAGGCTTGTTGTGATGTTGTATTACCGAGTGGGCCCCGAGATACCTCTCCGTCACACGGAGTGACAAATCCTAGTCTTGATCCATGCCACCCCAACAGACACCTTCGGAGATACCTGTAGAGCACCTTTATAGTCATCCAGTTACATTGCGACGTTTGATACACACAAGGTATTCGTCCAGTGTCCGGGAGTTGCATGATTTCATGGTCATAGGAACAAATACATTGACATGTAGAAAACGGTAGCAATAAACTGACTCGATCATATGCTACTTTTATAGTTTGGGTCTTGTCCATCACATCATTCTCCTAATGATGTGATCCCGTTATCAAGTGACAACACTTGCCTATGGCCAGGAAATCTTGACCATCTTTGATCAACGAACTAGTCAAATAGAGGCTGACTAGGGAGAGTGTGTTGTCTATGTATCCACACATGTTTTTGTGTTTCTTGTCAATACAATTCTAGCATGGATAATAAACGATTATTATGAACAAGGAAATATAATAATAACCAATTTATTATTGCCTCTAGGGAATATTTCCGACACCTCCATGCAGCCTTCGGAGCCCCCTATTCCTCGTGACACCGCCTCCCTGACGGCACCGCTTGCGACAATATTAGAGGCTTGATGTTTGCTGTGTATCCCCGGCAAGGTGCCAGGAATGCTTCTGATGTCCGTTATGCTACTGCACAAAAGACCTTCCAGTGGCGCCAGAAATGGGCACGTTGACGGCACCAGGAATCCTTCTGCGTTGGTGTTCCCTCGAAGTGGAGAGGATGATGTAGCACAACGGAGGTAAGTATTTCCCTCAGTTTTGAGAACCAAGGTATCAATCCGGTGGAGGAGTATCTCAAGATCCTGCACAAACACAAAAACTTGCACCCAATGCTATGAAGGGGTTGTCAATCCCTTATAGATTGTTTTCCAAGTGAGAATTGAAAGCAACAAAGTAACAAAGCAAAGTAAAAGCAGAGTTGTAAACGATGGATGTGAATAGACCCGGGGGCCGTAGTGTTTACTAGAGGCTTCTCTCATGAAAGCAAGTAGACGGTGGGTGAACAAATTACTGTCGAGCAATTGATAGAACTGTGCAGAGTCGTGATGATATCTATGCAATGATTATTTCTATAGGCATCACGTCCGAAACAAGTAGACCGATACTGTCTACATCTACTACTGTTACTCCACATGTTGACCGCTATCCAGCATGCATCTAGTGTATTAAGTCCATAAGATCAGAGTAACGCCTTAAGCAAGATGACATGATGTAGAGGGATAATCTCAAACCAATGATAAAAAACCCCATCTTTTCACCCTTGATGGCAACTGCTTGATGTGTGCCTTGCTGCCCCTACTGTCACTGGGAAAGGTCACCACATGGCAGAACCCAAAACCAAGCACTTCTCCCATCGCAAGAATCATAGATCTAGTTGGCCAAACAAAACCTAGGACTCGGAGAGACTTACAAGGATATCAAATCATGCATATAAGAAATCAGCAAAGACTCAAATATAAATCATAGATAATCTGACCACAAGTCCACAATTCATCGGATCTCGACAAACACACCGCCAAAGAAGATTACATTGGATAGATCTCCATGAAGATCATGGAGAACTTTGTATTGAAGATCCAAGAGAGAGAAGAAGCCATCTAGCTACTAACTATGGACCCGTAGGTCTGAAGTGAACTACTCACGAGTCATTGGAGGGGCGATGATGATGATGAAGAAGCCCTCCAACTCCAAAGTCCCCTCCGGCAGGGCGCCGGGAAGGGTCTCGAGATGAGATCTCACGGAAACGGAAGCTGGCGGCGGCGGAAAAGTATTTTCGAGGCTCCCCTAATTTTTTGCGGAATATTTGGGAATTTATAGGCCAAAGATCTAGGTCAGGGGGTGGCTAGGGAGGCCACAAGCCTGCCCACCGCCGCCTCCCCTAGTGGCGGAGTGGGGGCTTGTGGGCTCCCTGGAGCCCACCTGGCTTGGCCCAAAACCCCCTGGACTTCTTCCGTTCGGGAAAAAATCATTTCGGGGTTTTTCCTCCGTTTGGACTCCGTTCCAAAATCAGATCTGAAAAGAGTCAAAAACACAGAAAAAACAGGAACTGGCACTTCGCACTGAATTAATAAGTTAGTCCCAAAAAGATATAAAAAGTTACATAAAACATACAAAGAAGTCAAGATAACAACGTGAAATCATAAAAAATTATAAATATGTTTGAGACGTATCAAGGCTCTTCAGGAGGAGGTCCAGTGGACCTCGGTATTCACCAAGGGTGTCCTGAACGCGACCTTCACTGCCCTGGGCAATGTGGTAGTCGAGATGGGGAAGGCCGAGAGGGAGGCCAAGGCCACCCACGCTGCGTGTGAGGAGGCGTTGAAGGAAGACAAGGCGGATGCTGAACACTGCGAAGAGGTGGAGGCCCGCCTACAGGCCCTCGAAGGGGAGCAGGCCAAGCTAGCCGAGTACCGTCGCCTGCAGGGGGATGGACTTAAGGCCCGCGAGGCCAAGCTCGCTGCCCGGGAGGGGGAGCTATCCCACGAGGCGAATCGCCTGGGCACGAAGCAGGCGCTCTTGGGAGAGTAGGAGAAAGAGGACGCCTCGAGGAAGTCCCTCCTTGATGCCCAGGAGGAAGCCCTCACCACGGCTGAGGAGAAGAAGGTCGTGGAGCTGGCCTGCTTCCCTGACATTGAGCCCGAGATTTGCACTGCCCTTCTCTCCCTCTGCCGAGATGGGTTCGATGAGCCTCTGGCCACCCCGGAGGATGGCTTTTCCGCGCTCGCGAAGGAGCTCGTCGTGGTGCTGGAGGGCGCCGTCGTGCAGGTGGACAAAATCTTGTACATCGAGTGTCGCGACCTCTTCTTTGCGGCTGCGACACGTGTCTTCAGCCACCTTCATATTTGCGAGTCGGGATTTGACCTCGGCTCCAGTGATCCTGCCGAGGCCCGCGAGCCCGCGAAAATGCCGCAGAGAAGTTGGTGAGGAGGTTCGCCCGTGTCGCATCTCCATCATCTCCACGTGTCGCTGAAGCCGACGACGAGGAAGACGAGGCTTCTAACATCGATGACCAGCCCCCTGCGGAGGGGGCAACTGGCGGCAGCTCCACCTGATTTCTTCTAGCTGTCTTTTCCTGCAATGCACATCATGCCTCGTGGAGGTATTAAACTCATTTGCATTTTCATGAACTTGTCGAGGCTTGTAGCAACTGAATGTTTGAATATTTTCTTCGCCTCATTCCTGTCATGTTTGCTATGTTACTCTGTGTCGGCGGGGCCCGCCCCGCGCGTACCTCCGTGTGATTGGACTGACCAGAAACCAAGGACGACCCAAAGGGGAAAGGGGCTACGAGCGGAGTTAGGCCCCTGAGTCACGATGCTCAGAAGTCCCCCTTGACGCGCAAGCATCCCTCATGAGGAGAACCCGACGAGGATTTCAAAACTTTAGAACACCTTCAGCACTCCACGTCGGCAGGGCACGCCCCGCATGTACCACCCTGTGATTGGACCGATCAAAAACGAAGGACGGCCCAAAGGGGAAGGGGATACGAGCACAGTTCGGCCCATGAGTCGCGATGCTTAGGGCTCCCCCTTGACGTTCGAGCGACTCCAATTTCCCTTCTAGGAAGGTGATAATTTGAGACTCCTGATCTCTTTCAGCACTTTGCGTTGGCAGGGCCCGCACAGAGCATACCTTCCCGCGGTTGAATAGACCGGAGACCAAGGATGACCCAAAGAGGGAAGAGGGGTCGGAGTGCAGGCTCCTGGGTTGCGATGCTCAGAGTCCCCCTTGACGTATTAGTGACTCCAACATTCTTCCTAAGAGATATGAGGTGGCTTGTTGATCACACTAGGCTCTGCATCGGCAGGGCCCACCCCGCGCGTACCTCCCCTCGTTTGAGCCGACCGGAAATCAAGGATGGCCCAAAGGGATTAGGGGCTACGGGCATAGTTAGGCCCCTGAGTCATGATGCCCAGGGGTCCCCCTTGACGTACAAGCGGCTCCGTACCTTCAGTTGTTTGTCCTACGCACTTGGCGTGGGCGTAGTTGCAGGTGGACTATGTTGATTTCCTTTTCAGCTGCGGGTGTAGCCATCCGCAAGGTGTGTTGGTGCGACCTGCGGTCAGAGTCATTGGTGGACTATGTTGATTGCCCCCGTCTATTCCCAGCGTGGAGCATAGGTATCCCCCTAGGCGTGGGGTGGACCCCTCCGCGTCCTTGGGGGGGCCTGGGCGTATACAACGTCAACTCGTTATTACGTGAGAGTGTCACGGTGGGGGTGTATGTGGGAGGTCGCGAAGAAACTTTGGCCTCTTGAGTGTCCCTACCCCCGAGTCATTGGTGGACTGTGCTTCTCCCCAGCGTGGAGCATAGGGCTGCCACTAGGCATGGGATGAACCCCTCGTGTCCTCGGGGGGCCATGGGAGTATACAGCCTTGGCTCGTTATTACATGAGAGTGTCAGGGTGGAGGTGTATCTCGGAGGTCACGAGGACGCTTTGGCCTCACGAGTGTCCCTACCCCCGACTCATTGGTGGACTGAGCTTCTTTTGGGTCATTGGTAAACCCCGTCGACTTCTTTTTCTTTGAGAGTGAGGTTGGGTGTCTAATGCCTCAGGTGGCCTGCAATGATAAGCTTCAACCGGAGCCCCCATGCGGGGGTCGACTGCCCAAAGACGCAAGCAAAGTAAAACGTTAGGGTTTGAAGCGGGTGATGTAGAAACAACTGAAAGATGCTTAAATGAAAGTAGCGATCGAGAGTGCCCTGAGCTCCTGGAGACAACATGACCTTGTGGGAGCCCTCGAACGGGGTAAGCGAAAAAGTTACCTGGTAAAAGCCAACAAAAACACTCCTGGTGGCCATGCCGCTGAAGTGTCGACATCGCCGTCGTCGCCCGAACTCCTGCTTCCACGGTTCCGATCCTCACGGGTCCGCCGCCCCCCGAGGTTCGGGGCCTTCGCTCGGCCCTAGCATCTCTTCCTATTCCTTGCCACGCCCCATCAGGCCAGACATGAGCATGGCCCGCTGGAGTCACTGGTAGGAGGTAGCCGCGTTCCCCAGGCCGAAGATCATGTGGGCACCGGCGTGCGGGTACACCCATCAGTGCTCGGTTGGCGCCAGCCAGATAGGGAATTGAGCCGTGGCTCTGTCGATTGCGAGCGCGTTGATGCAGATGTAGGGCCGATCGACCATGCCGACGGTGGCGAGTGCAATTGGTGGTGCAGGGCGGCCGTGCCTCGCACGGCTTGGGCCTCTCGAAGTTCTCGGATTGCTCTGATGACGGACTCACGAGAGCTGAGCAGACGCGCGTTAGAGCTCGCCCTCCAGTTGTGCTTGAGCGCCACCCTCGTCTCACCGATCATGCCAGGGATCTCCCTGGTGGGATCCCCTGTTCCCGACCCAAGGGCGGTGCCGACCGTGCCTACCTATGCGATGGGAGGAATGGCCATGTCCCCCGACACATTGCCCGAAGCCCCCGGGGGCTCCGTGGGAGGAGTTCCTTCTTCTTGCGTGGGTCCTTGTGAGGCAGTTCGTGTTCTTCGTTGCTGGAGCGCTCTGTTGCCGCTGTGCAGTAGGCATGCTCGAGTGCGCAGACGCCATCCTTCTCATCGCAGTCAATGGTGATGATGCCACCGCTCCCCGCTACGCAGTAGCCATGGTGGGTCACTGCCATGAACTTGGCGAGAGCCAGGTACCCAAGGATCGCATTGTACGGCAGGTGGATGTGCGTGATGTCGAAGACGATTATCTCATTATGGTAGTTCTCGCACTCGCTGAAGGTGACTCGGAGGTGCACCTCCCATATGGGCATGGTGGACCCCTCTGTGACTCCTGAGAAGGGCTTGGTCGGTAGGAGCTGTGCGTACGACAGCTAGAGTTTCCCGAAGGTCTCGACCGAGAGGACGTTGAGCCCCGCTCCACTGTATATAAGGGTTTTGGGGACTAGGACATTGTTGATGGTTGGGGTGCACATGATGGGGAGCTTGCCGGCCATCAACGAGCACCTGAGATGATCACTTGGGTTGAAGGCGATGGTGGTTTAGGACCGGTTGAGGGGGCGCATCGCTTCAGGATTCGGGAAAGTGGCATTCACCTCCCATGTGAACTGCTTGAAGGCGCGGTTGGATGTTGGGGCCTGGGCGCCGCCCAAGATGGAGGCCACCGCCCTGACCTCCTGTGTGGGTGCGGACGGCAAAGAGGTGGGGGGGGGTGGGGTACAAAACGACCGTTAGGAGCACCTCTTTGCCGTCTGTCGTGGTTTTGTTTGCCGTCTGCCTTTGGTCTCTTTGCCATCTGCGAGCAGACGGCAAATAAAAGGCAGATGGCAAACAATCTCTCTGCCATCTGTCTTCTCTTTGTCGTCCGCCACTTGTAAGCTGACGGTAAATATCTTCTTTGCCGACAGGGGGCGGACGGCAAAGATTAGGCCCATGGCCAATTTCCTTTTTCCAGTAGTGCCCAGCCCCATCGTCCGGCCTGTATTCATCCCTTCTCTTGGGTGGCAGAGGCAGAGGAGGCAGTCGAGCCTCACGAGGCCGGACCTCACAAGGTTGGCCACGTCGTTGCCCCTCCTGAGGGTCACCGCGCGAGCGGTCCTCCTGATGCTGGCCATGCCAACAGTCGTCATGAGGCTGCTCGCGCCACCCCTGACGCGTCTCTCGGTCGTCCCAGCGGCTTCCGCCGTGACTTCCGTCTCCCCGCCCAGGGCGCCTGCTAAAATGCTCTGCTCGGGCTAGCCGGAGCTCTTGGCACTCGGAGGTATGATGGCCGCTGGTGCCATGGAAGATGCACATTGGCCCCCCTCTTGACGGGCGCTCTCCTCGTCGGTCGTACTTCGCCTCAGGCTGGGCAGCGAGCACCGCAGGGGCCTTGCGCTTCACCTCCTTGGCCTTTGCCATCTTCTTCTCTGGTTCCGCCGCCTGAGGCCCGAGGAGAGATAGGCGACCTTCCTCAGCCCTGGCGCACTTGTTTGCCAGGTTGAACATCTCAAGTGTGGTGCTCATTTCGTCACTCATGGCATGCTCCTTCTTCATCTTGAGGTCGGTGACTCCGTTAGAGAAGGCCGAGACGACGGGCTCGTCCGACGCCTTGGGGATCTTGAGACGCATGACCGTGAAGCGTTGTATGAACTTGTGCAGGGTCTCCTCCTCCTGATGCTTGATGCACTGAAGGTCGTTCAATGTGGTGACGCAGTCGCGACTGCCCTGGAAGTTGGCGAAGAAGCACTCGCACAGGCTGTCCCACAAGGTGATGGACACCTTGGGGAGGTTGCGGAGCCAAGATAGCATGCCACCCTTGAGATCCATGGGAACCAGCATGCCATGACCTTGTCGCCTCCTCCTGCCACCCTGATGCTCAACGTGTAAAGTTGCAGGAACTCTGCCGGGTCGATGGAGGCGTCATAGCGAGGGCGTAGGTCGGGCTTGAACTTGCACGGCCACGTAGTTGGGTAGAGTTCAGGGGCAATGGCAAGGCATCCCACCGTTCCGACGGGCGCAGCGCGTCCAAGGGCGACCGTGCCCTGTTGCTCCAACGGGTCTGCGCCGGGCGGGGCACGCTCGCGGTACGTGACTTTGCAGCGCCAGGAGCGTGTGCGCGTCGGCGTGCGGTCGAGGAACCACCTGAAAGCTAGCTTCGTCGCCTGGCATCGCCCTAGGCCCTCAAGGCTGGTCGTGGGGACGCGCCTCGTGCATGGGCTCGGGACACACGTCTCACCGCGGTAGTGGGGGCGGCGCATCGTGTTCCTTGTCGTTCGCTTGGGACGGGTGGGGCCGAAGCGAGCAAGAGAGCGATGCGGAGTCGCCGACGGCGGCAACGAGCTCCTCGATGCGCTGGAGCCAGTCGTGGTGGTGGTCAGGGGCGGGCTGGTAGCAGAGCAGCTCGGTGGCCATGGCAAGCGCGCGCCGGGCCTGTGGCGGTGTTCGCTGACGGGGCCCGCGAATGCCATTTGAGAAATGCCGGCGGTGCGACTTTCGGCGTGAGCCCGGCGAGCATCAGCCATCGGAGCGACGAAGCTTGGTGAAGACAGAACTTGGAGGAGACCTTGACACGCCCCCTACCTGGCGCGCCAAATGTCAGATTTCGGGCTCCGCAAAACCCTATAAATTCGAACTCAGGGTCATGAACAAAGATCTCTCGCTGGTTCTCCTCACCTAGCTCACTACTCGCTCGGGATGGGAGGAAACTCACTCGATGGTGAGGGGGACACAAAACACAACAGTTTACCCAGGTTCGGGCCGCTTAGAAGCGTAAAACCCTACTCCTGCTTTGGCGGATTGCATCTTGCGGAGGTTAGTGGATGAACTAGTACAATGCTTAGGCGCCTCCGGAGGCTGGGTGACCTTATGTGGTGCTAGTGGGTGAGTGAGTCGTCCGGGTTCGACCCCCCTCTACGAAGCAGTCTATCCCCTATTTATAGTGGCAGCCCCGGTCCTCTTCTCTTATCGTTTTGGCGAGAAGGGATCCCACATTGGCCAATTTCGAAGGGGGACATGGGAACATGCTCCCTTGCCGAAAGGTGGTCTTTGCCTGCAAGGTGGCTGCCCGCGCTGTAGGGACGGGCCCGGGTATGACTTCTGTCCTGCTGGCGGGCGGCGACGGCTTTGTTGTGCCAGAAGGGAAACCTTTGGAAGATGCCTTTGGAACCCTGGTACGTCCTTGCACCCCCAATTGCACTAAAGGGGAAATTGCTCCGCTCTGTTGTTTGCTGCTCACCCTTGATTCTTGAGGTGGGTCTGGATGTCGTTCCTCCTCGTGAGCCTTGGCCCCTCACGAGGGCCTTGCCTTGAGTGGTGAAGAGCCTGTTGGTTTGTTGGATGAAGGGGGCCACCCCAGGGCCACATGCAGGCAGGTCTGGGTACCACCATTCCAGAACACCGACAGTAGCCCCCGGGCAAAAGGCATGCTTGAGCTGGCTTCTGGACGAAGCTTTGGGGGCTACCGAGGCACTACAGGCCCTAAATTCCTGCGGGCCAGGCCCTATAAACGGCAAACTGAAAGCTTGTCTTACCGTCTTCGCCGCGCCAGACCAACCTCAGCAAGGATCGCTAAACCACTTGACCCACATCCGCGAGCCGCCTTCGTCTCTCATCGATTGCGCCATCGGTTCCTCCTCCCGTGCGATCCCAGCTCCCTCCTTTGAGCCCCTGCGTGCCACATCATTTTTCCCCACATTCTCCTCGCCATGCCTTCGAATGGTGGAAAAAGCGGAGGCTCGCGGGGTCCGACCGTCTCGACGGTGCCCCGGCCCGCGTTGGGCCGGTCAACGGTTGTGACGTTCGAGGGGTTGGAGAAGATCGGACAGGTGGTCGCGGCCGGCTCCAATGAGTGGGGAGCCACTAAGATATGTCCATGTTCATGGCCTCAGGGCGAGATGGCAACCCCCGCGGCTCCCCTTCATATCCATGCTCTTCTTTCTGGTGTACTGCCGCCATTCTCGACCTTCCTCATTGCAGTGCTTTTGCATTACCAGATCCATGCGCTCCACCTTGACCCGAGTTCTTTGGGTCTCATCTCGGCCCTCGCGTTCTCGTGCTAGGCCTTTGTTGGTGTTACCCCTTCCATGGCATTGCTTCGCCACTTCTTCACCCTAGAATTGGTCTCCGAGGAGCAGTGCTCCGGGTGCGCGTCCTTGAAGATGGCCGACGCATCGGTCACGGGGGCCCTCTACGTCGAACTCCTCTCCGAAGCAGAGGGGTTCTGGCGGCAGTGGGTGCAGGTCAAAATTGCTGAGGCCGGAGCCCTGTTCCTGCCCCTGTCGACCCCTGCAACATCGAACCAGGGGTGGATGTGCGAGAAGCTTAATGACCCCCGGTTCACGCTGGTCCTAACCCGACTAGAGAAGCTGAAGCGGGCAGGGTGACGATGGCGATTGTGGTGCAGGAGTTTATCCGTCGGCGGATCGTTCCTCTTCAGCACCACTCCCGTCCGATGTGGGCCTACACGGGACCTCGTGACCCAACGAGGATCCAGGTCCTGCCTCTCTCCCCTGACGTCTTGCGTGAGTTGCTCCGTCGGCTGACTCGTGGCGATCCTGATGAGCTTCGCCAGAATGGCCTCCTATTTTATAACTTCAAGGCCCCAGAAGCTCTCGTCGCGGAGATGTCGCTCTTCGATGAGTAGGGGTTCCTCCCTAGGCCCCCAGGCGGCCTCGTCCCTTGGGGATTAGGCCCACAAAAACTCTAGTCGTGCGGCCCCTCCCGCAGCCAATGTGGGTGGTGTATCGCCGCCCGCTCCCCCGCTCTTTCTCCGGGTCAGGCCGGGGTTGGTTGTGACGACCGATCGAGGTGGAAGTGGCCGCTGGGTCTCCATGCTAGGCCACCCGTGTCTGCCAGAAGAGGAGTTCCCCTGAGGGCGGCAGCCCCTTGATGTGGTGGGCTCTAGTGAAGAAGAAGTGGGTCGCCGTAGACGAGTAAGCACCCGTACCCTCCTTCGTCCTTTCTTTTTGCGCCTACCTTCTGAGCCTTTGTTCTGCATGCTCTCTACCGATGACAGGGGAGGCGGGTCGGTGCGGCCCGCCTCTGAGATCGCCACGCATCTTGTGGTTTCTTCCCTCGCACCCCGCGGGGTTCAACCTCCTGAGTCCATCGCGCGTTTGCCTACCGCGGTCTTCCTCGCCCGCGGCCTCCGGCTCCCTAGAAGCATGCCATTCGCCTCGCCTGTGGCTCCTCCTAGGGTCGTGCTGCGCCTCCCTTACGGAGCCCTTCTGCTTCGTGACATGGGGCCTCAGGGGGCGCTTCATTCCAACGAAGCGCATGCGCATACCTCAAGCATGGATTCGGGCAGAGAGATTCCTTGCGCGCCTCTCTCGTTCGTCGTGTAGAAAGTGAGAGCTCTTGTGGGCCACCGGAGCCTCTTGAAGGTTTGCGTGCGACGCCGTGGGGCTTGCTTCGCACTTCAGCGTTTAGGAGCGGGGCTTGCCGGCAATGAAGTCTGCCTACAGGATGAGCGCCGGCACCTTGCCTCGGGGTGGCGCGAGCTTGAAGTGTTCATGAGTCCCGGCCGTCTGCAGCGTGAGTGCGCCTGCGCAGAGGAAGAGGGGTCTCATGTTGCGACGACGGAAGCCCGCGAGCGTGCTCTCTCCGAGGCTCAGGAGGCTGATTAGCGGCGCATGGCCTCCAAGGATAGCCACATGGAGCTTTGCACCCTCAACACCGATCTTGAAGAGCAGGCTCGGTCGAGGGCCACCCTAGGGGGTCCGCCCACTGATTTCTTCCGTGTCGGCGTGGGTTTTCGAGCATCCGCTGACTCGCCGGTGCTTGTAGAGGTGGAGCAGAGCCTGGAGCGGGAGCGTTTAGAGTTGAGGGAGCGCCAGGTGTCGCTTGCTAAGGAATCCATTGCCTCTCGTGAGGTGAAGCTTTAGGAGGAGATCGACACGGGGTGGCAGAGGCTCAACGTTCCCTTCTTCTTGACTACCATGCGAAGCTGAGGCTCTAGGAGTCCCGCTTCTGCGAATGTCGCGCCCACCTTAAAAACGAGGTCAATGCCCTCCAGAAAAATTTGGATCAGGAAGTGAAACATCGAAAAGTTGCGCTGGACGCCCAGGCTACAGTCGAAGGTAAACTGTCTCTTCTCTTCAAACATGTGAAAGGCGTGGCTTCCCTAGTTGGAGAGACCTCCGAAGAGGCGATCCATGCTCGCGGCCTCCAACTTGGACGCTCCCAGATGTTCCAATGCCTTGAGGGGAGAGTCTTCCGGGGTTTCAGCGACATCTATGGTGAGGGTGTCTCAAGCGCCCTCGTCCCCGATGACGCTGGGTACCTCGGCTTCTTCCTCCGTGTTGTGGAATGTGTTGAGGCGAGTGCCAAGAAGGCCCACACGCTTGCAGAGGAGAAGAGACATGACCTCTTGGGTCAAGCGGCCTTGGACGTCTTCAACCACCTCCATCGCCTCCACCCAGACTTTTACTTCACCGACGTGTTGGATCCGGTGCTAGAGACGATCTGCGCGCCCTTGCTGAATGGCTTGAGGTCCATGTAGAAGACCTGGTAACAAGGCTTGCTCCCGAAGGCTGCAGCGTGAGCTCTAGCGATGATGCATCCTCCTAATCTGCCGCCTTGTCCTCCAGATATGGTTATGTACTAGGTTTAACAGCAACTTTGATGTATCTGGAGGGTACCTTTCAACGCGTTATTTGAAGACGAGGTGTGCGCGATGCTTTCCTCCTGGCCGTGGCCGCTACCAGCCCCGTGTTGTTGTGAAGCTGACGGTCTAACCCGCGAGCATGACTCTGTTCGTGATGCTTCCTCCCTGCTTGTGGGGCGGTTTGAGGACCATTTCGGCACTCTGTGTTTGCAGATCCCGGTCCCGCACATTTCCCTGCCGCAGTGAGGTGCAACCCATTACCAAGGTTGTTCCTCACGGGGCAAAGCCCCGACGCCCTGGGTGCCGACATGGGCGGCACCTGGATGGCCGAGTGGCCTTGCGATAGGTAAGGCCCCTGCGGCATGTTGCTCAGGAATCCCCCTTGACACTCAAACCGCTCTACGTCGACAGGCCCCAGTCCCACACATTTCCCCACCACAATTAGGCACGGCCACGAAGGGCGCGTCTAAGGGGGGGGCCCACGCCTCCCGTGATACCGACCGGAATTCCAGGACGACGTCAAAGAGGGCAAGTGGCCTTATGACCGGTAAGGCTCCTCACGAACGCCTTACGAGTCCCCTTTGGCGCTCAAGCGATTCCCCATTCCGCCCCTCTTGTGATTCCCTCGGGAGGCCCGGCGGGTCTCCCAGGGTTTCCTCGAAACACAAATCGAAACAAAGGGAGAAAGAGAACTCGAGTTTGGTAAAACGAGAGAACATAGAGAAGAAATCCCCGCCCTTCTTCTCTTTTCAAAATGTTAAGCAAAGAGATCTTCGAGCCTTTGGTAGCTCAAAGTACAAAAGGGGAGGCCCTTGAGGGTTGCAACTTGAAACGCAATAAAGGAACAAGAAAATAGTTGCGTATGGCTCCTAAGATATGCACCGCCTCTGTCTCCCCCCAGCGCAGAGTATAGGGCTTCCACTAGGCGTGGGAGCGACTCCTTCGCGTCCTCGGGGGGGCCTGGGCGTATACAGCCTTGGCTCGTTATTACGTGAGAGTGTCACGGTGGGGGTGTATCTCGGAGGTCATGAGGACGCTTTGGCCTCACGAGTGTCCCTACCCGCGAGGCATAGGCACCTGATTCCTGTTGGGTCGGGCATAGCCATTGGTGGAATGTGTTGATTGCTTCCGTCTTCTCCCCAGCGTGGAGCATACGGCTGCCACTAGGCGTGGGAGGGACTACTCTGCATCCTCGGGGGGGCCTGGCCGTATACAACCTTGGCTCGTTATTACGTGAGAGTGTCATGGGATGAAGTAGGTTCTGGAAGGATTGAAGGACGATGCAGAGATGCTACGGGTTGATGCAGGTCCGGGGGACGCTTCGGGAGCCCCATGCCTCATAGGCGCGTGCCCCTCTTGTGGTCCCTGGGCTCGTAGTGGCGTGGCGTGGTCCGCCTGGAGCGAGCCCTCGAGCGTGGGAGGAGCCCCAAACGCTCGCTGGCCTAAGAGCGTGCCCAGACGATAGGTCCTAAGTCCCTATGGTGTTGCCCCAACGTGCCTCGCTGCCCCCCCAGGTTCCCAAATTGGTACCCTAGGCCATGCCCCCAGGACGGGCTAGCCCAACCTGAGGGCAACGTCGGGTACCCGAACACCCGCTCGCGATTGAACGAAGCACACACCAGCGACATGGGCGTGTGTTCCACCCTCAGTCCCTAGACGGGTGTCGAGCGCCCCGAAGGCAGGGGGATATACCACCCCGGCTTCCAGGTTAGCATTCTCTTGCCCGGGAACATGGGCGTGTGCTCCACCCTCCGTTCCCAGGCTAGGGCCTCTCGGCTGAGACACAAGGCTGCGTCCACCCTGTCCCAGGCGAGAGGTCCCCGGTCCCGAGACCCAGACGTCTGCCCGAAGCATCTCACGGACAGCAGGTGTGCCCCGCGAGGACATTAGCACTGGGTATCCCCGTGAAGCCACCCCCATGGTGCTGTTTATACCTATTTGCATGGGCTGCCAGTAGGGTCGCGCGTGCGCCAACTGCCGCAGTGATGGTCCGTGCTGCTTCCTCCATAACCGGGTCGTTTGCCCGCATAGTATCGTCGAACTGTGCGCGCCTCTTGGAGTTGATGTAGTCAGGCCTCCGGTACTCCCTCCTCGTTCCGTGAAGCATGCCGGGGGACGTTGGATGAAGCCTCCCCAGCACGGCCAAATCTCGTGCCTCCAGCAGCTCCCGCCGAGTCCCTAGTGGGGGCGGACCTGAGAGGGTGTTTGGGACGCACCCGCGTGGTTCCCCCGTGGTAGCCCCTGGCGATGCGGGCTGGCGAGCGTGGTTCCCACGGAGGCGCGCTTTGTTTTCGCTGACGATATCGCGCCCAATAGCACGCCTGAGCCCGCCGACGCAGCGGCGGCGGGCGGCGTGTCGGCGCCTAAGCTCATGCGCCACCAGGAGCGCGACATGTCTGTGCATCGGGTGCTGACAGACTCGAAAGGGGGAAGGGACAGCCTGGACACAACAAAGGGTCAGGCGACGGGGGAATGTCGCGTGGTTGGTGAGGGCGGCAGCCCCTGACGTTTTTATAAGCCTGTCCGTTGTGGATGCCGTCTCCCTACCATGATTGTGACCAGCTTCAGCGGGCCGAGCCCTAGGAGAGACCTTGACACACCACCTACATGGCACGCCAAATGTCGGATTTCGAGATCTACAAAACCCTAAAGATTTGAACTCAGGGGCGTGTACGAAGATCTCTCTCTCGCATGCCACACCTATCTCGCTACTCGCTGGGGATGGCCGAGAAGTCACTCCATGGTGAGGAAGACAAAGAACACGATAGTTTGCCCAGGTTCAGGCCGCTGGGAAGCGTAATACCCTACTACTGCTTTGGTGGATTGCCTCTCGTGGAGGTTGGTGGATGAACTAGTACAGTGTTGGTGGATGAACTAGTACAGTCTTGGTGGATGGCCTCATGGAGGTTCAGGCCGCTGGGTGGCCTTTGTGCTATGCCGATGGGTGAATGCATGAATCGGGTCCCCTGCTACAAAGTAACCTATCCACTATATATAGAAGCGGCCCGGGTCCTCTTCCCTTATCATAAGGGCGGGAAGGGATCCCACAATGGCCAATTTCAAGGGGAACAGGGGAACATGCTACCCTTGTCCAAAGGTGGTCTTTTCCTACAAAGTGGCTACCAGCGCTGTAGGGACAGGTCCAGGGATAACGTCCGTCTTGCTTGCGGGCTGCGATGGCCTTGTTGCACCAGAATGGAAACCTTTGGAAGATGCCTTGTAAACCCGCATACATCCTTCCCTCCTTTGCACGAAAGGGGAAACTGCACCGTCCTGCAATTCGCTGCTCGCATGTCCTTTCCCCGCGTCATCCTTGACTCCTCAGCCTGGGTCTTGCCTCGGAATCTCCGCGACTTTGGAGGGGTCCTGAGGAAGCCCCTTGCGAGTCTTGATGCTGCTCCTCCTCGCGAGGTTTGGCCCTTCGTGAGGACCTTGCCTTCAGTGGTGTCGTGCCTGATTATGCTTGCTTGATGAAGTGGGCCAGCCCTGGGACGCAAGCGGGCTGATCTAGGTACCCCCATTCCTAGAACGCAGACAAAACTGTCAGATGTGCACAACGTGATACATATTTCTCAACTAAGGATGTCTGTAACGAACCCCGATCAATAAGTAGCCCATGACAGTATAGAAGTACAACCAGACCTATCCTATCAGGAACACCCCGTGAGAATATTAGAGGAGGCAGAAAGGAGGACACGACAGAAGGTCACCAAACTATTCAGGGTATAGTGGAGCAACCATTGTGAGGATGAGGCCACTTGGGAAAGAGAGGATTTCCTGCAAAAAGAGCAACCGCAACTTCTTGACGACTGGCTGAAATCTCGGGGATGAGATTTTTTCTTAAGGGGGTAGTTGTTGTAACACCCAAAAATTTTAAATTTGATTTCTTGATTTTTGAGCTATTTTTTATGGATTTTCAAAAATTTGCTTTCATAAAAACTTTAAAGTTCTTTGAAAATCTCTTTAAGAAAACTTTTTAGAGCTTTCTTTCTCAACCTGCCTGGTTTAAAAAGTATTCTTTTGACCTCTTCTCAAAATGAATTGGTTTGGGAGAATATTTTGTTCTTTTGCAAAACCTAGGAATTTATTTCTATAGGTTCAATTATTATTTTTTACCTCAAGGTGTCCTTTTTCCTCCATCCTTTTTAGACCTTTTTGCACTTCTACAACATCTAGGTCTTCATTTTTATTTATTTACCAAAACTTTAGAAAGGTTGAACCACCCTTCATAGTTTATTTCTAATAAAAGAATTTTCTGTAATCAGTTTTGACCCCAGCAAATTTACAAAGGAAC
Organism: Hordeum vulgare subsp. vulgare; assembly: GCF_904849725.1. Classification (NCBI taxonomy): domain Eukaryota; kingdom Viridiplantae; phylum Streptophyta; class Magnoliopsida; order Poales; family Poaceae; genus Hordeum; species Hordeum vulgare. Next base: position 256,712,860 of record NC_058520.1, on the reverse strand, counting down.
TCAGAGACTCCTTTGGAGTTTTGTACCCACACTCCTACCCTTAGAAGACCGTAGTACCCTCAACCTAGTTCACCAAAAACTTTGGAGTCACAAGTTTGAAAATTTCAAATTTCATTTGACTCAAGTTTGACCCAAAAGACTCCTTTTTTATTAAAAACCTGACTAAAACAGTTTCAAAAATCCAAAAAATGGTGTGCAGTCGCCTAATGAGAGACCACCCCAAAAACATTCAACTCATAATATTTTGTGCACGTGGCATTTTCATTTAATCAAACACCTAGCCTCAATTGTTGCCACTGTATATCTCCGAAACTGATTCAGTCAAAGATTCAGAGTTCAGTTCAGTGACAAACACCACAGTACCGACGCAAGAACCGATCGATTCTCTGCCGAAGCTTATCCATGCACCGCGCATCCCCTCGGACGCTTGCTAGCTCGATGGTGAGTTGGCCGAGCCGGCCAAGCTCCGGCAGCAGCACCTGCAACGGCCGCCACTGCTGATGGGGATATGTACCTAGGGTAGGGTCACATGCTTGACCTAAGTGTCCTACCTAAGGGTACCCCATTATTAGCTGGGAGGTCACAAAGAAGATTCTGACTGCATAGCCATGGCATCTAAAAGTCACTTGGTAAGAAGTCACTCGGAATATATTCCCTTTCATTCGAGAACCAACTCCCACTCGGAAGACACCAGTCGACACAGAAGACCAGAAGGCACCTCCAGGGAGGCCAACGGGCGAGCTTTTGGCTGATCATCATGAATAGCATTAATTACATACATACTTATAAGTAACATACACATTTAAACCCTATTGATCGAACCCTTAGATGTTGGGGCCTTGATGAGGGGTAGCGCACTATATATAAGCCACCGCTCCCCTTTGTCACAAGGGTTCGCACCACCTATAACACGCATTCCACACTGCAAGAGATCCCAAGCACTGGGACGTAGGGCGGTTACATCCATGGGAGGGGCATGAACTCATACATCTTGCGTACAAGCTTGTCGTAGCTAGGACTCTACCCTCTCCATTCGTACCCTACACCTGTACTGTCAGGTCCACTCCACCAGAAGTAGCTGCCTTGCGGCACAAGGAAAATTCAAGGGAATGTCCAAAGGACCGTTCCCCCCAAGAAGTCCAAGGGTCAGTCGGATGTTCTGGATCAGCCGTGTGTTGTCCACACGAAGAAAGATGAAGATGGCAATCTAATATTGCCTAAACACACCACTCATCAGTTTACACTTTTGATCCAACAGTTTAAAGAGGATCAGTCGAGTGGAAAAGATCCTGAAAAGGAGAACGACGAAGAAAAAGATGATTTCCGTGAAGTCCAAGCAACTCTGGTGATTTATGCTTACGTAGAGAGCAGGAGTCAACTAAAGGTCATCAACAGAGAAGTCAACTTGGCAGTATCCTCCACCACCACATACCTCAAGTGGTCGCAGACCCCCTTATCATTTGGTCAGTCGGATCACCCAGCTCATGTCCCTACTCCTGTTCGACAGGCACTGGTGGTTGATCCAGTTGTGGGGGGTGTTCGGATTCACAAGGTTTTGATGGATGGAGGAAGCGGGCTGAATATATTGTATGCAGAAAATCTTAAAGTGATAGGCATTCCGACGTCCCGACTCAGCGAGAGCACCATGCAGTTTCATGGAGTCATTCCCGGAAAGAAGTCCAAGTCACTCGGCCAGATTGCATTGGATGTTGTGTTTGGTTCTGATCAAAACTTTCGTAAAGAGAAGTTGACATCCGAGGTGGTTGATTTCTAGAGTGCATATCATGCCATCCTGGGTCGTCCAGCCTATGCTCATTTCATGGCCTGACCGTGTTACGTGTATTTGAAGATGAAGATGCGAGGACCCAAGGGAGTCATCACAGCCTCGGGCAATCAACACAGAGCTGAAGAGTGCTTGCAACAAGGCTCTAAAATTGCTGATCAAGAGATGGTTGTGGTTGAACTCGAGGAATATCGGAAGAATGCCAACCCTGCTGACCTGATGCGTTCCAGGAAGCCCGCTTCTGACTCCACTTTTCAGTCGGCAGGCGAGGTCAAACCAGTGAACATCCACCCGATGGATCCCAATGCTGCTTCGACAAACATATCTACAACACTCGACAGCAAATAGGAAGTCGAGCTCATACAGTTCCTTTGTGAGAACTTGGACATCTTTGCATGGAAGCCTGCTGACATGCCGGGTGTACCCAGGGAATTGGCTGAGCACCGATTGCGAGTGGATCCAAATGCAAAGCTTGTTAGAGAGCATCTGCGTCGGTCCGCAGCGGAAAAGTGAAAAGCAATCGGCCAGGAGGTGGTACGTCTCTTGGAGGTGAAGTTCATATGCGAGGTTTACCACTCCGAGTGGCTCGCGAATGTCGTCATGGTCCCCAAGAAGGACAAGTCCCTTTCGTATGTGTATTGATTTCAAGAAAATCAATAAGGTCAGCCAAAAAGATCACTTTCCGCTCCCCCGCATTGCTCAAATTGTTGATTCGACTGCGGGGTGTCGGCGTTTATCTTTTCTTGATGTTTATTCTAGTTACCATCAGATCCGTCTGTTTGGTCCAGACGAAATAAAAACGGCCTTCATCACCCCTTTAAGGTGTTTCTCTTATATCACCATGCCTTTTGGTCTAAAGAATGCCGACGCCACTTTCATGGGAATGATCCAGAAGTGCCTGCTCGATCAGATCATTCGGAACGTCGAAGCATATATGGATGATATTGTGGTCTAATCACGCAAACATTCTGACCTGTTGACTAACCTAGCCAACCTGAGGAAGTATGACATCAAGCTGAACCCAGATAAGTGCACTTTCGGAGTGCCTGGTGGAATGTTACTTGGTTTCCTCGTTTCCTAAAGTGGGATCGTTATTAACCCCGAGAAGATCGGCGCCATCGTCTCGATGCAAAGCCATGTGCTGGTGCACGATGTCCAGAAACTCACAGGTTGTCTGGCAGCGTTGAGTCGGTTCATCCCTCGCCTCGGTGAGAAGGCATTGCCTTTATACCAACTGATGAAAACATTCAATGTGTTCAAGTGGAATGACGAGGCGGAAGCATCATTTGTCGAGCTCAAAGCTCTGCTTTCCACCTAGCCGGCGCTTGCTGTTCCGCATAGGAAAGAACCTCTCATCTTATACATCGCAGCTAACAACCAGGTCGTCAGCAGGGTTCTGACCATCCAGCGAGAAGAAGGAAAAGCCTACAAGGTCCAGCGCCCAGTCTAATACATCTCTGAAGTATTGACCCCTTCGAAGAAAAGGTATCCTCATTACTAGAAGCTCCTTGATGGAATATACTTATCGGCGAAGAAGATGGCGCATTACTTCCAATATCATTCTATATCAGTCGTCAGGGATGCTCCACTATCAGAGATTCTTCACGATCGAGACAGCAAAGAAGATGGCGCATTACTTCCAATATCATTCTGTATCAGTCGTCAGGGATGCTCCACTATCAGAGATTCTTCACCATCGAGACGCATTGGGTCGTGTGGCTAAATGGGCCATTGAGTTGTCATATTTTGACATCAAATTTGAGGCAAAGAAAGCTATCAAGTCTGAGGCCCTTGCTGATTTAATGGCCGAGTGGGTGGAACAACAGGAACCAGCTCAAGTTTACTCGGCACACTAGACTATGTTCTTCGATGGCTCCAAAATATTTAATGGGTACGGTGCTGGTGTGGTATTGGTATCCCCAAAAGGCAACAAGCTCAATTATGTTCTCTAGATTCACTTCGATTCCTTCAACAATGAGGCCGAATATGAAGCCCTCCTCTACGGGTTGCGTATGGCCATCTCACTTGGCATCCGTCGCCTGATGGTATACGGCAACTCGGATTTGGTGGTCAATCAAGTGCTGAAGGAATGGGATGTCAGCAACCCCACCATGACTGGATACTCCAATGCGGTAAGGAAACTTGAGAAGAAGTTTGAAGGTTTGGAGCTTCATCCTGTTCCCCGAGTGAAAAACCAAGCACCTGATGAACTGGCTGAGATTGGATCCACTTGGAAACCTGTCCAGAGCAATGTGTTCCTGGAGCATTTGCATACTCCGTCGGTGCAAGAGGATCGTTTCACTGAAGAGCCCCCACAACCGGTGAGCACCTCCAATCCGACAGAGATTAACATCCTAGCAGTGGTTGATCTAGTTATGGAAATCCTGGTGATCACACCCGAATGGACAGTACCATACATTGCATACATCCTGAGAAGAGAACTCCCTAAAGACGAAGCTGAAGCTAAGCCGATTGTCCGCAGATCAAAGGCTTTTACTCTGATGGGTGATCAGTTCTACAGAGAAAGTATTGCCGGCGTAGCTCAACAGTGCATCTCCCCTGAGGAGGGCCAATTGATCCTGGAAGAAATCCACTCATGGACCTATGGCCATCATGCGTCCTCTCGCACTATTTTTACCAAAGCATACCGAGCTAGGTTCTTTTGGTCGCGTGCTAATGAGATGGCCAATGATATCATTGATTGCTATGAAGGTTGCCAATTCTATTCTAACCTGTCTGCAAAGTCTGCGTCTACCTTGAAGACCATCCCACTCATGTGGCCATTTGTTGTTTGGGGTCTGGATATGGTCGGCCCCTTCCAAACAGGTTGGAGTGGATTTACACACTTGCTTGTTTTGCAGTCGATAATTTTACTAACTCGATTGAAGCCAAGCCGATAAAGAAGTTGGACTCACACACCGCCATCAAGTTCATGAGAGAAATAACATTTTGGTACGGAGTTCCTCACAACATCATAAAGGACAACGGCTCTAACTTCGATTCAGAAGAGTTCACGCGCTTTTGATCTGCTCAAGGCACTTGGGTGGATTATGCGTCCGTCTCATACCCCCAAACCAATGGACAAGCTGAGCGGGCAAACGGCCTTATCCTTCAAGGGCTGAAACCGTGACTCATGCGGTACTTGGAGCATGTAGCTGGAGCCTGGGTAACTGAACTGCCATCTTTTTAGTGGGGCTTGAGAACAACCCCCAATTGGTCATTGGGACGCACACCCTTCTTCCTGGTGTATGGAGCTGAAGTTGTCTTGCTGAGTGATATCCTTCACAATTCGCCCCGTGTGGATTTGTACTCGGAAGCTAAAGATGAACAGGCACGGCAAGACGGAGTGGACCTCTTGGAGGAAGAGCATGAGATGGCCTTAATTCAGTCGACTGCGTATCAACAGGATTTTCGTCTCTTTCATGCAAGACATGTTAGGAGTCGAGCGTTCCACGAAGGCGATCTGGTGCTCTGAGTGGATCAATAGAGACCTCACAAGCTATCCCCTACATGGGAAGGACCATTTGTCGTCACCAAGGTACTGAACAATGGACCTTACAACCTATACAACCTCAAGAAGAGAGTCGACGAACACCGAGCTTGGAATGAAGACTTGCTCCGACGTTTTTATGCTTGACAACTAGTTGGATTGATGTAATGAAAGAGTTTACTGACCAATGTTGCTTGTTGAAGTCATAATTTCTACAATTTGTGTCGATTCCGATCGAGCAGTTTCACACCCAAAATATACTCCGAGTGAAGAGCAATCCTCTCACTCGGGGGCTTAGTTGCGAACATGTTTTCGCCTAAGTTAATCTTCTTCCGAGTGAATAACAATCTATTCACTCAGATGCTTAGATGCGAACCAGTCTTCGCCTAAGTATAGAAACTACTCCGAGTGAAGAGCAATCCTCTCATTCGAGGTCTTAGCTGCGAACATGATTTCTCCTAAGTTAAAACCCTTTCCAATGAATAACAATCTATTCACTTGAATGCTTAGCTGCGAACAAGTCTTCGCCTAAGTACAGAAACTACTCCGAGTGAAGAGCAATACTCTCACTTGGGGGCGTAGCTGTGAACATGTTTTTGCCTAAGTTAAAACCCTTCCGAGTGAATAACAGTCTACTCATTTGGATGCTGAGCTGTGAACCAGTCTTCGCCTAAGTATAGAAACTACTCCGAGTGAATAACAATCCACCCACTCGTGGGCTTAGCTGCGAACATGTTTTCGCCTAAGTTAAAACCCTTATGAGTGAATAAAAATCTATTCACACGGATTCTTAGCTGCAAACCAGTCTTCGCCTAAGTATAAAAACTACTCCGAGTGAAGAGCAATCCTCTTACTCGGGGGCATAGCTACGAACATGTTTTCGCCTAAGTTAAAACCCTTTCGAGTGAATAACAACTATTCACTCAGATGCTTAGCTACAAACCAGTCTTCGCCTAAGTGTAGAAACTACTCCGAGCATAGAGCAATCCACTCACTCGGGGGCTTAGCCGCAAGTCAATCGCCTAAGTTAAAATCCCAACGAGCCAACATCAACCAATTAACTTGGATGCTTAGCTGCGAACAAGTCTTCACCTAAGTATAACATATACTCCAATTGAAGGGCAATCGTTTCACTCGGGGGCTTAGCCGCGAATAAATCGCCTAAGTTAAAAACCCTTTCCGAATGAATAGCAACCTATTCACTCGAGAAATTGAAAAATCAAGCAAATTCCGAATGTAGATAAATTCAAAGGAATCCAATATGGATCAAAAGTCGTCCATGCTGACGAAAGGTACTCGGTTTGAACACGTGAACGAAGTTTTAACGATACAGAAACACTCGTCATTTCGAGGGGAATTAAAGTTTGGCAGTGATCATAGTTTCATCTAAAGTCTCACGAGGACTTGCAGGCTCAACGAATGTATCAAGGTCGATCCCATCGGGCAATGCGAGTCGACGCGTTGATGAAGGTCTCCATGAAATCTTCAAAATGGAGCTTCTTCGTATTTTCCACCTGGAGTGCCTTCAGCTTGTCTTCTCCTGCTTCCTTAGAATGGACTGTGATGAGTTAAAGGGTCACATCGGCTCCGCATCGCGCAACAGACTTCTTCCATGCCTCCACTCGATCGGGAATCTGACCCACGCGGCTCATCATAGATTCGAGATGAGTCTGTAAAGTGTGTTCAGGCCACAACTTCTTGTCAATCTTCCCCACAGCAGCTCGCAGTCGTGCAATGTACCCCTAAACATTCAAGAAGCGAGCCTTGAGACAGAACATGTCTACGGCCATAGCATCTTGAATAGGTGACTTGGTGGGATCCAGATACGGGTCCACCTCTTCAGTCTCCTTGTCAAAGTCCAGGCAGAATTCTCTGCGAGTGGGAAAATGAAAAATCAGTCACAATTCATTCGGTAAAGTTCGTCAATATTCACTCGATGAAAGAAGCATACCAGTAAGCATCGTGAGCATCTTGGTCAGGGAGTCCGTCAGAAACTTTTCCATAGCATTTCCCCTCTTCGCCATTTTATCATGCTTTTTTCCCATTCGAGTCATTCTTTCTTCAACTTTGTGATTCCTTCTTCCAACTTACCAATGTCCAAGAGCTTTTTCTCAGCAGCCTCGGACCTTTCCTTAACCTCTGCAAGGACCTTCTCCTTGTCTTCGAGCGTCTTCTTCAAGGCATCAAAGTCATTGGTCTTCACCACCAAATCCAGCTGAAGTTGGTTCTTCTTTAATTTCATCTTCGCGTACTTAGATCCAATCTCACATGCTTTCTGAGAAACATCAAGGGAATAATTCAGTCGACAATAGTATTTGTTGTACTTCCGAGTGGAGAAATACAGTTCATTCGACAAAATAGCGGCCCGCCTCACCCACCCAAGTTCTTAAGACTAATACCCTTCGTAAACGATCGACTTTAGTCTCGGGGACTACACCTAGTGGGTGCACTTAGCGTGACCCCACAGGATATGACCCACTCGACCAGGTCCGTCCTGGCCGAGTCATGAAAAAGAAACAAAGCGTGTTTTCCAATTAGCCCCTCCCAAGGCAAGCACTCGACAGCGGTCTGGGGGACTATACCGAGTGGGTGCACTCAGCGTGCGCCCACTAGATACAAAACCTGCCGACCAAGTCCGTCCTGGCCGAGTCAAAAACGGAGAATAACTTTTCAAATCAGACCCCTGCCGATGCAAGCAATCGATAGCGGTCTCGGGGACTACACCCAGTGGGTTCACTCATCGTGCCCCCACTTGAGTAAAGACAAACAACCACACAGCATACCCAGTGTGGGTGTAACATTAAGATTGACAATACTCAATCAGAAAGCAAGATTGACAAGATTCAATCGGAAATTAACTTACAATTGCACTTACTCGGATGTTCGCTTGAAACACCGAACCGGCATCATGTGCCAACTTACTAGCCTCGTATGCCTCTGTGGTCTGTTGCATCATCAGTCCAGCTTGAATCATAGCTTCTTTTGCGGCTCTAGTTTGATCCTCCAGAACATGTTGCATAGAATATGCAAGTGTTGACGGAGTCGGTATCGCAGCAGTGGTAATGGGATTTACTGGAGGAGGCACAGTCAACACAGCTGTCACAGAGTTGAACCAGTCGGAGGAGCTGTAATTAGAGTAGTCGAACTGGCTTGAGGAACACTCGACACAGGTGTTGTAGGCATAGCCTGGGTTTGCTCGGCAGCCGTACGCTATGGTTCTTGCTCATTATCCAAGAGAATGACGTCTGAGGCTATCAATCAACAGTGTCGGTTAGTTCAGTCGATGGATTCAATCTTGAAAACAGAGTAAAACAAATACTTATGATACCTTGTTGGGGAGCAGGCATGTCCACAACGTCTAAGTCCATGGGATCTTCTTTGGCCCCAACAGGCATCATCACCGAGGTAGTAGCTCTGGCAAGTAAATTTCACTCGGTCGTCAGAGACACAAAGAGTCACAATGACAAAACAAAGAAGGAGATGAATATTCACATTGAAGCAACTGGCACAACAATCTTCATTGGGAGCAGGGCCTTCCGAGGCTTAGGAGCATTAGGCTTAGGTTGCTTGGCAGCTTTTTGTGCATAGTCAGTCGCAACAGCTCTGTCGCGCTTCACTTTCCTGCTGCTGGATGCTAAGGTCTTGCTTGGAGCAGTCGTTGGATCACGGCGATGCTTGCACCATGATTCACGGCATGGAGGAGACTGATTTTCTTCCTCACTATCATCCGAGTCATCTTCACTCTCCTCGCCATCGTCAGTGTAGTCACCGTCAATGCTGTCACCTTCGCTTTCCCCTCCGATCTCATACTGATCCCCATTGGGTACGAGAGAATGAAAGTTTGTCCACTCCTATCAGGAACAAAAGCAGCAGAATCGGTCAGTCAAAGATTCAGCCAATCGACGAAGACATGAAAGTAATTATAAAGGATATAATGTAACAGGTTACGTGGTTTGTTCTCAGAAGAGTAAGGTGCAACCCGCTTGGATCCTATGGGATTGTCCTAGGGTCCCAGTGATGCTCTTGAGTCACTGGGCCACGGTTTCTTCCGAAACCTCTTCCGGGTGCAATTGAGTGGAATCCTCAGGGCCCGAGTAGTACCACATGGCATGGTCCCTCGCTTGGAGAGGCTGAATATGTCAAGCAAGGAATGCCTAAAGCACACCCATTCCCATCACTTCGCTTCGAACCAACTTAACCACCTCGTTCACCACCATCCCCACCTCAGTCTTCTCATCCTCGAACACGTTTATCGACCTAGGAGCAGTTGGACGCTCCAAGGTAAACGGAAGAAGGCCAGTCGACTTGTTCGGAGACGCAATATCATTGTAGTAGAACCTTGTCGACTGCCAGTTTCAGACTGACTCAGGAAGGATCACCTGGGGATACATACTTGTACTCCTTTTTTGGATCCCCAAATCTGCACATAACTAGGTTACGTGAGTCCTACTGTCACTCGGGTTCGCTTTCTTCACTCCTTGGGAGCGCACAGAGAAGATGTGTTTGAACAGTACGTAGCGAGGTGGACATCCCAGGAAGCATTCGCACAGCATGGCGAATACGGAGTGATAAGAGATGGCATTGGGAGGAAGATGGTGAAGTTGTGCTCCAAATAATAGAGAAAACAACGGATAAAAGGATGCGGGGGTACAGAGAAACCTCACTCAACGTGATTTAGGAGGAGGACTCGTTCCCCTTCACGGGGCTCCGACTCGACTGCTCCTTCTGGCAGCCTCCAAGACTTCTCGGCCACTATTCGATGCTCAACAAGCTCCAAGACGTCGTCCTTCCGTATCGTGGACGGGATAAAGTCTCCCTGGATCCACCCCGGCGGCAGGGCAAATAGGCCGTCTTGCTTCCTCGATTTCCCACCCTTATTCGCGCGCTCGAGCTTAGTTGTCTTGCTATTCGTCATTGCTGCGGTGACGGAGACGAACCAAACAAGAACCTGTGAGACGGAAGTGGGGGAGAAGCAAGGAATAATCAGATGGAGGCGCGGCCTCAACCCTAACGGCGGACAGATTTATATAATTGCCCGATTGAGTCACTGACTGGTGGACCCCAAGATATTTGCCTATCCAGATAAACGAGGAGATATGATGCGTGGTGATAATGACGGTGCAATAATCGAGGCATCGTTGCCCCACTTGCCCTGGTTGTTGTGTCATCCGCATGCAGCGCGCGGAACCCAAAATTTCGAATCCCGTGAAACCCGGACCTGACGAAGTGATTCGTCACATCTCAAGATCTCGTCAGTCACTCATATCAACTTCAAGTACTTAAATTCACTCGGACGTGCTTCGCAACAGAATGGATCAAGGTGATGACGAATACTTTAGTCGACATGAAGTTCTATCGAACCCGGAGGTATGTTCAAGATCAGTATGGCTCGGCAGAATCGGCATCGACCCCTTCCTCACTCGAACCCCGATCCATTCGGGGGATAATGATGGGGAGATGTACCTATGGTATGGTCACAGGCATCACCTAAGTGTTCTACCTAAGGGTACCTCATTATTAACTCGGAGGTCACAAAGAAGATTCTGACTGGATAACGATGGCATCTAAAAGTCACTCGGTAAGAACTCACTCGAAAGATATTCCCTTTCACTCGACAACCAACTCCCACTCGGAAGACACCAGTCGACATAGAAGACCAGAATCCACCTCCAGGGAGACAAACAGGCGAGAGTTCAGCTGATGATCATGAATAGCATTAATTATATACATACGTTATCAGTAACGTACACCTTTAAACCATATTGATCGAACCCTTAGATGCTGGGGCCTTGATGAGGGGTAGCGCAATCTATATAAGCCACGCCTCCCCTCTGACATAAGGGTTCGCACCCCGTGTAACACGCATTCCACAATGCAAGAGCTAACGAGCACTGAGACGTAGGGATGCTACCACCATGAGAGGGGCCTGAACTCATACATATTGCGTACAAGCTTGTTGTAGCTAGGACTCTGCCCTCTCCAGTCGTGCCATACACCTCTACTGTTAGGTTCATTCCCATGACAACGACAACAACATCGCCCCTGGTGCAGCCATGCACCGTCCGGCACCGCCCATTGCACAGGAGCCCTCCGCGTGTCCCTAGACCCAGATCGCGCCGCGTTTGCCGTTGCCATGCACGGGTAGCACAGAGCACGAACTGTGCTACCGTAGTGCACAGTGAGCACCGCTCTGTCGACCTGAGTCCTCCGTCGACGATCGATCAGCTTTAGGCCAAAAATGGATTCCTCTCGATGAGTAGGTACGAGCCGACCACCTAACCACCTGCCTAACACACTAGATCACCGAAATTGCTCGCCGGAATTAAAACCCATGGCACCTCTCTCGGGCGTCTATAAATAGAGCCCCTTCGAGCTGCCGAACCCACCACTCACCTCACCACACTCCACATCACTCTGAAACCTTGTCCAAGACAAAGGAGGGCCTTAGAGGGGCATTCTTCCCCAGCTCCAGCTGCCCCGATCCGCTTAGGGTTCCAGTTGGGTTCGATAAAGGTAATAAGAGGTAGGAGCCCCTGAGGCGTTCACAAGCTTCCTGGTGACCTCCTCATACTGAGCACCCCTTCGATTTGATTGCAGGCGAGTCCCTCGGTGAGTTCCGGAGGTGCCCGAAGCTGCCGTCCGCCGGAGCAAGGTCGCCATCGAGGTAGAGCCCCCCTTTGACCCCATCCACCTCTCACCGAAGCGCAGGAACATGGTGAGTGCGTATGTGCCCTTGGTTGGCTCTCTCCCTCCGTCAATCGCCGCTGGCGATCACCGCAATGCCTCTGGCGTCGGTAAGTTCGAACCTGACAGAGTGGACCCCATTTCAGGGTTCTGTCTTTTTAAAGGTTTTCCCTCAAAGGCGCCTTCGCGAGGAGCCGTCTTCGAAGCTGGTTAACGTATTTTCCTTTCATGCACTTTGAGTTTCTCAAACTAGCCCCTGGACAGATTATGTTTCATTAAAGAATAGTCCCTGAACTTGTTTTACTTATAACTATTAAACTACAACAACTTTTGAATTGATTGTTTTTGAACAATATTGCTCTAAGGGCCTAGTTTATTTTCAGATTCATTTAGAAATTATTAGGAGAAAGTAGCTAGGCCTCAAGTATTACGATGGTATTTGTTATATGACGTAAATTCCAACGAAGGAAACACTGACGTTAACTTCACCGAGCTTGATCTCGACTACGTGGAACCAACACAGCATGTTTGAACTTCTGATGTGTTGTTTTCTCACTAAGAAAATTTTAATATTCATCTATTGCATTATTCAAGCATATTGCATATCCTATAAATAATGTTAAAAAATATGACTATGGCAAGTGATGGTTCTGAGAGGTCGTGGATAACCTAGTCACGCGGAACGTGAAAGGTTATGGCCTGGTCATGACAAGTGCATAATTGTAATGGTAAGAAAGTGATAACTCCTGTACGACCTAGATCGAGTCTTGTCCGTGTCTTACTTTCTTTAACATGCTGCCACAATTTCCTGGATCAGGATTCGGTATAGTCGGTCGAAGGCCTTTTATCAGTCACACACCAAGTAGAGGGGCCGGGATGAAGGTATCCATGGCCCTAGACAAAATCCAGTCATCCACCCAGGTGCCATGGGCGTTTCAGGTCTTGGGTCGAGTGGGAGGGCACTTCCTTGTAGCGCCCGGTATAAATTTGATCCCATGCTAGTCGAGGTCGGGGCCTCCCCGTCTTATGGTTTTACCCTAGTAGCATAGTCCGGGTGAAGCCGGACTTCACCGGGGTAAAATGGGTGTGTGTTGGTTGTGAGTGTCTGCTTCTAAAATACCGTACGTGTGATTAGTCATATGGCCTATCGGAACCCGTGAGCTATGGGTAAAGAGTACATCCTCTGTAGAGTCAAAACTATTCGAGTAGTCTTGTCCACAGTTAGGGACAGTTGTTTGACAAGTCAAGTGTCGGTCTTAGAGTTGGTCCTTGGAGTACAAGTGGAGGAACAATAATGGTTGTGGATATCTAACAGTATTGTGGGAAAAAATTATTAACATCTTGGTTCTGAAATTATCCCGAAGGTTGGTTGTACCACCCGGATAATTCTTATTTTTTCTACGCCCTCTCCGTGGTGTCGCTAAGAGGCCCGACTGTGGCTTGTTTTTTTATTTTAATGCCCTTTCTATGGTGTCGCTAAGACACCCGACTGTGGGTTGTTATTTATTTTTATGCCCTCTCTGTGGTGTCGCTAAGACGCCCCACTGTGTCTTGTTATTTATTTTTATGCCCTCTCTGTGGTGTCGCTAAGTCGCCTGTTTGTGCCTTGTTATTTATTGTATGGCATGTATGAGGTGTCACTGAGACGCCCATCGATCGTAACTAACCCTTGTTGACCCGTGTCGAAAAGAAAAGTAAAAACTGCACCAATCTGATGTCTGCAGTTTTTACTTTTCTTTTCGGATATCTTGGGAGGATTACCGCCCAATTTATCCACTAACGTAATTTATTTCTAACGCATCCATTGGATAGATTATGACCAGAACCATGCATATTAATAATTGACTGCATGCATGTCATCTTTTGTACAAACTATTTGCGTGTACTTTTGGAAGTACTCTCTGGCTTGTTGATGTGGCCACATATTGATGAAGGAGACCTCATGGATGAGGAGTTCAATAGGGAGTCCAATGTATAGAGGAGTCCCAGTCAGTCATGCGATCCTGGAGTCTCTTGCTGTATTATTTCACCGCTTCCGCCACCACAAAATAAATTGCCAAGCCTCACTCTGATGCTTGGTGGATAGTAGTACTTGTCATGTCACATTACTCTGATGTGACGTGCGCACTACAGGAATCTGAGAATTTGTCGTCTGCCATGGCTGACAGCAAAGGGGGGAACCACGGTCGGCAAAGGCTTTGTCGTCCATCTGTAGACGACAAAAAAATATCCGGTGAAGAGTTTATTTGTCGTCTGGTTTAGTAAGGCGGACAACAAAGAATCTTTGCTACGAGGGGGCAGACGGCAAATTAAATGGGACGGCAGATCCACAGACGGTCCCGTTCAGTGTTAACGGCAGGCCTCCCCTCTTTGTCATCTGCCCTACTCCCTTTGCCGTCAGCCCCCTCATGGCAAAGGGGGCACCCAGCCCCTCTCTCTCCCCCCTTTGCCATCTGCCCTCCCCCTTTTCCATGAGGGAGGTGACGGCAAAGGGGGCACCCAGCCCCTCTCTCTCCCCCTTTGCCGTCTTCCCTTCTCCCTTTGCCATGAGGGGCTGACGGCAAAGGGGGCGCCCAGCCCCTCTCTCTCTCCCCTCTTTGCCATCTGCCCTCCCCACTTTGCCATGAGGGTGCTGACGGCAAAGGGGGCACCCAACCCCTCTCTCTCTCCCCTCTTTGTCGTCTGCCCCCTGATTTCAAAGGCTGAAAACATCCCTTATTTTTTTTTAATTATATCCAGCAATTTTCACAATAATCAGGATATATATATATTTGACAAAAATAAATTTGTTTCCGTACTCATAACCATATTAAAATAACTTTCATCCATAGTACATACATATTATGCAAGTTGCATCCGTACCAAACCATATATTACACAAGTTTTTATGAGGAGGAGAAGGAGGAGGACAAGGAGAAGTAAGAGGAGAAGAAGAAGAAAAGAAGAAGGACAAGAAGATGGAGACGGCGGAGGAGAAGGAGAAGGAGCTTCACTCCTCCTTCTCCTTCTTCTCCTTCTTCTTCCTCCTTGTCCTTCTCCTTCTTCTTCTCTCTTCTTCTTCTTCCTTTTCATTTTCCTCTTTCTTCTTCTCTTGTCCCCTTCTTCGGGCTAAATAGCTAATTATGCCTTTTTGTAGCTAACTATGTCATTTTGGAGGATAATTAGCTAAGTATATGTCATTTTTTATTAAATAGGCCATTTTGGAGGTAACTAAGCTAATTATGTCATTTAGGTGGAAGCCAAGCTAAGTATAGGCCATTCTAGAGCTAACTTGGGTAAAATATGTCATTTTGGAGCCAACTATGATTATTAAGACAGTTTGGAGCTAAATTGGCTAAATATGTCATTTAGATGGAAGCCAAGCTAAGTATATAATATTCATGAGCTAACCAAGGTTCTTATGCCATTTTGAGCTTATTATTTCATTTTTCGAGCTAAATTGGTCATTTTAATGAACTAACCAAGGTTCTTATGATGTTTTCACCTAACTAAGCTAATTATGTCACTTTGTAGGATAATTAGCCAATTTAGTTTTTGTTGGATGAGTCTAAGCTACGTAGAAGAAGAGAAAGAGAAGAAGCAAGAAGAGAAGAAGAAGGAGAACTAAAAGAAGAAATAGGAGAAGGAGGAGGAGAAGGAGAAGGAAGAGGAGAAGAAGAAGAAAAGAAGAAGGACAAGAAGAAGGAGAAGAAGGAGAAGGAGCTTCTCTCCTCCTTCTCCTTCTTCTCCTCGTTCTTCATCCTTCTCCTTCTCCTTCTTCTTCTCTTCTTCTTCTCTTCTTCTTCTTCCTTCTTTTGATTTTTCCTTTTTCTTCTCCTCTTGTCCCCTTCTTCGGGTTAAATTAGCTAATTATGCCTTTTTGGAGCTAATTATGTCATTTTGGAGGATAATTAGCTAAGTATATGTCATTTTTATTAAATAGACCATTTTGGAGCTAACTAAGCTAATTATGTCATTTAGGTGGAAGCCTAGCTAACTATAGGTCATTTCGGAGCTAACTTGGGTAAAATAGGTCATTCCGGAGCAAACTATGCTTATTAAGCCATTTTGGATCTAAATTGGCTAATTACATCATTTAGGTGGAAGCCAAGCTAAGTATATAATATTCATGAGCTAACCAACGTTCTTATGCCATTTTGAGCTCATTATTTCATTTTTGAGCTAAATTGGTCATTTTAATGAGCTAACCAAGGTTATTATGATGTTTTCACCTAACTAAGCTAATTATGTCATTGTGTAGCATAACTAGCCAATTTAGTCTTTGTTGGATGAGTCTAAGCTACGGAGAAGAAGAGAAAGAGAAGAAGCAAGAGGAGAAGAAGAAGGAGAAGTAAAAGAAGGAGGAGAAGGAGGAGGAGAAGGAGAAGGAAGAGGAGAAGAAGAACAAAAGAAGAAGGACAAGAAGAAGGAGAAGAAGGAGAAGAAGGTGTTTACCCATTTCAAACTCTCTCTGCTTTTTCCAGTTGTCGCAGTTGGGACAGGGGCACCATGTTTTTTGCTGGCGATTTGCAAATGCGACTCTCACAAACCCCCTGGTTTTTGTTAATCATTCATTGGTCATGTATTTCTGACTAGGGTGACCAGTGTACATCCAAGGATGATCACCCATGTTGCCTAGCTACCTATGGGCGCACAAGAAATAAATATATAATTCATCATCTATATTCATCTTCTAATCAAGTTTGTCAGTTTTATTACGTCCATGCAACCTACACGCTAATAGGTAAAGATAGGTCCTAATCCCACCCGAGTATGTGTAGATTGGGTTCGTTTTCCCATGCTCTGATCCAGATGCGACGTAGAATTTCGGCAGAACCTCCCCGCTGTTCTCCTGATACACGCCTCGGCAATAAGCAGAGAGGATGTGTACCCAGAGAACAACAGGGAGGCACTGACGAAATTCCTCATCGGATCTGGAGCACAGCATACGGGAAAACAAACCCAATCTACACATACTTAGGCTGTCCATGGATAACGTTGGACAATTCGAAAGGATGGCAGGTATAAATATGCAAAGACATGCATATTTATAGATGTCGCCCTTTCGAATGGGAGACGCATACTGGTCACGCATACTCATGATTGAAGAAACCTATAGCTAGCAAGTTTCATCAGCACGAAGACCGTAACAGAGAAAATTAAGGGGGTAGGAGGAGAAGTCATTTGTGCTCACCAACAAACGCAGGGGCGGAGCTCGTCCAACGCACGTGGAGGTCGTCGAACAACTACACATTGAAATTCACACGATCAACACAAATATGATGTTTTTATAATTAACATAATCGGAAAATATGTGGCCTAACTCATAATTTACAAAACTATGACCCCCGGCGGCTTAGTGGTGTCGATGGTCGGTGGTGTCGGGTGTCGGTGGCGTCGATGGTCGGTGGTGTCGGGTGTCAGTGGCGTCGGGGGTCACGGGTTAGGTGTGTCGGTGGTTGGGGGTCAGTGTCGTCAGGAGTCGAGGGTTACTAGCGTCGGGGGTTGGGGTCTTTTCGGTCAACAAGAGATTGAAGAGGTGTCGGGGGTCGTTGTTGGGGGTCAGTGGCGTCGGTGGACAGGGGTAGGGGGTCGGGGGTCGAGGGTTAGTGGCGTCAGGGCTCGGGGGTCGGGGGTCTACGGTCAGTGGCGTCGGGAGTCGACGGTCAGTGGCGTCGGGCGTCGGGGGTCGAGGGGTCAAGGGTCAGTGGCCTCTGGAGTCGAGGGTCAATGGCGACGGGCGTCGGGGGTCGGAGGTTAGTGGAGTCGAAGGTCGGGGGTCGGGGGTCAGTGGCGTCAGAGGTAGGGGGGCGAGGATCGGGCGTTGGCGGCGTCGGGCGCCGGGGGTCGGGGGCCGGGGGTCGGGGTCTTTTTTTTCTTCTCGTCTCTCCTCTTTTTCATCATCTTCTTCTTCTTGATCATCTTATTATTATTATTCGTCTTTTTTCTCCTCCTCCTCCTCCTCTTCTTCCTCTTCTTCTTTCTTTCTTTCTTTTATCTTTCTCCTCCTCTCCTCTTTCTACTTCTTCTTCTTCTTTCATCTAGTTTATTATTATCTTATTTTCTTCTAAGTTTTTTCTATCTATTTTTTCTTTTCTATCTACTTTTTCTATCTAATAAACTAACTATCTAATTTAACATAAAAAACAGAAAAAAAAACTAAACCTAGCACTAAACTACATATTCTTCTTGTACCTTTTCTGATTTTTATTTTATTATTCGGACATTCTAGCAAAAAAGAAGAAGAAAAAACAGGAACAAAATAAATATGAAAAACGGTACTAACCGGAGGGGAGGGCGCCAGGGTTGGGGGTTGTGGAGTCGGGGGTCGGGGGTCGGGAGTGAGTGGCGTCGGAGGTAGGTAGCGAGGATCGGGGGTTGGTGGCGTCGGGCCCCGGGGGTCGGGGGCCGGGGATCGGGGTCCTCTTCTTTTTTTCTCCTCTCTCCTCTTTTTCATCTTCTTCTTCTTCTTGATGATCTTATTATTATAATTATTCATCTTTTTTCTCCTCCTCCTCCTCCTCCTCCTCTTCTTCTTATTCTTCTTTCTTTTATCTTTCTCCTCCTCTCCTCTTTCTACTTCTTCTTCTTCTTCTTCTTCTTCTTCTTCTTCTTTTTTCTTATTTTTTCTTCTATTTTATTATTCTCTTATTTTCTTCTAAGTTTTTTCTATCTATTTTTGCTTTTCTATCTACTTTTTTTACCTAATAAACTAACTATCTAATTTAACATAAAAACAGAAAAAAAACTAAAGCTAGAACTAAACTACATATTCTTCTTGTACTTTTTATACTTTTCTACTTTTTCTTTATATTATTCGGACATTCTAGCAAAAAAGAAGAAGAAAAAACAGGAAAAAACAAAAAAATATGAAAAACGGTACTAACCGGAGGAGAGGGCGCAGGGGTCGCCGGCATAGGGGAGGTGATGTTGGGGCGGCGACCGGGAGGGAGGTGGGAGGGGGGCGGCGGCCGGGACGGTGGTGGGAGGGGAGGGGGCAGCCAGGAGGGAGGTGGGATGTGGGGCGGCGGCCGGGAGGGAGGTGGGAGGGGGGCGGCGGCCGGGAGGGAGGTGGGAGGGGGCGGCGGCGGCCGAGAGGGAGGTGGGATGGGGGCGGCGGTCGTGAGGGAGGTGGGATGGGGGGCGGCCGGGAGGGAGGTGGTGTTGGGTAACGTAGCATAAATTCAAAATTTTCCTACGCATATTCAGATCTTCCTATGGAGAGACCAGCAACGAGAGAGGGGTAAGAGCATCTTCATACCTTTGAAGATCGCTAAGCGGAAGCGTTGCTAGAACGCGGTTGATGGAGTTGTACTCGCAGCGATTCCGATCTAGTGCCGAACAACGGCACCTCCGTGTTCAACACACGTGCAGCCCGGTGACGTCTCCCGCACCTTGATCCAGCAAGGAGGAGGGATAGGTTGGGGAAGAAATCCAGCAACACGACGGCGTGATGTTGATGGAGAGACGAGGTCTCCCGGCAGGGCTTCGCCAAGCACCGGCGGAGAGGAGGAGGAAGAAGAGCAGGGCTGCGCCGAGAGAGAGGGAAAAACCGTGTGTCTCAATGGACAAAATTGTCCGATATATATAGGGGGAGGGGAGAGGGGGTGCCACCCCTAGGGTTCCCACCCTAGGGGGTGCGGCA
Source organism: Hordeum vulgare subsp. vulgare (assembly GCF_904849725.1). Classification (NCBI taxonomy): domain Eukaryota; kingdom Viridiplantae; phylum Streptophyta; class Magnoliopsida; order Poales; family Poaceae; genus Hordeum; species Hordeum vulgare. The sequence continues at coordinate 256,693,279 of NC_058520.1, read as the reverse complement.
GCCCCCCCCAGATGGGAGGTGCGGCGGCCAGAGGGGGGAGGAGGGGGTGGCGCACCATCTGGTGGGCCTTAGGCCCACCTGGCCTAGGGTTTGCCCCCCTTTTCTCTCCCTTGCGCTATGGGCTGAGTGGGGAGGCGCACCAGACCACCTAGGGGCTGGTTCGCACCCCCACTTGGCCCACCTTATCTCCCGGGGTCGTTACCCCCCTTCGGTGGTCCCCCGGGGCCACCTCCGGTGGTCCCGGTACGTTACCGGTGATGCCCGAAACACTTCCGGTATCCGAAACCATCCGTCCTATATATCAATCTTTACCTCCGGACCATTCCGGAGCTCCTCGTGACGTCCGGGATCTCATCCGGGACTCCGAACAACTTTCGGTAACCTCGTATAACAATTCCCTATAACCCTAGCGTCATCGAACCTTAAGTGTGTAGAGCCTACGGGTTCGGGAGACACGCAGACATGACCGAGACACCTCTCTAGCCAATAACCATCAGTGGGGTCTGGATACCCATGGTGGCTCCCATTTGCTCCACGATGATCTCATTGGATGAACCACGATGTCAAGGATTCAATCAATCCCGTATAGGATTCCCTTTGTTTGTCGGTATAGAACTTGCCCGAGATTCGATCGTCGGTATACCTATACCTTGTTGAATCTCGTTACCGGTAAGTCTCTTTACTCGTTCCGTAGCACGTCATCGTGTGACTAACTCCTTAGTCACATTAAGATCATGATGATGTTCTACCGAGTGGGCCCAGAGATACCTCTCCGTCACATGGAGTGACAAATCCCGATCTCGATTCGTACCAACCCAACAGAAATTTCGGAGGTACCCGTAGTGCACCTTTATAGTCACCCAGTTACGTTGTGACGTTTGATACACCCAAAACACTCCTACGGTATCCGGGAGTTGCACAGTCTCACGGTCGAAGGAAAAGATACTTGACATTAGAAAAGCTTTAGCATACGAACAATATGATCTAGTGCTATGCTTAGGATTGGGTCTTGTCCATCACATCATTCTCCCAATGATGTGATCCCGTTATCAATGACATCTAATGCCCATGATCAGGAAACCATGATCATCTATTGACTAACGAGCTAGCCAACTAGAGGCTTGCTAGGGACACATTGTGATCTATTTGTTCACACATGTATTACTGTTTCCTGTTAATACAATTATAGCATGAACAATACACGATTATCATGAACAAGGAAATATGATAATAACCATTTTATTATTGCCTCTAGGGCATATTTCCAACAGTCTCCCACTTGCACTAGAGTCAATAATCTAGTTACATTGTGATGTATCGAATACCCATAGCATTACGGTGTTGATCATGTTTTTCTCGTGGAAGAGGTTTAGTCAACGGGTCTGCAATATTCAGATCTGTGTGTACTTTACAAATATCTATCACTCCACTCTAGACATGGTCCTGGATGGAGTTGTAGCGGCGTTTGATGTGCTTCGTCTTCCGGTGAAACCTGGGCTCCTTGGCTATGGCAATGGCTCCAGTGTTATCACAGAAGAGTGTCATAGGACCCGACGCGCTTGGAACCACTCCAAGGTCGGTGATGAGCTCCTTCATCCAAATTCCTTCATGAGCCGCTTCTGAAGCAGCTATGTACTCCGCTCACATGTAGATGCTGCCACGACTTCTTGCTTGCTGCTGCACCAGCTCACTGCCCCACCATTCAACACATATACGTATCCGGTCTGTGACTTAGAGTCATCCGGATCTGTTCGAAGCTAGCGTCGACGTAACCCTTTACGACGAGCTCTTTGTCACCTCCATAAACGAGATACATTTCCTTAGTCCTTTTCAGGTACTTAAGGACATTCTTGACCGCTGTCCAGTGTTCCATACCTGGATCACTTTGGTACCTCCATACCAAACTTATGGCAAGGTTTATATCAGGTATGGTACACAGCATGGCATACATTAGAGAGCCCACGGCTGAAGCGTAGGGGACAGAACTCATCTTCTCTCTATCTGCTGTCGTGGTCGGCGACTGAGTCTTGCTCAATCTCATACCTTGCAAAACTGGCAAGAACCCTTTCTTCGAGTTTTCCATATTGAACTTCTTCAATATCTTGTCAAGGTATGTACTTTGCGAAAGACCTATGAGGCGTCTCGATCTATCTCTATAGATCTTGATGCCTAATATGTATGCAGCTTCTCCAAGGTCCTTCATTGAAAAACTCTTGCTCAAATAGGCCTTTATGCTCTCCAACATCTCTATATTATTCCCCATCAATAATATGTCATCCACATACAGTATGAGGAAAGCAATAGAGCTCCCACTCACTTTCTTGTACAGACAGGCTTCTCCGTAAACCTATATGAAGCAAACGCTTTAATCACCTTATTAAAGCGAATGTTCCAACTCCGAGATGCTTGCACCAGCCCATAGATGGAGCACTCGAGCTTGCACACTTCGTTAGCACCCTTAGGGTCGACAAAACCTTCTGGTTGCATCATATGCAACTCTTCCTTAAGGTTCCCGTTAAGGAACGCTGTTTTGACGTCCATTTGCCAAATTTCATAATCATAAAAGGCGGCAATTGCTAACACGATTCGAACTGATTTCAGCTTCGCTACGGGAGAGAAAGTCTCTTCGTAGTCAACTCCTTGAATTTATCGAAAACCCTTTGCGACAAGTCGAGCTTTGTAAACGGTTACATTACCGTTTGCATCAGTCTTCTTCTTGAAGATCCATTTATTTTCTATGGCTCGCGGGTCATCGGGCAAGTCCACCAAAGTCCATACTTTGTTCTCATACATGGATCCTATCTCGGATTTCATAGCCTCAAGCCATTTGTTGGAATCCGGGCCCGCCATTGCTTCTTCATAGTTCGAAGGTTCACCGTTGTCTAAGAACATGATTTCCATCACAGGGTTGTCGTGCCACTCTGGTGCGGAACGTGCCCTTGTGGACCTTCGCGGTTCAGTAGTAACTTGATCCGAAGCTTCATGATCATCATCATTAACTTCCTCTTCAGTCGGTGTAGGCGCCACAGGAACAACTTCCCACGCTGCGCTACTTTCCTATTCGAGAGGGGGTGTAATTACCTCATCAAGTTCTACCTTCCTCCCACTTACTCCTTTCGAGAGAAACTCTTTCTCTAGAAAGGATCCGTTCTTGGCAACAAAGGTTTTACCTTCGGATCTAAGATAGAAGGTATACCCAATAGTTTCCTTAGGGTATCCTATGAATACGCATTTCTCCGCTTTGGGTTTGAGCTTTTCTGGTTGAAGTTTCTTCACATAAGCATCGCAGCCCCAAACTTTAAGAAACGACAACTTAGGTTTCTTGCCAAACCATAGTTCATACGGTGTCGTCTCAACGGATTTAGACGGTGCCCTATTTAAAGTGAATGCTGCAGTTTCTAATGCGTATCCCCAAAATGATAGCGGTAAGTCGGTGAGAGACATCATAGATCGTACCATATCTAATAAAGTGCGATTATGATGTTCAGACACTCCGTTGCGCTGCAGTGTGCCAGGCGGCGTCAGTTGTGAAATGATTCCACACTTCCTTAGGTGTGTGCCAAACTCGTGACTCAAATATTCTCCTCCACGATCAGATCGTAGACATTTAATTTTTCTGTCACGTTGATTCTCAACCTCACTCTGAAATTCCTTGAACTTTTCAAACGTCTCAGATTTGTGCTTCATCAAGTAGATATACCCATACCTACTCAAATCATCGGTGAGAGAAAGAACATAACGATAACCACCGCGAGCTTCAACGTTCATTGGACCACACACATCAGTATGTATTATTTCCAACAAGTCGGTTGCTCTCTCCATTATTCCTGAGAATGGAGTCTTAGTCATCTTGCCCATGAGGCACTGTTCGCATGTGTCAAATGATTCAAAGTCAAGAGACTCTAATAGTCCATCAGTATGGAGCTTCTTCATGCGCTTAACGCCGATATGACCAAGGCGGCAGTGCCACAAGTATGTGGGACTATCATTGTCAACTTTGCATCTTTTGGTACTCACACTATGAATATGTGTAACATCACGATCGAGATTCATCAAGAATAAAACATTCACCAGCGGAGCATGACCATAAAACATATCACTCATATAAATAGAACAACCATTATTCTCTGACTTAAATGAGTAGTCGTCTCGCATTAAGCAAGACCCTGATACAATATTCATGCTTAAAGCTGGTACTAAATAACAATTATTAAGGTTTAAAACTAATCCCGATGGTAGATGTAGAGGTAGCGTGCCGACGGCGATCACATCGACCTTTGAACCATTCCCGACGCGCAGCGTCACCTCGTCCTTGGCCAGTCTCCGCTTATTCCGCAGTTCCTGCTTTGAGTTGCAAATGTGAGCAACAGCACCAGTATCAAATACCCAGGAGCTACTACGAGCGCTGGTAAGGTACATATCAATAACATGTATATCACATATACCTTTAACGTTGCCGGCCTTCTTGTCCGCTAAGTATTTGGGGCAGTTCCGCTTCCAGTGACCCTTTCCCTTGCAATAGAAGCGCTCAGTCTCAGGCTTGGGTCCGTTCTTTTTCTTCTTCCCGGCATCTGGCTTACCGGGTGCGGCAACAGCTTTGCCGTCTTTCTTGAAGTTCTTCTTACCCTTGCCTTTCTTGAAACTAGTGGTCTTGTTGACCATCAACACTTGATGCTCTTTCTTGATTTCTACTTCTGCAGACTTGAGCATCGAGTACAACTCGGGAATGGTCTTCTCCATTCCTTGCATGTTGTAGTTAAGCACAAAGCCTTTGTAGCTTGGTGGGAGAGACTGGAGGATTGTGTCAATTATAGCATCATCCGGAAGTTCGACTCCAAGTGAAGTCAGACGACCGTGTAAGCCAGACATTTTGAGTATGTGGTCACTGACAGAACTGTTCTCCTCCATCTTACAGCTGAAGAACTTGTCGGAGACTTCATATCTCTCGACACGGGCATGAGCTTGAAAAACTAGCTTCAGCTCCTGGAACATCTCATATGCCCCGTGTTGCTCCAAACGCCTTTGGAGCCCCGTTTCCAAACTGTATAACATGCCACACCTGACCAGGGAGTAGTCATCACTCCGCGTTTGCCAGCCGTTCAGAATGTCCTGGGCTGCTGCGGGAGCGGGAGGGTCACCTAGCGGCGCATCAAGGACATAAGCCTTTTTAGCTGCTTCAAGGATGAGCTTCAAGTTGTGAACCCAGTCCGCATAGTTGCTACCATCATCTTTCAGCTTGTTTTTCTCTAGGAATGCGTTGAAATTGAGGTTGACGTTGGACATCTACAATATTTATAAAGACAACTTTTAGACTAAGTTCATGACAATTAAGTTCATTTAATCAAATTAAGTATGAACTCCCACTTAAATCGACATCCCTCTAGTCATCTAAGTGATACATGATCCATGTTGACTAACCCGTGTCCGATCATCACGTGAGACGGACTAGTCACCATGGTGAGCAACTTCATGCTGATCGTATTCAACCATACGACTCATGTTCGACCTTTCGGTCTCTTGTATTCGAGGTCATGTCTGTACATGCTAAGCTCATCGAGTCAACCTAGGTGTTTCGCGTGTGTAAATCTGGCTTACACCCGTTGTATGCGAACGTTAGAATCTATCACACCCGATCATCACGGTGCACACTTAGGGGAATACGTTCTCGAAATTTTAAGAGGGATCATCTTATTATGCTACCGTCGTTCTAAGCAATAAGATGTAAAACATGATAAACATCACAATGCAATCATATAGTGACATGATATGGCCATTATCATCTTTGCTCTTTCCATCTCCATCTTCAGGCATCGCATGATCATCATCGTCACCGGCGTGACACCATGATCTCCATCATCATGATCTCCATCATCGTGTCTCCGTGAATTCGTCACGCCAACTACTACTATCACTACTACTATAGCTAACCGTTAGCAATGAAGTAAAAGTAGTAAGCACATGGCGTTTTATCTCATACAATGAATTAAGACAACTCCTATGGCTCCTGCCGGTTGTCATACTCATCGACATGCAAGTCGTGAAACCTATTAAAATAACATGATCATCTCATACATCATACATGCAAAATCACAACTTTGGCCATATCACATCACATGTCAAACCCTGCAAAAACAAGTTAGACGTCCTCTAATTGTTGTTGCAAGTTTTACATGGCTGATTTGGGTTTCAAGCAAGAACGCCTTCTTACCTACGTGACAGCCACAACGATGATATGCCAAATCTATTTACCCTTCATAAGGACCCTTTTCATCAAATCCAATCCGACTAGAGTAGGAGAGACAGACACCCGCTAGCCACCTTTATGCACGGTGTGCATGTCTGTCGGTGGAACCAGTATCACGTAAGTGTACGTGTAAAGTCGGTCCGGGCCACTTCATCCCACAATACCGCCGGAAAAGAATAAGACTAGTAGCGGCAAGCAAATTGACAAATCATCGCCCACAACTTTTGTGTTCTACTCGTGCATAGAACCTACGCATAGAAAACCTGGCTCGGATGCCACCGTCTGGTAACGTAGCATAAATTCAAAATTTTCATACGCATATTCAGATCTTCCTATGGAGAGACCAGAAACGAGAGAGGGGTAAGAGCATCTTCATACCTTTGAAGATCGCTAAGCGGAAGCGTTGCTAGAACGCGGTTGATGGAGTCGTACTCGCAGCGATTCCGATCTAGTGCCGAACAACGGCACCTCCGTGTTCAACACACGTGCATCCCGGTGACGTCTCCCGCACCTTGATCCAGCAAGGAGGAGGGAGAGGTTGGGGAAGAACTCCAGCAACACGACGCGTGATGTCGATGGAGAGACGAGGTCTCCCGGCAGGGCTTCGCCAAGCACCGGCGGAGAGGAGGAGGAAGAAGAGCAGGGCTGCGCCGAGAGAGAGGGAAAAACAGTGTGTCTCCATGGCCAAAAGTGCCCAATATATATAGGGGGAGGGGAGAGGGGGTGCCACCCCTAGGGTTCCCACCCTAGGGGGTGCGGAAGCCCCCCCAGATGGGAGGTGCGGCGGCCAGAGGGGGGGAGGAGGGGGTGGCGCACCATCTGGTGGGCCTTAAGCCCACCTGGGCTAGGGTTTGCCCCCCCTTTTCTCTCCCTTGCGCTATGGGCTGAGTGGGGAGGCGTACCAGCCCACCTAGGGGCTGGTTCCCACCCCCACTTGGCCCACCTTATCTCCCGGGGTCGTTACCCCCCTTCGGTGGTCCCCCCGGGCCACCTCCGGTGGTCCCGGTGGTCCCGGTACGTTACCGGTGATGCCCGAAACACTTCCGGTATCCGAAACCATCCGTCCTATATATCAATCTTTACCTCCGGACCATTCCGGAGCTCCTCGTGACGTCCGGGATCTCATCCGGGTCTCCGAACAACTTTCGATAACCTCGTATAACAATTCCCTATAAACCTAGCGTCATCGAACCTTAAGTGTGTAGACCCTACGGGTTCGGTAGACAGGGAGACATGACCGAGACACCTCTCTAGCCAATAACCATCAGCGGGGTCTGGATACCCATGGTGGCTCCCACTTGCTCCACGATGATCTCATTGGATGAACCACGATGTCAAGGATTCAATCAATCCCGTATACGATTCCCTTTGTCTGTCGGTATAGAACTTGCCGGAGATTCGATCATCGGTATACCTATACCATGTTCAATATCGTTACCGGTAAGTCTCTTTACTCGTTCCGTAGCATGTCATCGTGTGACTAACTCCTTAGTCACATTGAGCTCATGATGATGTTCTACCGAGTGGGCCCAGAGATACCTCTCCGTCACACGGAGTGACAAATCCCGATCTCTATTCGTACCAACCCAACAGACACTTTCAGAGGTACCCGTAGTGCACCTTTATAGTCACCCAGTTACGTTGTGACGTTTGATACACCCAAAGCACTCCTACGGTATTCGGGAGTTGCACAATCTCACGGTCGAAGGAAAAGATACTTGACATTAGAAAAGGTTTAGCATACGAACAATACGTTCTAGTGCTATGCTTAGGATTGGGTCTTGTCCATCACATCATTCTCCCAATGATGTGATCCCGTTATCAATGACATCTAATGCCCATGATCAGGAAACCATGATCATCTATTGACTAACGAGCTAGCCAACTAGAGGCTTGTTAGGGACACATTGTGATCTATTTATTCACACATGTATTACTGTTTCCTGTTAATACAATTATAGCATGAACAATAGACGATTATCATGAACAAGGAAATATGATAATAACCATTTTATTATTGCCTCTAGGGCATATTTCCAACAGGTGGGAGGGGGTGGCGGCGGCTGGGAGGGAGGTGGGAGGAGGGGCGGCGGCTGGGAGGGACGTGGGAGGGGGCGGCGGTCGGGAGGGAGAGGGAGGGGGGCGGCGGCCGGGAGGGCGGCGACGCGGGTGTCTGGGGAGGGGAGCTACGGCAACGGCGGGTGGGCAGACGACGGCGCGCGTGAGAGAGAGAGGGGGGTAGGCGGGCAGGGAGGGGTGCGGGGTGGGAGCCGTTAGGGCCATGCCCCCTTTGTCGTGTGCAAAGGGAGGGTGGCGGACGACAAAGGGGCGGGCTAGGTGGGGGTGCGGTTTCGGCCGTTTGGGGGGGGCTTTGACGTCTGCCCACCCTTTTGCCGTTCGCATAGGGCTGCTTTGTCGTCCGCCAGCGGGCGGCAAATAGGTGACCGACGGCAAATTAAACGTGTGCCATCAGCCACCTCTTTGCCGTCAGCACTATGACAGCTGACGGCAAAGAGTACCTTTGCCATGCGTCAGCAGACGGCAAAGGCAAGGCAGACGGAAAATTATGAATTCCAGTAGTGTGAGACTTGGACATGTTGTAATAAATTGTAGAGCAACCTCTACTCTACCTGTTTAACTTTAAGTACTACTGGTTTTATGTATCAAGATGAGTCTATCAGTGGGAAATATGTTTCTACACACGAGACACACATGGCTGATTTCCAATAAATTATTTTATTTGGAAACATGTCGTGACACATGGCGCATCCGTGGGCCGCCTGGGGAAGGAACTCCTAGATGGGGGCGCGCAGGTGCAGCACATGCGCCAAGCCTGTGTCGGGGCTGGAACGATGATCTATGGGACCAGCGAGGCCCCTTATGGCATAGGACGGCGGCGCGCTTGCACAAAGAGCATCAACAATCACATACAGAGGCATGGGTTTATATAGGTTCGGGCTGCTCAGGAGCATAATAGTCTAAGTCATGTGTTTGTCGTTTATTTGGGTGGAAGTCCAACTTACAGGTGAGCAACACCCTGACAAGGAGGCACAGGGAGTGCGGCTATGTGTGCAAATCGATAAAGTGTTGACGTTTCTAAAGGTAGCCATGTCCCTCCTTATATAGTGCAAGTGGTTACTACACTGGCAAAAATGTTCTTTTTGGAAGAGGGAATAGTGGCTTCTATAGCTGCCAAAACTGCTAACGGGAGCTACAATTGCGAATACATAACCCTGGCGGATTAGGACATGATCTTTAAATACACCATGAGGTGTCACACTAGTGGGGTCTCGCGGCAAGGACCATCTCTCCTTGTGTGTCGTTTGCCCAACTACCTCTTATTTTCTTGACATACCGCGGGACGGGTGTCATTAAAGTTGTTGCATGTCCGAGACTGCCGCTAGAGGACTCACACTAGACTCACCTAACTGCGTGCTCGCTCGATACCTCACTGATATTGACAACCAGACTGATGAGGTGGAGCGGGAAATATTTGGAGGGGTCTTGCCGGGCGTGATGGTAGTCGGGTCTTCTCCCTCCCGACAAGGTGGCTTGTCGGGGGCCTTATCTTGTAATTTCTTGATCATGGGCCTTGGTACCCTTCTTGTCCTTCCTTACCAAATAGTAGATGCATATTATCGCTATCACGATGAAGGCTCTGCATCGGAAGGGTATTCGAGCTGCCATCGTCGTGTCCGCTCGTATCCTATCCAATCTGCATCACCAGGATCCCTTCCTCTAAACGAGCGTCATCTTAGAGGACCTCGCCCTTGTAGTTCAAGAAAGGGAGCTGAGAACAGTGGCGTCAATGGTTGAGGTCGTGGTGCATTTGGAGAAAAGGAGGGATTTTCCCCCTCGTAAGCACATCTGGTTGACCGGTCGGTTCTTTTGCCCTGATGATGTGATAAGACAAAAGCAACTAATTGTTTGTAAGTAGGGTTCAGAGTGGAAATATGTGTTAAACGTGCAAATTTCTGCTCCTCTTAGCAGAATGAAAAGTTGTAATCCGATGATATTATTCCCGTGGTTACCCTTCTTGAAATATTTGCTTGGTCGAAGAATGCTTATTTCTCGACCTCTGCCCAGTTGCATCCATACCCTCAAAGCTGAGGCAGAATAGATGATGACTCTGTACTAGTCCTAATCGGGGTGAGCCTTCCAGAATAAATTTCTTATCTCGCAACGCAAGCTCTTAAGGGACCATTTTGAGGGGTAGTACTATAACAAACATTAGTTTGTTTCTTCTTGTCGGATTTCGGGCTCCGCAAAACCCTAAAGATTCGAAACCAGGGGCTAGTGCGGAGACCTTCCGCAACTTGGATTCGCCTAACTTGCTACTCGTCGGGGATGACAAAGAACTCACTCGATGGTGAGGAAGACATAGGACATGGCAGTATACCCAGGTTCGGGCAGCTAGGAAGCGTAATACCCTACTCCTGCTTTGGTGGATTGCCTCTCTCGGAGGAGGGCGGATGAACTAGTATAGTGCTCAGGAGCCTCCGGAGGCTGGGTGGCTTTGCATGGTGCTAGTGGGTGAATGAATGGATCTCGGGGTTCCTCTAAGAAGCAACCTATCCTCCATATATAGTGGTGGACCCGGTCCTCTTCCCTTATCATCTCTGTGGGAAGGGATCCCACAGTGGCCAATTTTTAAGGGGAACACGGGAACATGCTCTCCATCCCAAAGATGGTTTTTGCGTGCAAAGTCGGTGCCAATGCTGCAGGGATGGGCCCAGGGGTGACATCTGCCCTACTGGCGGGCGGCGACGACCTTGTTGCACCGGAATAGAAACCTTTGGGAGATGCCCTCGGAACACCAGTACGTCCATGCTCCCTTTGCACTAAAGGGGAAACTGCAGTGCCCTGCTGTCCGCTGCTCGCTTGTCCTTCCTGTGCGTCATCCTTGACTCTTGAGACGGGCCTCGCCTCAGAATCTCTACCACTCCAGAAAGGTCGTGAGGAGGCCCCGTGTGGGTCTTGATGATGTTCCTCCTCGCGAGGCTTGGCCCCTCGCGAGGGCCTTGTCTTGAGTGGTGCCGGGCCCGCTAGTTTGTGGTTGATGAACTGTGCCAGCCATGGACCGTAGGCAAGCAGGTCTGGGTACCCCCATTCCCAGAACGCCGACAGTAGCCCCTGGGCCCAAGGCGCACCTCGGCTGGCTTCTTGGCGAAGCCTTGGGGTGACCTGAAGCGTCGCGGGCCCAAAATGTCAGCGGGCCAGGCTTCACACGTGGCGCACAGCCATGTGGCTACACTCCCAGTTCATGAGGCGCTCGGAGAAGCGCCTGGTCAAACTGATGCGACATTAGAGTGCTGCTCCAGCCATCATTGCTCCTTGCAGACGCCTCCTCTTCGCACGCCACGTTGGCATTCTTCCACATGAACTACGTGGGCCCAAGAATGTGGAGGGGCACCAGTCTGCCCTCTGCGTATATTTAACCTCGCGAGGGTGATAAGGTCCACATTGCCTTCCTCTTCTTCATCTCCTGCCTCGAGCCCTGCACCCTCTCAGCATGGTGCCGGTAAAGAGGTTCTCCACTATAGAGAAGGGAAAGGCTTCCGCGGAAGGTCTCGCCGCTTCGCCATCCAAAAGGCGTAGCGGCCGCCCTGAGAAGTATGCGGCAGTGTCGATAGCGGCCTCCGGCGGGCGCGGCCGTGGTTCCGTCCGTCCTGGAATCACCATCGGCGGCGTCGGAGGTGCGCCGGTGAGCGTGAGCATGCGCGGTTGCCGGGTTGGGAGGTCGGCGGTGGCCACCCGACCGCCATGCCCGCGGCTCAATTCGACTGACACGATGAGGGAGTTCGTGACGTGGGTGGATATGCCGGAAATTGCGTCGCTCCACCTCCCAAGCTTCTTCGCAAAGGCGCTGCCGACCGGCGGGCTCCCATGCCTTTGGTTGTAGGCCGACGGCTGCTGCGGCGGGGCGTCCTGGGTGGAGGTTGAGGTCACCGCCCGCGGCTACGTGTACCTGAACCGTGGATGGCACATGCTTGCCTACGCTCGAGGTCTGAAGGGGAGGCGTTGCCTCCACTTCATGTAGGGAAGCGACGCTCTTTGTCAAGATCTTCGGGGGCGAGGGCAAGCATCTAGGCTGCTTCCTGGAGGACGCCGGCCGCGGCGATCCTGTAGATAGGCCCGCCTCCGGCGGTGTGGGTCGTGCCTCCGGTAGCGGCGGCACCACCTCTAGAAGGAGCCCGAGAAGCAGCAGCCCGAGCGGCAGCAGCGACAACAGCTATGACGAGCTGCATCGCCGCCACGCCCGGACCATGTGGGAGAGGACCCAAGCGCGGCGCCGCCCATCTGCTCCCATGAAGGAGGAGGAGTACACGTACTAGGCGTCCGCTCATGGGCGTCAGACGCCTGCAGCGGCAGAGTCCCTCTAGGACCGTCATCGCTAGTTGTCACCTCATTACTCCTGATCCTGCGTCCTTGAAAACAAGGGTAGGTCATTCAGGCATGTAATGGATTTGGGCGAACGCCCCTTTTGTTAGTACTGTTGCATCTAATAGGTTTGGATACTTAGCTGAGTGTGCTTGCAGTGAACCTCGTTGGTTGAGAGGCGTGATTATGGCTCCCGAGGGGCTTGTCGCTCGGTTGGCTCCTCCTCCTTGCGGGCGAAATGGGTCGATGCTCTATGTCGGTAGGCCCCAGTCCCGCACATTTCCCTGCCGCCGCGTGGTGCGACCCATTACCAAGGTTGTTCCTCATGGGGAAAGTCCCTGACACCCTAATACCGACCGAATGTACCTGGATAGCACCATGGTGGCCAAGTGGGTTTGCAACCGGTAATGATCCTGAGGCGCGATGCTCAGTAGCCCCCTTACACATTCAAGCGACTCTACATCGACAGGGCCCAGTCCTGCACATTTCCATGCTTTCGTGAGGCATGACCCGTTACCAAGGTCGTTCCTCATAGGGCCAGGCCTGAGCCCCCTAACACCGACCAAATGTGCCTGGACGGCACCAGGGTGGCCAAGTGTCTTTGCGACTGGTAAGGCTCCTAAGGCGCGATGCTTATGAGCCCCCTTAGACGTCCAAGAGCCCCCGCCGATTCTGCTTTGTGGTTTTGAAGGGTATGATTTCTGGAGATCCCAAGTCTGCATTCAGGAAGGTCTGCGTTGGCAGGTCCCGGTCCTGCACATTCCCAACTATCGCGAGGTGCTTCCCGTTACTAAGGTCGTCCCTCACGGGGCGAGGCCCTGACACCCCTGATACCGACCGAAGACGGCACTAGGGTGGCCAACTGGCTTTGTGACCGGTGAGGCTCCTTAGGCGCGATGCTCAGGAGCCCCTTAGGCGTTGAAGCTTTCCCAAGAGAAATAGTTGTTGCAAGAAAAGACCAAATTTTGTTCCCCCGCCAGGATGGTGCGCCGAGCCGTGAATGGGACTCTTGAGCGAGTATCAGGTGGCATGAGTCTGCCGACTCGTCTGTCAGTGCCATGCGACTTAGAGGAAGAGAGTGTGCTTGAAGTATGACAAAGAAAACATATTTTCATAAAGAATTCATTTGGAAAGGCCCCAAGTTCGGTTTCGTAAACATCAACAAATCCAAGCCAGAAATAGAAAATGAGAGCCGTGTCCGGCGCCTAATCTATTCACCGCCTCCGTCTCCCCCGAGCGTGGAGCATGGGGCTTCCACTAGGTGTGGGATGGATACCTTCCGCATCCTCACGGGGTCATGGGCGTATACAGCCTCGGCTCGTTATTACGCGAGAGTGTCACGGTGGGGGTGTATCTGGGAGGTCGCGAGGATGCCTTGGCCTTGCGAGTGTCGTTACCCCCAAGGCATAGGCGCCTAATTCCAGAAGTCATTGGTGGACTGTGTTGATTGCCTCCATCTATACCCAGCGCGGAGCATAGGTCTTCCGCTAGGCGTGGGTGGACCCCTTCCTCATCCTCGGGGGACCCTGGGAATATACAACCGCGACCGTTATTATGTGAGAGTCTCATGGGAAGAAGTAGGTTCCGGCAGAATTGAAGGACGATGCAGAGCCGGTGCAGAGTCAACGAAGAGGCGTTACGGGTAGAACTTCCAAAGATGTTGGATGTTCCAGGCGTTCTGGATGGGAACTCCATCATGAGTCTCAAGGCGCACGGCGCCAGGCCTAGAGACATGGGCGACTCTGTATGGGCCATCCCGCATGGGCAAAATCTTGTGCAAGCCCTCCCTGGATTGAACCCGCCTTAGGACGAGGTCGCCGACTTCATGGATCCTGGAGCGGATGTTGCGGCAGTGATAGCGCCGCATGGCCTGGTGGTACCTCGTGGCTCAGCATGAGGCCCGGTGGTGCGCCTCCTCCCCAAGCACGAGGTCCGTGCCCTGCGCAGCCTCTTGACACTCCTCGTCGAACGCCATGACCCGCAGGGACCGGTGCTTGATCTCGTAGTGAAGGACCGCCTCGGCTACGTATATGAGGAAGAATGGGGTTTTGCCGGTAGGCTTAGTGGCGGTGGTGCGGATGGGCCACAATACCTATGGGAGCTCGTCGACCCAGCCCCGGCGGCAAGCTTCGAGCTTCTTTTTGAAGCTCCTCACCTTGAGGCCTCGCAGGACCTTTGCGTTGGCACGCACCTCCTGGCCATTGTTGTGCGGATGGTCCACCGACGCGTAGCATATCTGCGCTCCTAGGTTAGCACAGTAAACCTTGAAGAGTTGACTGGTGAACTATGAACAATTGTCGGTGATGATGCGGTTGGGGACACCGAAGCGGCTCACGAGGCCCTTGACGAATTTGATGGCCGACCCAACGGGGATGGTGTGCACGGGCTCCACCAGAGAATTTGACGGTCGTCCACTTGGTGAATTTGTCGATGGCGACGTAGAGGTAGCGGAAGCCGCCCGCCGCCCGTGGGAAGGGCCCGAGTATGTCCAGTCCCCAGATCGTGAAGGGCCAGGAAAGCGGAATGGTCTGGAGGCCTTGCGCGGGCCTAAATGAACTGGCAGGACTCCCCAGATCGAACCAGCTCGGTGGCGTCGTCCAATGATGTAGGGCAATAGCAGCCCGACCTAAATGCCTTACCTACGAGCGTGCGCGAAGAGGAGTGATGCCCGCAGTCCCCTCCGTGGATGTAGGCTAGTAGTTCGCGCCCCTACTCCATGGAGATGCACCGCATCGCTATGTCATTCGGGCGCCTATTGTACAAGTCGCCGTCCCGCAAGCAGTAAGTCGATGCTTGTCGTCCTATGCTCTCCGTGTCTTCCTCCTTTTCCGGCAACGTGCCATGGAGCAGGTATATCCCGAGTTACTGCATCCAATCATCGGCTTGCGCCTCCAGGGCAAGGAGCAGCCGAGCCCCCGAGGGCTGACCGCAATCCGGAACCCCCGAGGGCAGTGCTGGGAGGAGCTCCTCTCCTCGTGGCCCCTGGCCCTCGGGTGATGGCGTCGCGGAAGGCTTGAGGAGTCATTCCTCGAAGACGCCTGGCTCTTGAGTCTCGCGATGCGACGATCTTTTGGCGATGTCGTCCGCCTCCTTGTTCTCGCCGCGCGGGACGTGCTGCAGCCTTAGGCCTTGAAAATATCTCTCAATCTTACTTACCTCTTGCAGATAAGCCTCCTGGTGCTCATCCTTGGGCGTGTACTCTTTTTTGGAGAAGTTGACGAGAAGCTGGGAATTGTCCATCACGGTGAGGCGCCAGATCCCCAAGTCCGCTGCCGCCGCCTTGAGGTCGGCGATGAGGCCCTCGTACTCTACTATGTTGTTGAAGACCTTCTACCCATGCCGGAAGCAGAGCTGTATGGCGTAGCGGAGCTTGTCTCTCGTTGGGGAAGTGAGCACGATTCCAGCCCCGGCTCCCCTATGCGTGAAGGCTCCATCGAAGTGCATGGTCCATACCTCAGGTGCCTCCTCACAGGGGGCAAGGGATTGGATCCCTTTAAGCCCCCAGTCCGGCGCGTCCGTCCACTCCGCCACGAAGTCCACCAAGGCCGCTCCCTTGATGACCCTGGTTATGCTGAATTCGATGTGGAAGCCCAGAAGGTCGATATTCCATTCGGCGACCCTTTCCGCTGCATTTGGGTTGTGCAGGATCTTCTCTAAGGGGTAGGCGGAGACAACCTTGATTGGGTGCCCCTGGAAGTAGTGGTGTAGCTTGCGCGAGGCAACGAGGCGCTCTAGAAGGAGCTTATGTTGCATGGGATAGCGTGAGTGCGCATCCCACAACATGTGCTAATGAAGTACACCGGGTCGTCGACGAGGATGTGGTCCTCCGGGGCATCAAGCTCCTTGGCTAGCTCAGTAGGTTCGAGCGCTCCGTAGTCCAGAGGAGGGGTCAGGGCCTTAGGAGGACCGAGCATCTGATGGCCCGACCCTGTGGTCTGAGCCTCAGGTCCCTTTGCCTGCAAGGGAATCGGAGTTCACGAGTCGTGCGAGTCCCCACACCCCGTGGGTGCGGGCCCGTCGGGATTTCCCTAAGTGATGCCCTTGCTAGTTCGCTCCTCCCTTACTGCCACCAACGCGGTGCTGCCGGAGTGGGGGTGGCAGCAAGGTACAGAAGTAGAGACCCCCGAGGGCGAGGTGCCACCATTACCGGCGAACTCGTGAGGTATTGCTTGAGTTCATCAAAGGCCACGTCGGCCTCCGGTGTCCATTAGAAGGCCCCCTTTCCTTTCATGATCTTGAAGAAATGCACGGCCCGCTCGTCGAGCTTCTCCTTGAGGGTTGGTGGCAGGACCCAAGGAGGTAACACACCCTGACAACTTCTCCATCTCCTTGAGGGTTGTGGGCGCGCTCATCTTGTTTATGGCACTGACCTTCACTGGGTTTGCCTTGATCCCCCATGTCAAACCAGGAAACCGAGCAGTTTGCCTAATGGGACCCTGACGACGCACTTCTCGGGGTTGAGCTTCAGTTTTACCTCTCTTAGGGTGGCGAAGGTCTCCTCCAGGTTTTCCATCAGGGTTATTGTCTCCCTTGACTTGACCACGACGTCGTCAAACTTGGCCTGTGCGTTCCTCCCGAGTTGCGGTCCCAGAGCGATGTGCATCAACCGCTGGAAGGTCGCCCCTACATTCCGCAGCCCGAAGGGCATGCACTCGTAGCAGTATAACCCACACAGGGAGAGGAAGGCTATCTTCTTGACGTCCTCCACTGCCATCTTGATCTGGTGGTAGCCCGAGAATGCATCCAGGAAGCACAAGAGATCGCACTCCATGGTGGAGTCCACGATATGATGGATGCGTGGTGGCGGGAACGGGTCCTGAGGGCAAGCCTTGTTGAGGCTCATGAAGTCCACGCACATACGCTCCTCCCCGCACTTCTTCGGGACAACCACTGGGTTGGTAACCTATTCCAGGTAGCGCACCTCTTGAATGACCCCTGCCTCCTTCAGTTTCTGCACCTCCTGAGCGATGAACGCCTGCTTCTCCGGGACTTGCTTGATTGCCTTCTGCTTCACTAGGCGTGCATTCGGGCACATCATGAGGTTGTTCTCGATGACGTCCCTCGGGACCCCCACCGGGTCGGAGGTGTTCCAGGCAAACGCGTCCTTGTTCGCCCTGAGGAAACACATCAATGTCTTCTGTTGGTCTTGGGGGAGGTTTGCGCCGATGGTGAAGGTGGGAGCATTTTATTGTTTCTTGATGACAAGTCACAGGTTCAAATGATCTTCAAGAACTGTGCTCGCAAAGTCGAAAATCAATTTGATGTGAAGATGAGGAAAGATCGGAGCGACAAGGGATCGGAGATCAAGAACACTAATGTGGCTACTTTTCTTGAAGAAGAAGGTATCTCATATGAGTTCTCGTCTACGTACACTCCTAAAAAAATGAAGTTGTTGAGAGGAAGAACCAAACTCTCACAGAGATGGCTAGAACCATGCCAAACTACAGGAATCAGCTTCTTTGCCGTCTGCCATCACAGGCGGCCAAGAGGACTCCACCGACAGCAAAGGTCTTTGCCGTCTGCCACTTGTCGGCGAAAATTCTGCGTCAGCCTACCACGACATTGTAGCTTCTTTGCCGTCAGCCTCACCGAAGCGGACGGCAAAGAGCTTTGCCGTCAGCTTTTCATAAGAGCAGTCAGCAAAGAGGTCGAGACGGCAGCCGAAAGGCGTTGCCTCCATTAGGGGCTAACGGAGGCTTTGCCGTCTGCCTCCACCTCCTTCCCCCTCCAGTCTTTGTCGTCTGCCTCGCCCTCTTCTTTGCCGTCTGCCTCCACCTCCCCCCCTCCACTCTTTTCCGTCTGCCTACCCCTCCTCCCCCTCCTTTGTGCCCTCTTCTTTGCCGTCTGCCCCCCCCAAGGAAGCAGACGACAAAGAGACTATATGGACACCCAGGGAGCGCAGCTGGGTGCCATGTGGCACCTTTGCCGTCGGTCAGCTGATGGCAAAGGCCTTTGCCATCAGCTGGCAGACGGCAAAGAGCCTGTATTGTCACATTTTTGTTTATTTTTTCTATTTCACAGCACATGTATATATAATTCATAGCACATATATGATAAATAGGTCACAACACATATATGATATACATATAAAGCTCATCAATGCCATTTGTTCATTAACGTACATCCCATATATCAAAAGAACGAACACATACAATGTTTCATCCATATATACATACATATAGTTTCACATATATTGTTCATCCATATATACATATACATATAGTTCCACATTGTTCATCAACTCAAATAAAAAAGGGAACTAAAGCACTCCAATGCCAGCTTCCATATATGTAGTACATCCGATATGCAAAATGGGAATAAGAAAGTCAAAAGAAGAAGAACAACAACATATAAAAGACAAATAAGCTAAATTGAAGAAAAAAGAGAAGAATCAATAAGAGAAGAAGGAGAAGAAAAAACAAGAATAAGGAGGAGGAGGAGGAAGAGGATGAGGAGAAGGAGAAGGAGAAGGAGGAGGAGAATAGGAGAAGAAGAAGGAGAAGAAGAGGAGAAGAAGGAGGGAAGAAGAAGGAGAATAAGGAGGGCTCCTTCTCCTCCTTCTCCTACTTCTCTTCTTCTTCTCCTCCTCCTTCTTCTCCTTCTCCTTCTCTTCTCTTTCTCTTCTTCTTTTTGTTCTTCCTTTTCATTTCTCCTCTTCTTGGAGCTAAATTAGCTAAGCACATATTTTTGGAGCTAAATGGGCTAATAATGTCATTATAGAGGAAAACAACCTAAGTATATAATATTAATGAGCTAACCAAGGTTCTTATGCCATTTTGAGCTTATAATGTCTTTTTGGAGCTCAATGGGCTAATTATGTCATTGTTGGGGAAATTCAGGCAACGAGAATATGAAACAGGAGAATAAAGAGGAGGAGGATAAGAAGAAGAAGAAATAAAGAAGAAGGAGGAAAAGGAGGAGGAGGAGGAGAAGGACTAGAAGGTCCTTGGCCTTCTCCTCCTCCTCCTCCTCCTCCTTCTCCTTCTTCTCTTCTTCTTCTTCTTCTTCTTCTTTCTTTTTATTTTTCCTATTTCTTCTCCTCTTCTCCTCTTCTTGGAGCTCAATTAGCTAACTATGTCTTTTTGGAGCTAAATGGGCTAATTATCCCATTTTAGAGGAAAACAAGCTAAGTATATAATATTAATGAGCTAACCAAGGTTCTTATGCCATTTTGAGCTTATAATGTCTTTTTGGAGCTAAATGGGCTAATGATGTCATTGTTCAGGATATTAAGGCAAGGAGAATAAGAAAGAGGAGAAGAAAGAAGAGGAGGAGAACAACAAGAAGAAGAAATATAGAAGAAGGACGAGAAGGAGGAGGAGGAGGAGAAGGACTGGAAGATCCTTGGCCTTCTCCTCCTTCCCCTCCTCCTCCTCCTCCTTCTCCTTCTTCTCTTCTTCTTCTTCTTGTTCTCTCTTTTCATTTTTCCTATTTCTTCTCCTCTTCTCCTCTTCTTGGAGCTCAATTATCTAACTATGTCTTTTTGGAGCTAAATGGGCTAATTATCCCATTTTAGAGGAAAACAAGCTAAGTATATAATATTAATGAGCTAACCAAGGTTCTTATGCCATTTTTAGCTTATAATGTCCTTTTGGAGCTAAATGGGCTAATTATGTCATTGTTGGGGAAATTAAGGCAACGATAATATGAAAGAGGAGAAGAAAGAGGAGGAGGACAAGAAGAAGAAATAAAGAATATGGAGGAGAAGGAGGAGGAGGAGGAGGAGAAGGACTAGAAGGTTCTTGGCATTCTCCTCCTTCTCCTCCTCATCCTTCTCCTTCTTCTCTTCTTCTTCTTCTTCTTTCTTTTCATTTTTCCTATTTCTTCTCCTCTTCTCCTCTTCTTGGAGCTCAATTAGCTAACTATGTATTTTTGGAGCTAAATGGGCTAATTATCCCATTTTAGAGTAAAACAAGCCAAGTATATAATATGAATGAGCTAACCAAGGTTCTTATGCCATTTTGATCTTATAATGTCTTTTTGGAACTAAATGGGCTAATTATGTCATTGTTGGGCAAATTAAGGTAAGGATAATATGAATGAGAAGAAGAAAGAGGAGGAGGAGGAGAAGAAGAAGAAATAAAGAAGAAGGAGCAGAAGGAGGAGGAGGAGGAGAAGGACTAGAAGGTCCTTGGCCTTCTCCTCCTCCTCCTCCTCCTTCTCCTTCTTCTCTTCTTCTTCATCTTCTTCTTTCCTTTCATTTTTCCTATTTCTTCTCCTCTTCCCCTCTTCTTGGAGCTCAATTAGCTATCTATGTATTTTTGGAGCTAAATGGGCTAATTATCCCATTTTAGAGGAAAACAAACTAAATATATAATATTAATGAGATAACCAAGGTTCTTATGCCATTTTGAGCTTATAATGTCTTTTTGGAGCTAAATGGCCTAATTATGTCATTGCTAGGGAAATTAAGGCAAGGAGAATATTAAAGAGGAGAATAAAGAGGAGGAGGAGAAGAAGAAGAACAAATAAAGAAGAAGGATGAGAAGGAGGAGGAGGAGGAGGACTAGAAGGTCCTTGGCCTTCTCCTCCTTCTCCTCCTCCTTCTCCTCCTTCTCCTTCTTTTCTTCTTCTTGTTCTTCTTCTTCTTCTTTATTTTCATTTTTCCTATTTTTTCTCCTCTTATCCTCTTCTTGGAGCTCAATTAGCTAACTATGTCTTTTCGGAGCTATATGGGCTAATTATCCCATTTTAGAGGAAAACAAGCTAAGTATATAATATTAATGAGCTAACCAAGGTTCTTATGCCATTTTGAGCTTATAATGTCTTTTTGGAGATAAATGGGCTAATTATGTCATTGTTGGGGAAATTAAGGCAAGGTGAATATGAAAGAGGAGAAGAAAGAGGAGGTGGAGAAGAAGAAGGAGGAGAAGGAGGAGGAGGAGAAGGACTAGAAGGTCCTTGGCCTTCTCCTCCTTCTCCTCCTCCTCCTCCTCCTCCTTCTCCTTCTTCTCTTCTTCTTCTTCTTCTTTCTTTTCATTTTTCCTATTTCTTCTCCTCTTCTCCTCTTCTTGGAGCTCAATTAGCTAACTATGTCTTTTTGGAGCTATACGGGCTAATTATGCCATTTTAGAGGAAAACAAGCTAAGAATATAATATTCATGAGCTAACCAAGGTTCTTATTCCATTTTGAGCTTATAATGTCTTTTTGTTTCTTTCCTCGCCATTTGTGAATGCGGCTTTCACGAATTCCTTTGTTTTTACAAACCATTCTTTCGTCAGCTCTCTCTGACTAGGGTGACCGGTATACATCCACGCACGATCACTCATCTTGCCTAGCTACTAAAGACAGAAGAAATATATTTATATATAATTTAACATTTATATTCATTGGTTAATCAGGTACGCCATTTTTATTATGTCCAGGCAACCTACACGCTAATAGGTAAAGATAGGTCCTAATCCCACCCGAGTATGTGTAGATTGGGTTCGTTTTCCCATGCTCTGCTCCGGATCCAACGCAAAATTTCAGCAGCACCTCCCCGCTGTTCTCCTGATACACGTCTCCGCAATAAATAGAGAGGATGTGCATCCGGAGAACAATAGGGAGGCACTGACGAAATTTCGCATCGTATCCAGAGCACAGCATACGGGAAAACGAACACAATCTACACATACTCGGGCTGTCCATGGATAATGTTGGACAATTCGAAAGGATGGCGGTTATAAATATGCAAAGACATGCATATTTATAGATGTCGCCCTTTCGAACAGGAGACGCATACTGGTCACGCGTACTGATAAATTAATTTAATTACCGAAATCTAGAAAGTTTCATCCGGAAACCGAGCCACAGTAAATGTAGGGCGAGGACGAAGTGAAATTTATACTAACCCACGAATGCAGGGGCGGAGCTCGTACAACGCATGGGGAGGTCTTCGCACAGCAGACCTCACAGCGACAAGACAACTATGACATGTAAATCCACCCGATCAACACAAATATTCTAATTATGTCATTTTTTAGGAAAACAAGCTAAGAATATAATATTCATGAGCTAACCAAGGTTTTTAGCTTATTATGTCATTTTGGAGGATAATTAGCTAAACAAGCTAAAAAATAAGAAGGAGGAGAGAAGAAGGAGAAGAAGGAGAAGAATCAGAAGAAGGAGGGCTCCTTCTCCTCCTCCTCCTTCTCCTTCTTCTTCTTTTTATTTTTCCTCTTTCTTCTCCTCTTCTCCTCTTCTTCTTCTTCTTCTTCTTCCTCTTATTTATATTTCTATTTTTCTTTATCCTCTTATTATACTTATTTTTTTTCTCTCTTCTTCTCCTTCTTATTTTTCTTCTTCTCCTCCTTCTTTTTTTTCTTCTCTTCTTCTTCTTCTTATTCTTCTTCTTCTTCTTCTTCTTCTCCTCCTCCTCCTCCTCTTCTTCTTCTCCTCCTCCTATTCTTCTTCTTCTTCCTCCAATAAACTAAATAACAACAAGTTAATTTCCCATGGCGGTGGGGGTGCGGGGGCTCACCGGCAGGGGCGGCGACGCCGGCGGTGTTTGGGCGGCGCCGGCGGTGTTGGGGCTGCGGGGCGGCGCCGGGACCGGTGGGGCGGCGGCGTCGGGGGGTTGTGGGGAACCAAGGCGGCGGCGCTTGGGGCGGTGGGGCGGCGGGGGGGGGGGGGGGCTGTGGGGCACCGGCGTGGTGTAGGGGGTGCAGGGATGGCAGCGTGGTAGTAGTAGCAGCGGTCGGGGTCGGGGGAGAGGAGGGGAAAGAGTGGACGTTTGAGAGAGAGAGAGAGGGTCGGGGTGGATCGGGACAGACGTTAGTAAATTCAATAGCTTTGTCGTCTGCTGGCGGACGACAAAAGGTCTAGACTCTTTGCCGTCTGCCTCAAGACTCTTTGCCGTCCGCTAGCAGATGGCAAAGGAACGACTCTAGTTTGACCTACCCTTTCCTCGGCTAGGAGGGACCAGCCCAAAACTTTGCCGTCTATTGTCCTCATCTTTGCCATCTGCAGCTGACGGCAAAGAATTGACTGATGGCAAAGACCTTCTTTGCCATCAGCCAGTTCTTTGCCATCTTCTTTGTGGGAGCTGACGGCAAAGACACTCTTTGCCATCAGCTAGCAGACGACAAAGATTTGGAAGACGGCAAAAAACTGATTTCCTAAATTTACAACAACTTCACTCAAAAAGTTGAAGAGATAGTAGATGTGAAGTTTGATGAGTCTAATGGTTGACAAGTAGAACAATTTCCAAAAAATTTAGGAGATAAGGAACCTTCGAAAGCCATTCAAGACTTGTTCATCAGCAAGATACATCCCAAGGAGGTGAAGGAAAGTACTTCATCAACTTAAGGGCAAGCTCGTACCTTGCTCCAAGGCAAACCACAAAACGATATAGAGGCATCCACAAGCAGTACACCACAAGATGAAGAGGATGAAGAAGTACATCACGATGATCCACCTCAACCTCCTTCACCACCACCCCAAGAAGATGTCACCTTCAACAATAAAGTATAGGAAGATGATGACGAGGAAGATCCACCATCCAACAAGCAAAAGCTACCACGAGTTCGAGAAAGAGTGAACAAGAATCATATGTAGAATAAATTCTCGATGAAATACAAACCGGTAGAATCACTCCGTCTTAAACACGTTTAGCTAACATTTGTGAGCATTACCCATTTATCTCTAATATTGAGCTTACGAAGGTAGAAGAAGCACTTGAAGACTCGGATTAGGTAAATTCCATGCACGAAGAGCTACCCAACTACGAATGGAATGAAGTGTGGACACTAGTACAGTAGCCCAAGGATGGGCACAACATCATTGATACAGAATGGGTGTTTTGGAACAAGAAATATGTGGATGTCCAAGTGCTATGCAACAAGGCACGTCTTGCAGCTCAAGGTTACACTCAAGTCGAAGGCATGGACTAAAGTCAGACTTACTCCCCCATTGCTAGACTTGAGGCCATTCGTATACTTCTTGCTTATGAAAATCACCATGATATTACTCTTTACCAAATAGATATTGAAAGTTCTTTTCTAAATGGTATAATTGAGGAAGAAGTTTATGTTAAACAACATCCTGGCTTTGTGAACCTAAGAAACCTAATCATCTTTATAAACTTTGCAAAGCTCTATATGGTATTAAACAAGGCACTCGGGCTTGGTACAAATGCCTAACGAAGTTTCTCATTGAAAAGGGTTTTGGGATTGGTAAAATTGACGCAACTTTGTTCAATGAAAGAGTTAATGATGAATTATTTTTGTGCCAAATCTATGTGGATGATATTATCTTTGGATGTACCAACACTCAGTTTAGTGGGAAATTTGGAAGGTTGATGTCCGAGAAATACGAGATGTCCATGATATGTGAGCTGAAATTTTTCCTTGGTTTGCAAATTAAGAAAATGAGAGAAAGTAAGTTTATCTGTCAAACCAAGTATACCAAGGACTTGATCAAGAAGTTAAACATGCAAGAATGCAAAGGTATGAAAACTCCCATGCCTACTAGTGAACACATTGACCTCACAAATGAGGAGATACCGGCTGATCAAAAGGTTTATCGATCAATGATTAGTTCATTGCTATATCTATGTTCCTCTCATCCCAATATCATGCTAAGTGTTTGCATGTGTGCCCGATATAAAGCATCACCCAAAGAGTGTCATCTTAAGGCTATGAAAAGAGTTGTGAGATACTTAATACATACACTAAACTTTGGCATTTTGTATCCCAAGGGATCTTATTTTAATATCATTGGCTATTCTCACTCAGACTATGCCGGAGACAAGGTTGCTGGAAAGTCCACCTCGTGTACTTGTCAATTTATTAGGAGACATCTTTTATCTTGGCCATCCAAGAAACAAAATTTGGTATCTCTATCTACCGTTGAAGCGGAATACATTGTCGCTGGATCATGTTGTGCGCAATTTCTATTGATAACAAAAACTCTTAAGGATTATGGCATACATGTGAAACATGTTGCATTGTTGTGTGATGATGAAATTACTATAAAGATTGCTCATAATCTCATGAAACATTCTTGAACTAAACATATTCAAGTTTTCCATCATTTCATTCATGATCATGATGCCAAAGGAGACATCAATCTCAAACATGTTTGTACTAAGAAAGAATTGGTTGATATGTTTACTAAGCTACTTGATGAGAAAGTGTTTTGTCACTTGAGGAGTGAGTTGGACATCATTGATGCTCCAAACTTGAGCTAGACTCACTTGTATGCATGCAAGGGTGTCACAACGTATGTTTTAACTCTTTTGACTAACTTAACATAGCTCAAAAATTTAGACCAATTAAATTTTTTGTGATTGCTTCGTGATGCTTGATGTGATTGTTGTTTGCTTGTATTTTAAATCACAAAAGTTCCTACTACTCTTTGGTCTCACCTTCTTGCCCAAAGTCTTTGACCAATGACCATATCATGTGAATAGGACATAGTGCTACTTTTACCAAAAAGTTTTTTAACTAGAAAGCATTTATTTGATTCAACTTTTAAAAAACCCCTCAAGTCAGGCTTGTGCTACAGGTCTTCAAATTAGGAAGATTTTTTGCCCCAAATATTTTATTTAAATCCTATTATAAAATAGACTTCCCAAAACCACAAAATTATTATTTTAGAAGTTATTTTTCTATTTATTTAAATATCTTTTTGTGAGGCTAGAAATGGTGTTTTATGAAGAAGAAATTACTTTTCTTGCTTTTAAAAAATTTGAGAAAATTTAGGGAAACTCAATGGACATATATATTCCATATATAACAGTTTAGAAACATGGTCATGTTCAAAATATTGGACAGAACCCTTCAACACCCTTTGTACCTATTTCAATCATTTGAATAATTTCTACAAGAAATATTCTAAATAAATTCCAACAAAACTATAGCAAGTCACACATGGTATTTGTGATGATATTGCCAAGATTCAACTCAAACCAAGTTTATTTGGTTCACCTAAATATTCCAAAACCCTATCTGTCCAGAACCAAATTTGAGCATCTCTACAATGCCAAGTGTCCATTTCAGATCAAATTTTGCGGACATGTTTTGATACTCTAATAATGCATCCACACAAGGCAGTGCGTCAAGGAGATCATATGAACTTGTCCCATGCCCCTCAAAACCACTCCTGCTGAATTCTGGAATTCGGAAACTTTACATTATAATGTTTATACAGTTGATCCTACAGTTTTTGGGCATGCTCTAATACTGAAATAATGCCACCACACCAGGTGGTGCATTAGTGGGAATTAATTTGTATGGATTTATCTACAGAAAGCCATATCTACCCATTTCTTTGGTTTTTCTAGTCTACATTGGAAACTTTCTCCAAGAAATCTCAAACGTGGTGTCCAGCCTCACTTTTACCAAACATAGGAGCCTGTTAAATCTAAGGGGCATTGGGTACACCTAGCCGCCGCTAAATATCATCAAACACTTTCTACCATAACCTAAAGGACAAGAAAAGTTGGCTCTAAGTTATTCTCCTTGTTCCAAGATTTTTACGACAACTTTTGCCAGCCCCTCATCAATTATTGGAGGGTAACTCCGTCTCTTTACCTCTCCTTTTTACTTTGGCAGCACCTCTATTACCCCTCTTCCATTATTTCTATTCATGAAAATGCCCCCAAATCTTTCCACAATACCTCTAGTGTGCTAATTCACCAACTCATACAAAGATATGGCATGCTCATGTGGAAAATATGAGCAGCGCTTCTCCAACTTGACTTTTGGTAGAAATGTAGCCTTGAACTGCAAGTGCTAGCTACACTCCTCTCACTGAGCTGAAACTTGGTAGTCTTGAAGTTCTTGCATAGCCACGGCTACTAGACATGGTTTCATCCCAATTCCCACCGAGTAAAAGCCCTTTTTCCTAGCGCCAAGTTTGTTGTTGCAAACATAACCAGGGATGAAACCCAGCCTAACCTACCCCATATATATGAGAACAAACTCCTCCATCACTCTCCTGCAGGCATGCCTTGCATGCGACATATCTTTGGCAGACCAAATTGTCACTATGGACATGAATGGTCATGGTGAACACTCCGCTGACATGCAGCAAATTCGCTCTACCAGGCCATCTCGTCCTGGAGCTGGTGTATGGCCTCCATAGTGTGTCCACACATGCAAGGGAATCCCCCTCATCAGCCCACGTCCCTCCCAGACGCTCAGAAGACCCCAAGGTGGCTCTGGAATGCGTGCTCTCCACGCATAGAGCATTCGAGGCGCGTCTGAGCCCCAATTCCTTGGCCCCTATATTCACCTCCCCTCCGAGCTCACTCTCGCACTCTACGTTACTACCCGATTTCCCACGACACGCCATGACCAGCCATTGGGGATCTCGAGCTCGGATTTCCCTCCACTTGCTGCCATGTCACCGCCCTCCCCCCTCCTAAATCATCCCCAACGTCGAGATCCTCTTCCATGCTTCCCATCCTGGCGTCTTCTCCTCGCCGTCCAGAAGCTCCGCTCCACGACGTTCATGCTCTGGGGCATCGTGCGTCTGAAGCCAAGGATGAACGACAACATCCTTTGCTGTCAGCCGCGCCATCACCATTGCACCTCTCCCCGGGGAGCGTGCACCACCCACGTGGGTGCGTCTCGGATCCCCGAGCACGCCGGTGGTTAAATCACCGAAAATGGTGGCCGGTGTAGCCGGCAACCACCATTGGACCCCCTGCCTCTCCCGCGACGGGAGCTTAAAGACGGCCCCGTCAGCCGATGGGCCTCGGCCGTAGGTTGGCAGTGGGGCTAACGGGTGGGCCAAGCCTTGTTAAATGGAGGCGAGAGCCGCTAGAGGCGGCCTTCTCCCAGGGAAGGCGTATTCCCCCAAGGCACCTTCAACGTCGCCTCTGAGCCGCCCGGCCGACCCATTTGTTATGTTGCGCTCAGTGCGCAACTTACCTTTTGGTAATTCCCTATTTCTTTTTATTTTCAAGTGGCACTATATAATTCACAAAATATTCATCTTAACTAAAAGCTAGGTATTTGAAGTTCCTAGGGTTTCCAAAAATCATGCTCTATCCAAAAATATATCCTACATATTTTCTTGCTAACTTTTCTGTATAGTTGAAAATTTAAATTCGAACTTGTACCATGAAATGCTCCACTTATAAAATTCAAAGAGGATTAAAATGAACTCCAAATGGAGTGGTTCAAATTTCTCGAGGCTCTCAATGTCATGCCCTATTTGTTTAGCCATGTTGAACATTTTTACCATGCACCTATTCTGTTGGATCTAATCAATGGACATTTTTCACTTTATTTCATGTTAGAAAACCATATGGAAAACATACCAAATCCAAACCAGTGAAACCACTTCCTAAATTATTCTAAAATAATCCCCTAATTGATAGTCACATCCACCCTTTTTTAGAAAATAATTTCCACCATTGTGGGGCGAGTGATTCCTCCATTTCCAACGTTGTAGTATTCCTGTGGGGCGAGTGATTCATCCATTTCCACCATTCAAAAATCTTCGGTAATCCACATATCTTAGAACCAGCTTTAGGAATTTTTCCTATGAATAGAGATGTCCAAGAAAAAATAAAACTCCTATTTCTAGAGTGTTCGGAGTTGGACGAGGAGCGTGAGAATACCTTGAAGACTTTGGTAAACCAGACAAACCGCCCTTTGACCATGTATAAGGAAATACTTTTCCGCTTGTCAAATATCTCTTCGTTCTAATGCATTGAATCATTTAAAACGGTGACCACCTTGGTGGGTTGTTTCCGACAACTCCTCGTTGAAACTTCTCTTTTGGCATGACCCTACCTTCCTATGAGGGTTGTGTTGGTGGGAAGTAGTTAGGTTGCTAGTGGTTTCTACGCAAATGGGATGGGATTATGCATGGTGGCCATAAAGGGAAGTGATTTCAAAGGTTTTATGAAAACCTCGTCGGGTGCCACTAATGCCCGAAGGAGATGTGTTGAGCCAAGTAACCACTAGATAAGGGAGTGGTACTCTGAGGCCAGATGTGTGAGTGGTTTTTAAAACCAGATTAGATTTAAGATTTGACAACCGTACCAACCTTACATGTACAACTACAATACCCCTTATGGGACGACGCTTTGCTAATTATTATGGTTGGTGCTAGTAGAGAGCCCGCATTACTAGTGGCAAGAGTGATGTGGTCACTCTCGAGATAGGGTCATGCCAAGAAAGCGCGACCATGTGTTGTATTCACAGACACCGGGCACATCGTTGTGTGCCCTTGTCGATGATACGTGTGATGTACATCACGAGGGACTACCACCAACAAGTGTTCTCTTTGCTAGTATCGGGATGGGAAAGGTGATGTTCCGGTACTTACCTCGGGTATGAGAAATGCAGCAAGTCATGTCCGACACGAAAGTTTCCCGAGTCTTCTGGGTAAAGTGTGCAACATGTGGAGAGTGTAAAACTATTCGAATAATCGTGTCCACAGCCAAGGACAACTGGGTGGTCCTGGTTAAACTATGTCCAATTGTTTTCACATAAACCAAGTGTGCGTGCGTGTGTGAGAAATATGGTTATGTGAGAAAGATGGCAGTAAGATTCATGAGCTAACTCACACGAATTAGCATGATGGGTGAACATGGGATGTTCGACACTTTGTTGATATTGAAATCTATGACTTGATCGTATAGATATCATTTACCTATTGATGCATGCCCTTACAAGCTAATTGATCATGAGATTGCACTCAAAATTTTCTTTCCGCAAATTACCTACTTAGTGCTAAATCATGCATTGTTATTGCCACATTCCAAACATGGGTTGCTTGCGAGTATATTCAAAGTACTCATTGGCTCGCCACTTGTTATTTCATTGACCACATAAGAGAGAAAATGATATGGTGAAGAATACCTTGTTGATGTTCCTTCGAGCTAGGACGCTTCCCAGTTAGAATTCCTGTCGGGTTAAGGCAGATGGCATGGGTTCACACTATCTTTGAGGATTTCCATTTCAATGTGTATGAAGACTTGGCCATAAGGGCCATATCCGAGCTAAATGGTATGTAATGGATGTAAGACTCTTGTTATTCGACTTATGTGCGTTTAGTGAGAAGTGCTCTCTAGGATCACTGTGCACGTGCATTTTGTGATCCCGACTTACAAGTCGGGGTCCCCATAGAGATGGTATTAGAGCCATCCTGAGTATAGGAAGCACTTAGTTAGCACGGACGTTAGTTAGTTGTCTAGATCCTTCTAAATCACATGAAAAACCTCTATATTTCTCACCCGACCTCAACTTTCAAAAGAAGCGAATATTTTGCCTTAGCACTTCCACCCTTATTCCCTTAACCTCCTCATTTGCTTTTTCAAAACATGAAAACGAAGCTAGCACCCTTATGCTCGAGACCACTAGATTCCTTGAAACCCTCACGGGTAACTCGAGGGGAAACGACCTTGCCAAATGATCACCCACATGTTTGGAAGACAAGATTGGCAACACTATGACCAGACGACACCAATAGAAGCTACCTTCTGGAGCAATGAGGACATCGAGACCCAGAAGATGGTGACACCCTCAACACTATCTGAGGATGAAGCAACCTTGGACTATGATGACTAGGACATAAGATATGCAACATCATGATGTGCATCACTAATAGAGCGACACTGTCCTTACCGTTGTTATGTCGACAATCGTCGATGGATGGGAACCTCGCCATTTGGTGTGCCTCACGATAGTGACCAGGAAAACGTTTCTCTTCACCCTGCTCTTGGTATCAATATTGTCATCAACGTAACTGACAAGTCGGAACTCTATCAAGCCATGTCGATTTCATTGCATAAAGGTTGTCCATTTGGAAATCTCGACGCCTTGGAAGATAAGAAAGCACTCACGGGGTTACGAAGACAACAGAAGACCATGTCCAACGACAACCACGAGGAACCACCTGCGTCGGTAGCTCACCAAACGAGAAGTTGTCAAGGACTCTTTCTATATCAACCCAAATCGCCTCGACGAGCAACAACAAGAGACATAGCGACACCTGAAGAAGACCCAAAAGACCAAGCGAATCCCTGACGAGACACGAAGTAAGCATGACTATTGAGTCTGAGAACCCCTAGGGTAGGATGAGTTGTGTATCCCGTATGCGAAGTCGAGTCCCTGTGATGGTTCAAAAGGAACCACGTTGTGTGTTGCTTGTTTTGCTTGTTTGTGCCTTGATATAAGTTGCACTTTTGCCCAAGGCAACTAGTACACGACTATATCAGCGGCCTCATCTTGATGTTGTGTTTAGCCTCTCAGCACTTGTTTGATTGCACTTGCACTATACTACCTCCTTAGGCACTCCCCTTTGTGCTACTTTTCTGCCTCCCTCACCTTCCTCGACAAACAAAGACCAGTAGGACAAGATACACCAAAGATCCACCTCAACAGACAACTAGCACTAAAGACTCTGAGTACAACTTGCTCAACCACATGCAACCCCATAGGGTTTTTCTTTTCCCTTGAGATTGGAAACCCCTACCTAGACCAACCTAAAACCTCACAAGCTTCCACAGCTAAAACGTCTGATCATGTGATTAAAACAAGGAATTGCCACATCACCCATTGAGCCCCGATAACCCCTGATTAGCACTGGGTTCATTATGGCACAAGTGATCACGGTGAATAAGTATCCTCATTCTTAAGCTAGCAACACGATCTTGAGGTCATAGGAAGGTTTGTTCTATGGGTATAAGACCAGTAGCCAATAATTTGAGGTAACTACAATAAGTGTCTCGCGGATGAAGCTAGATTCTCTTAGTGGATCGTAAGACCCTTAAGTTAGTAGGTGAACTTGGTGGAATAAGCTGATAAAGTAGCATAACCTACATATTCCTGGAGTAAGTTGGATTCAGTCGGGCAATTATGGTTACGAGCTAAAACTCTTGGTGGTATAACAAATTGACTTTGTCAAGTAGTAGTCATGGATTAATAATGACTTGGAGAAGCAAGTGGGAGTTCTCGTTCGCCATGTGATTTGAACTTAAATAGGTGGTCCTAATAGAGTGTCGATTGTAAATGATGCCACATGGTTCGGAGTAAATTGGACTTAGTCCGGTGATCTTGATCATGATACCATGTTCCTCCGTGGATAGTAGAAGTAATTGGAGTTGTCGAATTGATTTACAAATATATATAAGTGCGACCTTGGAGTTTAGTTGGTCATGGTATGGAAAGTTGGCGGATGTATTGTGATATAGTACTCACAATGATATGTGGATTAAAAGGGACTCCAGGTGATCATGTAGAACGCCATTTATATTGGATTTGTAGGAGTGATGGTTCAAGTGAGGATTCATGGGATTGGGGAACCAATTGATTGGAATCGTAGGAAGGAAACAAGATATTGGATTGGTACAATACATATTTCCTTAGCATAGGAATGTAGTACCTTAGACCCTTTATAATTTTACCAAACACTTGGGTTGTAGTACCCTAGCTAAGCTTGGCATCTTGTATGCTTCCCGAGGATTTTTACATAGGGATACACATGAGCTACTTATAGCATACTTATGAGGTGTTGGGTTAGTTCTACTCTCAAACCTTGGAGTTGGGTAGCATAAGTGATGTTGGAGTTGACTAATACAACAAGGGACCTTTTATGACACTGGACGATTTGGTTTGGAGGATACGGTAGGACTATTGGCATCTAAGAAAGTGTGCTCAAGGATAAGCTGATAGATGTTCACTCACATCCTAAATTCCTTGAAACCCTGAAGCGCTCCCTAGCCATAAAATGGCCGGATTGTGACCATAAGCTCTGGCTCTAAGTCGCTACACTATGGACAATACTCCAAATCGACCAACACTAAACCCCTGGGAAAGTGCCACATAGGACAAGTACCTCTTGTAATGCCCCAAGAGTGTAACTTGCCTTAATTGCAACCTTCTGTATGTGGGTCCATCATGTCAGTGTCATGAGAGATCAATGCATGTGTTATTTCATGTGTCACCTTGATTTGTTTTCCTTTGCATGCATGCATCCTATTCATTCCATGTCTTTGTGTTTTTGCCTTGTGAAACCATGTGTAATAGTGGTATGTAATGTGGTGATGTGTGTTGATATGTGTTGATAAGTGGAGTGTTGTGGTGTGGTGCAATTGAAGTAGGAAGCTCTATGTTAGTTTGCACTAGGGTTTTAAAAACCTTCTTCCTCTCTTTTATCTCAAGGTCAAGATCCACTTGCCCCATCCCTATTTAAAAAATGCCCATGTTTTAGTATGTTTTGTGGTGGATGTGATGCTAGGGTTTTAGTGATTTGAAACTATGTCTTAGTGGTGCAAATATGCACAAAACAGATCAACTTAATGCTGTTTTGTAAATATTTACTTGCTCCAAAAATCCCTTTTTCTTTTTATTCAAATAGGTCATAATTTCTTATGACCAGGGGTATTTTTATTTTATTGTTTTGTGCCATAGGTTTTCGTGGGAGTTTATTTTCTTTTGCTGGTGTTGGTTAAATAAGAAACCCAGTGGGTTTCTTTTCCCCTTAACAAGCGCCAGCATGGGCCTCTCTATCCCTCCCGAGGCCCATTCCTCCTCTTTGTTTCCCCGCGGCAGCCCAAGCGCGCACCTTCTCCTTTCTTCTGACGCCGTCGTTTCCGTGCTTGCTTTCCGTCAGAGCAACAGAGAGAGAGAGAGCGAGGGAGATTGACGCCGTGCGTCCCTTCCGCGCTCATATAGCCTCGGCGTGCGTGCCTAGTACCTAGAGTTCTGCGTCCCCCCTCCTAGCGCCGCCACCTCTCCTCCATCTCCTTCTTCCTCCCCAGGTAAGCTCTCTATAGATCAGGTAGCAGAGAGAGAGCGGTAGTGCGCCGCCGTCGTCCACCGCGCATCCATCGCCTCCGACGCCGGCCAGCATGTCAGGGAGCCTGGGGAAGGCCGCCGCATTCCATTCCCGTTGTCGTTGAGGTCGGGGAGCGACCACAACGACGGGTAGGACCTCGTCTCCGACACGTTCCCGGCGGTCCCGTACCCATGCGTCGTCTCTGCTTCGGTTCGGCAGCAGATCGGCTCCGGTTCTTCTTCAGGCTTCCTGTTACTTCCTCCCACCCCCCTAGTCCGGCAGGACCCTCTCTACTCCTTCCCCTCTGTGAGCCCAGCTCCTTCCTCCCACCCCCCTCGTTAGATGCAGCGTAGGGGATCGTTGTCGTTCCTATGTTTGGAGAGGAGTACGGTAGTTGCAGGTGTTGTTGTGTGTGATGTGTTGTTCTTTGTGTCTGTGCTCTGCTCGTCATGGCTCAGGGGATCGGCTTCCCACGCAGCAGGAGAGGTAGCATCGGTGACCCACCTAGAGTAGCAGTAGTGGTAGATGGCATGCTCCGGTGGCGTTGCTGCCGTCGTCGTCTCTCTGTGCAGGCGCAGCAGGGCGATCCATGTTATTGTTTGTGTTACCTAGTAGGACTCCTCCTCTCTGCCAAGATTCGTAGTGCAGCGTAGTGGCTTGCAGTGTATTGTGTTGATCACGCGGTCATGGGTTCGCGGCCCCGCGGTGCCAC
This sequence comes from Hordeum vulgare subsp. vulgare, assembly GCF_904849725.1. Taxonomy (NCBI): domain Eukaryota; kingdom Viridiplantae; phylum Streptophyta; class Magnoliopsida; order Poales; family Poaceae; genus Hordeum; species Hordeum vulgare. The sequence continues at coordinate 256,658,218 of NC_058520.1, read as the reverse complement.
CCCCCTTTTTTTGGTGTTTATTTCGGCATAGTAGCGCAGAAGGATGGCTTACCTTACTTGACCTCCCTGTTTTGTCGAGCAGAGGAGCAATAGCAGAGTGGTGTGTTGCCGTGTGTTGGTAGCAGGTGGTCTTGGGTTCGAATCCCCACCCATTCCTTTTATTTTTGTTGCATTCTTATACTGTTTTGCACTTGTTTTCTTGCATAGTGCTCTGGTATGCTTGGCCACCTCATGTAGTATCTATTTTTAGCTCTCAATAGTAGTTTGCCTCTAGTATTTTTTTCCTAGCTTGGTAGAAATGCATGTGTAGGACTTTGTTGCATATGTGCATGTGTGAGCTAGCTTATATAGTGATGTGTGTATTAGTATGTGTGTGTTTTGCACTAGGGTAGTGATGCTTGTGCAAGTGAGTGAGTGTGTGTGTGTGTGGGTTGACCCCCTCCCCACATACTTTGTTGTGTAGGAATAGTGGTTCTTATGTGTGTGTCTATATATAAATGATCATGTGATGTTTGTGTGTGCAAGTGTGTGTGTCTATGTGTGTGTGTGTGACACCCACATGCCCAAGGCATGATGTGCCATGATGAGCACATGAGCAAGTTAGTATGTGTAGGTGTAGAGATGCATATGTGAGTGTAAGCTAGTGTATGTGTGATAACTAGCATGTGTAGGTGTTATTATGTTGTGCTTGATGCATGTGTGTGTGGTGGTGTGCTAAGGCAGATAAGCATGAGGTCTACCCCTCATGTGCACCATTGTATATGTGAGTGCGTGCAAGTGCATGTGAAGTAATGAGCTAGTGGAAGCACATGTGATGATGCACTATTCACCTCTGTGTGATTCCATGTATATTTTCTTCTTAGCTTTGAGCCCATTTGTTCTATGCAAGTGCCTATGTAATATATATGTTTTTGGGGTAGAATCATCCCAGGAATCCATTGGTCGAATCAGTTTTTCCTTTGGAACACTTTTTGGGAATGTCATATTTATGTTTTGTTCAATGTTTAGAGCTTGGTTCCATGTGATGTGATGAGCCCAAGAGGTTGTTTCCTTGTTGTGGCAGTAGAGGGTGAACCCGTCTACAACATGTTGGTTTTGTTTCATGCTTAGGAGTTCATGTGTGCAAGTTGTGCCTAGTCAAAGTAGGCATGTGGCTGAAAATTCCAGTTTAGTAAAAATCTGTGATTTTCACTAAGTCTGAGAAACTGCTTATATTTTCTTCCGCTGTATTTGTACTTGCAAAAGTTCATGTGTTTGGAATCAGCCCCTGCAATCAACTGAGAAGTTGTAGATTTTGTGCTTGTCTAGATCTCTGTCAATTTTCATTCCATTTGGCTTCGTGTAGATATTGTTTTGGGTGCTGTCAAAATGCTTCAGAGCATAAACAGCTAGTGGGAAACTGAGATTTTCACGAAATCCTTGAAAACTGGTATTTTTATCCAAGTTAGCAGCTGTAGATCTTTCTGTGTGATACTCCTTTGCATTATCTTTTTGCTCATGCTTGTAGAGCTTTTGAATAGCTTCTGCCACATATCCTATTTGGCACATTTGGGTGGTTGTAGGTGCTTTGCATGTAGCCCTCAAACTGCTATGTTGTTATTTAGGAAGAATGTATAGTTTTGATGTTTTGATGCTTGTGAGTGCATAGTTTTTGGTGTGGTGATATTCCTTGCACCAGCCCATCCATACTTGTTTGTTTTATGATATGGCAACCTAGGAATACCTTAAGTATGCCATTGGAGTGTGTTGTGATGGATTTGATCCTTAGGACTCCGTTTCTTGTTTCGTTGTTTCTGGTTGACCCGTAGCTTCGTTCGTAATGTTCTTTATATGTTTTTGCATCGTTTTCGCGTGACGCATAAGTTCATGTCATCCTCATGCATGTCAAGATAGTTTAGAGTGCAATTCTGTCCATAAGTTTGTAGTTTATTCTCATGCATGTGCTAGTGACTAGAATAGAGATGCATTTTCATTTTCATCTCATGCATCATATGCTTGTTGCATCTTGTTGTGTTGTTGTTCATTGTATGCTATTTTTATGTTGGGTAGCACCGGGATCGGAGAACGATTACGTGGATCCGGGAGAGTACGTGCAGGACGAACAAGAGCAGTTCCAAGCTGAGGACATCGCAAGCAAGATGATATGACCTTGGTTCCATCTCTAGACTTGTTATGCTAGATTCACGTTTCCTTCGTCATATGCTCGCTGCGTACCACTGAAATAATTTCCTCCTGATATTGCCATGAAATCGAAACACTTATCCCCTCCTAGCAAAACTTGAATGGCTAGGTAGGCTTGCTCAGCTACTAATGTTAGCGTTGCTAGTTGCAGGTGCATTGTCTCATGTGATAACATGAGTTGATATCATTATGTTAAATCTGTTATTTAATTAATGCACCTATATACTTCGTAAATAACGGAATGCCTAGCCTTTTGTTGTGTGTTTTGTTCCATTATTGTCGCCATTGTTTCCTGCTACCGGTGTTTGGTTCCATAACTGATCGCTCCTAACACGTTCGGGTTTGTTATAGGGACCCCCTTGATAAATCGCGTAGTGTTAAGACTTGTTCGGCAGGACCCAACATTGGTGTTAATTTGCTAATCACTTAATAATAATCTGCATAGGGAATAGCTACCCCGAGGAATTAATCAACAACCTGGACCAGTGCTCCTCATGAGTGTTGGTCTCACCTGAGCCATGTCCGGGGCCTCACTGGTCACCCACAGGTTTAGCCATCCCGATGTCTAGCTCATCCGTCGTGTCCTGAGACTAAGATACACGGATCTTACCGGGGTCGTCGACACGACGGGAGGTCCTGCTAGTCTTGTCTTACCTTAGCGATATATCTTGCGTATAGGAATCCCGATGAAGCTTTGGTTCTCCCCAGAGTTGAGGTTTTCCTCTAAGGAATCCGACGAGATCACGAGATTCGTGAAAGAGGATTACTTTACGGCCCGTGACCGTTTGTGATGGACTAGTTGGAGCACCCCTACAGGGTTTAATCTTTCGGAAAGCCGTGCCCGCGGTTATAGATAACTCGAACCTAATCTAATCAAACGGCCAACTGTGTGCGTAACCGTGGTTGTCCCCTTCGAAGTACTCTCCTCGATCGGGAACACGGTGGGGTTATGTTTGACGTAAGTAGGTGTTTAGGATCACTTAGTGATCAGCTAAATATCGACCGCTAGAATAGACCACCTTCAATAACTTTTTCTACGTAAGTTAGCCACCATAAATGCTTAGGATGCTGCAACTTAAATACTCAACCTTCATTACCTAATAACTAGACTAGTTCTGGAACCGAGGTCATAGATTGCTGAGTCCCCGTGGCTCACAGATTACTTCAACACACCAATAGGTACAGGTACGCCCGACAGGTGATCCCGATGGCACGCAGCTGTTGTGGCAGTACGGTAAGGAGAACGACCGCCTATACGTGAACTATCCAGAAGACTGAGGCGTGGTCATGATCATGGGCAAGCATGCGGGGTAGCATAGCCTTTTATCATGTTATGTAGTCCTTAGCGGAACTACCTTGTCTGAATAATTGTGTGATGTAAATTCTGATATATTCTATGAGATGGCAGATGAATCCCTATTTGTCATACTATTATTATGTAGGTGCTATGTTATCGTGCTTGCGAAACGCTTAGATGCGCTTCTTTCCATTTTGCGGCCTCGTTCCCTATATCGGAAAGGAACGCACCTTAGTCGTTACTGAAAGTGCGTTATATCGACTAGAGGGGGGTGAATAGGAGATTTTTAGAATTTCATCACTGAGGAAATTCCTCACTGATGACTAACTTACAGCGAAAATCATCAACACATAATTTGAGGAACATAAGGAGTTGAGGAATTAGAACCCGTTTCACAGCGAAGACAGTAGTTGATGACCGAGTTCCAACTGCTGTGACAGTTGTACATCTGGTTTCGAGCGGCTTGGTATTGAAACCAAAAGACACACAGTCCCGGGACACACAGTCCCTACCCTATTCTCCTTGCGCTAAGAACACACAGTCCTCGCCCAACACTCGTGGTAAGTCTTCAGGGCAGACTTCCAAACCCTCACAAACTTGGTCACCCGGCGATCCACAATTCACTGCTGGATTGCTCTAGACCATGACGCCTAACCTTCTCGAGGATGCACAGTCCTCAAAGGTAAAAGGCTTCAGTCCCACACAGGAACAACTTCTTCAGTGATGCTCAATGATTTGGTTCTCGGTTTGTAGTTTGGTGTTTGGGGTATTTCCTCACTGATGAATTACACTCGAAGACTCTGAGGAATTTGGGTTGCTCTTATGACAAGTGTCAGTTTCTAATGGACCAGCCCAACTAATGGTTGTGGGGGCGGCTATATATAGCCTGGGAGCATCCTGTCATGATTTGACATTAATGCCCTTAAATAATATGACTGTTGGTGTGGATAAGACCAATGATGTGGCGTGGCTATCGAAACGGTCGGGACCCTCAACTGTGATTGTCCTCATCTCACTCATATTCCTCACTTGAGGCTTTTGGTAGGATTAGGCTTGGGTTGGGCATCATGAGGAAATTCATTCCAATGTGTTACCTCGACCCCCTTTAACAATACGGTGTTCTTATTACTCAAGTGTGAAGAAAACAAAACAGAAAGAGTAAATCTTCATGCTTCAAAGTCTTCAGAATGATTTTCTTCAGGACATACCGAATTCCTCAATTTTAATATCTTCATGCGGAATATCAATTTCATCGTAAATTCTTTGCGATTCAAATCTGCAGCTTCAGACCAATTTCTTCAACCGAAGATATACATTTTTAGGGGTCGATATTCATCGAATATATCAAACTCCACAGTGACTTATAGATCCTGTGTACACTCAAGAACACATTAGATACTTAACCTATAAGTCTTCAAACCACCAAAATCACAAAGGGGCACTAGATGCACTTACAATCTCCCCCTTTTTGGTGGTTGATGACAATTAGGTTAAGTCTTCAACAGGGATAAACATATGAAGTGTAAATACTTATTTGAGGCATTTGAAATCAAGATTCAGAGAGACTCCCCCTGAACATGTGCATATCTTGAGGATTTTGCTTTTCTCAGCAAATGCACATTGATGATTTATATTATGGAGATCTCCCCCTGAGTCTTGTAAATCATGCATACATACGACATATAGTATGAAGAAATTGAGGATGCATGATGAAAAATGGTATGTGACGAATTCCAGCATGCGTGCATTAAAAATTTGAGGAATAAGCATGCGAAGAAAAACGTTCAAAAGCGTCAGAGTACCATCGGGCTTAAGTTATAACTCATTACATAAATAGTTCAGAAGAGCGAAGAGTTTGTTACTTAAATATAGTTCATAAGCCCCAAAATATCCCGCATGAAGACTAACTCTCAAGTTTCTCCCCTTTGTCATCAAGTGACAAAAAGGGACAAACTGAGGACTAGCGCCCGTGAACACTTTCACTCCTTGGCAGTTGATGAAGATGCGTGAGGATTCTTGGGAGCAGTCTTCTTCCTTGGACCGGTGGCAGTGTCTTGTTGTTCTTCATCAGATTCAGCAGTGCAGAATGAAGAAAAAGAACTGTCCTCAAGGTCTGGAACTGGAATTGGCCTGAATTTCTTCTTTGGTGGCCACGACTAGTAAAAGTCCCGCACAAACTCCAATTCTTCAAGTTCTGTCGGAGTCTTCACATGAGCAAGTGTGGCCCAGGTGCGATCAAAAACCTCATGAAGATAATGATGGTTAAGCTTCACAGCATTCTGCATTTCATTGAGGGTTTTCACAATGGCGCAGAACTAGCGTTTGACCCACTTGTGATTCCGATCCACCTTCTGGTGAAGACTGAGAAGAAGCTCTCTAGTATTCAGCACACGAGGAGCAACAAGACTTGGAGGATGAGTCTCAGTGTCATCCCATGAAGAGTAAGCTTCGGGCTCTCTGAACTTTCCATCAAGGGGCCTACGGCCTTCATCAATGATAGACTTGCCTTTTCCTTCAACAGGCTCGAAAGTCTTCTTGTTGACCCTGATAGGAGGCATATAATCAGCATGGTTGTTGAAATGAGCATGATAGTTGATGCCTGACCTTGTTCTGATGAATCTCATGATCCATGGAGCATATATCTTGTGGTCAAAAGGACACATTGCATTATCAGCCAAAGTCCTCAAGAAGAAATCATGGATGTTGATAGGGATACCATGGATGATATTGAAGAGGATATTCTTCATGATGCCTACGACATCTTCTTCATCATCATGGCCCTTGATCAGCGCAAGAACACTGCAGAGGATTCTGTAAATAGTCCTTGGTTCATATTTGAGATCATGGATGAGGAAAGTCGTTCTTGGTGGTTTCCCCTTAGCCAAAGGCTTCATGAGTACTTCCATCATCTTGTTAGGCAGCTCACGTTCATCATAAAGCTTCACGGCCTGCTCTGAGGGAATTGACACGTGTAGTTCACGTAGTAGCTCAATGGAAGGAGCCTTGTAGTGTGTTGTTTGCGTCATGCAGTCAAACACCCATGTGTTGATGTCTGTGGGATTCCCTGATATGTGAAGAGTTGCATAAAATTGAAGAATGAGCTCACTGTTCCAATGACAGATATCTAAGCACATTGGGAGGAGTCCAGCTTCATGAAGGACGTTGAGGACTGGAGCCAGGCATGGTATTTCTTCAAGCTCAACATGAGGAATATGCCTGTGCTCGAAAATCTTATTTCTTCCACACATCACAGAGGCATAGTAATTGAGCTGTGTCCTCGTCCAAAACTTCAGATGCTTGATGCGAGGCTTGTCATAGGGATTTTCTCCGATGAAGAACATGTGTTCTTGAAAGAAGGACTCCTTTTGAAACTTTGGCCGCTTGGAGAACGGCTGACGCTGGATGGGCTGAAGATTTTGCCGTTGGACCCGAGGGGAGACAACAATTGCAGACTCTGGGTTAAGGACGACGAAGGCATTGTCTGGGTTTGGTGCATTTTCCTCGGCATGGTCCTCAGGGTGAGGAATTTCATCAGCTTGAGCTTCAGGCTGAGGAGCATGCTCTTGTTCCGCTTCAGGCTGAGGAATATGGTCTGGTTGCGCTTCAGGCTGAGGAATGGGGTCTGGTTGAGCTTCAGGCTGAGGAATGTCGTCAAATGGAGCATCATGTTGAGGGTTTTGCTCCAGAGGAGGAATGGGTTCATCCTGAGCCTCAGTTTGAGGATCTTGCTGAGGAGGAGGAGTTGGGTCAGCCTGATCCTCAGGTTGAGGATTTTGCTCAGGACCGTGACTTTCATCAGGCTGAGGATTTTCACTTTGTTCTTCCTCAGCTTGCTTGCTGATGGAGCCAGATTCATCAGCTGGTGCAGCTGATCCTTGTGCAGTTTCTTCATGAGGAATGGAAGGCTGAGGATTGTCGTTAATGCGAATTTCCTCATCAGTGTGTTCCTCAGTTTTGGCATTCTTCATTTCCTCATCTGGCCCTTTCTCCTGGTCTTCGCTTGTGAAGGTAACCATTTGGTAAGAAGGAGCATTGTTAAGAGGCATAGGATCCAGTGGAGCATTTTCTTCAAGTGCTTTGAGGCGCTTGGCCTCAGTGTTTTCTTATTCTGAAGAGGCTTTTCTCTTCTTGACTTCCTTTTCAGCAGCCCTTGTGTTTTTCACGTCTCATGCAGACGGAGTCATCTTGTTCACCTTTGAAGCTTTTGGCAAAGGTGTTTTCTTAGCAGAGACATTTTCATCAGCTGGCTTTGAGGAACTAGCTAGAGCAGAGTCATCAGCTGGCTTTGAAGCAGCAGCTGGAACAGATTCATCAGCTGGCTTTGAGGAACCAGCTGGAGCAGAGTCAGTCTCACCAGCTGTAGCAGATTCATCAGCTGCATTTTCCGTGGTGATTTCCTAAATTGCCGGTTCATCCACACGGTTTCCTTGAGGGATTTCCGCAGCATGAGCAGTTTCATCAGCTGGTTCTTCAATCAGAGGCTGAGGAGTTGGTACTGGAGGGGTAGCTTTCTTGTTATAGTTGTTAACCGTGTCAGTAGCAAGTTTGATGAAACTGCTTTTGAGACTTTGATGGTCAGAATGATTGGAGTACTTATCTGTGAAAGTCTTCAACTCTGGCTGTGTGGACACAAGGTCATCAGGCGTCAGGTTGAGGAGATTCTGCCTGAGGAATTTCTCCTTCTTGAGCTTAGCAACCTTGCCCTGTTTGGCTTGCTGCTCCTTCCACTTTGCCTCATTGATGAATGTGGACACCATGTGGCTTATGCCTGGGGTTAGTTTCAAATCATCAAGCGGAGTGTTGGGGTCCTCATACCAGATATTGATGTAGTCGAGGAGGACTTTTCGGTCCATGGCCAATGGAATGGAGCTGCCAGAAGCTTGAGCTACCCTCTCTTGCTTGTTTCTCATCATTCCTTGCAGAGTTTCATCATCAAATTCATCACTACCTTCTGATGCAGAAGGGACCGTGATGATTTTTCTTGGGCTGGGTATGGTTCCTCTCCCTGCAGTCACCTTAGTCTTCACAGGAGTTGGTGAAGACTTTGTCTCCGAGCTTGTTGCAGATGGGAGTGAGGAGCTGGAGGTAGCGGGCAGTGGCTTCACTACCGGCTTCTGTTCAGGTTTTGAAGCCTGTGGTGGTGCTGAGGGTTTTGGCGCTGATGGTTTTGGTGCTGATGGTGGAGCTGTTTTCTCTTGAGGCCTTGAAGCCTTTGGTTTTGGTGGCACAAACTTTTGTTGAGGAATTGTCGTACGAGAAGTCTCTGCAGCAAAGGAAGTAGCTGCAGTTGAAGCAACAACAGATGATTCGTTCAATTTCCTCACAGCAGCCTCTGCCTGCTTCTTGAGCTTTGACAAGTGTTTTTCCTTTTCATCAGGATAGTCATCAATTGTTTTGAGGCTTGAGGGATCTATTTCTTGATAATCCTCAAGTGGAGCCCGTTTGCCAGGAGGCTTCAGAGCGAATTTCTTCGCATATTTGGGAGTGAAGAATCTGTACTCCTTCCACTCCTTAGCCCAGCGGCGTTCTATCTTCTGAAGCCGAATATTTCTCTTGGGAATAGTTTCATTTTCATTAGGAGTGCAGTAATCCAGGTATATATCCTCAGGGATATCTGCGGCAGTATTCTGCTCAAGTTTCTGGCCTCCCTTTTGCTTCCTGTCATCCTCCATTTTCTTCAGCTGATGATTTTGCTGATGAGATTGAACTCTTGAGGATTCTGATGAGAATTGAAGATTGTCTTCAAGAAACGCTGCAAATGAGTTAATTTGATGAGAACCGAGAGATTCATCAGCTGACATGTGTGTACGTGTGAACAGATTATAGTTGCGAGGAATTTGGAGAGGTCATATGCGTCCTTAGATTTGAAGAAAATGAAAAAATTTGGCAGTTGAGGAATTTGACCAGTGGTTGAGGAATTTGTCTAAGCATACTGTTCTTGGGTTCCAGAGTTGTACAAATCTGAAAATTCGCACAACTGAGGAATCTCATGACAATCTTAGATGTTTAGTGAAGTTCATCAATAGTTTAGTGATCGGCAGTGTTTGAGGAAAAGAAACGGATGGATTCTTGAGGAAAAACATATTTCACATCTCATAGGTAAAATAGTAGATCAAACTTCCTGTAAAAATAGGGTTTTTATTTACCCTAGATGGCGTGCACGAAGAACAGAGAAGAGTATCAGGAAAAGCTCTTTCAGTGCGTGTCCAATGCACCCTAACTCGGCAGCAGAGGACGTCTACGGCGGCAGTGGACAAGGATGGTCCGACTCCGGCGTGGTTTCGGCGACGGAAAAGGTGAGGCAGTGAAGCTCTTCTTCGCCGGCGTCGAGACTTCCAGCGGTGGCGCTATGGTTCGGAGCTTTGCTGTAGCAGGAGGGCGATGGAACGAAGAAGATTTTACCGAGGGAGATGGGGACATATTTATAGCCATGTGGTAACTGTTGGCGCGAAAATATCGGACCAAATAGCCCCTTCCTCTACGACTCCGCAGGACACGTGTAGCTCACGAGAGAAGCAGTGGAGATCGTGGAGATCGTGGTTATCCGAACGAGGAAAGTGGGGTTCAGTTACTATGCATTAAAAAATACTTTTGAAGATTTGAGGATTTTTTTACAAAATCATTAGCTGACAAGGATGCAGTCAGGATTTTGAAAAAAGTTTCAAGTAGAACGCATATGAAGAATTGAATAGACTGGATGAGAATAGCATAGAGGGAAAGTAGGGTCCGATGACATTCACTTAGATGAAATATCAAATTGAAGAAATAGCTATAAGTGAATGCTGTTGAGGACTTGAAATCACAGTCTATCTAGCTAAACAAAAATCATCTAGTGCTTTTGAAGATTTGAATAACTTGAGGATTTTGCGAGAAATCGTCACTATGATGAATTTCAGTTTTGACGAAAAACGATTTTGAAGAACAACTATTTTGAAGAAAATCAAATTTTGAAGAATTGAATCTTTGAAGAAATTCAGCTTGAGGAATTTCACGTTGGGCAGTGGCGTGACCCACCATATAAGAATGTTGATTACTAACGCTGCGTACAATTGTCGTAGGGCCCTGAGAATCAATGTCTTCGTTGATTTCTTCACACTCAGAGTGATATTCTTCATCAGTTGAAGAAAATCGATTCATCATGTGTTGCACATCTAAGTCATCAATTTTGCATAAGTGTTAGGATGGGTGCATGTTTTTACAAAACATTTGAAGATTCTAAGATATTTAGCTCACACCGCAACTTGCAAAACCTTTTCTCATCCAAGGTCTTGGTGAATATATCTACCAGTTGATCATCAGTCTTCTTATGGTTGATGAGGATATTGCCCTTGAGAACATGATCCCGAAGAAAATGATGACGAATCTGGATGTGCTTGGTCTTTGAGTGTTGTACTGGATTTTATGCAATCTTGATTGCACTCTCATTGTCGTAGTAGAGAGGCACATTCTTCATGTTGATGCCGTAGTCCTTGAGGGTTTGCTTCATCCATAGCAATTGAGCACAGCATGAGCCAGCAGCAATGTACTCAGCTTCGGCAGTGGAGAGTGATACGCAGTTCTGCTTCTTTGAGGACCAGCAAACTAGTGCTCTTCCGAGGAAATGGCATGTGCCAGAGGTTGACTTGTGAACCACACGGTCACCAGCATAGTCAGAATCAGAATACCCTACCAGATGAAGATTTGAGCCCTTGGGGTACCTTAATCCTAGTGTTGGTGTGTGAGCTAAGTATCGAAGAATATGCTTCACAGCCTTATGGTGTGATTCCTTCGGTTTTGCTTGAAAACGTGCACACATGCAAACACTAAGCATTATATCTAGCCTAGATGCACATAAATACAATAAACAACCAATCATACAGCGATATACCTGCTGATCGAATTCTTTACCATTTTCGTCAGTGCAGAGGTGGCTGTTGGTAGGCATTGGAGTCTTGACACCTTTGCATTCATGCATGTCGAATTTCCTCAGAACAACCTTGAGTTATTTGTCCTCTGATATGAAGATTCCATTGCGTTATTGACGAATTTGAAGAACTAAGAAGAATTTCAGCTCCCCCATCATAGACATTTGATATTTTTCACTCATCATGTGAGCAAATTCATCACTGTACCGTTTGTCAGTACAACCAAATATAATATCATCGACATATATCTGGCACACAAATATCTCATTATCATAGGATTTAGTGAAAAGAGTTGGATCGAGTGAACCAGGTTTGAAGCCTTTCTTCATGAGGAATTCCTTCAATGTATCATACCATGCCCGAGGGGCTTGCTTGAGACCATAGAGCGCCTTTTTAGTGTGAAGACTTTGTCTGGATTCTTTGGATCCTCAAAACCTGGGGGCTGAGCAACATATACTTCTTCCTCAAGCTTACCATTGAGGAATGCACTTTTCACATCCATTTGATATAATATGATGTTATGATGATTACCATAAGCAAGTAGTATTCGAATAGCTTCAAGTCTAGCAACAAGTGCAAAAGTTTCATCGAAATCTATTCCTTCAACCTGGGTGTTGCCTTGGGCTACAAGTCGTGCCTTATTCCTGACCACTTGACCATCCTCATCTTGCTTGTTTCGGAAAATCCACTTGGTTCCGATGATATTGTGCTTGCGAGGATCTGGTCGTTTGGCGAGCTCCCATACGTCATTCATCTTGAATTGAAGAAGTTCGTCTTACATAGCTTGGATCCACTCCGGTTCTAGGAAAGCCTTAGCAACTTTTGAGGGTTCTGTGATACATACAAAGGAGAAATGCCCACAAAAGTTAACTAAGTGTGAAGCTTTTGAGCGAGTGAGAGGACCTGGCGCGTTGATGTCATTGTAGATTTTGTCAAGTTCCACTTCATTTGCAATCCTCGGATAAGCTCGTTGAGGATTTCGTCTGGGCCGAGGAATTGGTTCTGGAGCAATTTCCTCAGGAGCACCTTCTTGATTTTCATCAGTGATGGGGATGATTTCTTCATCAGTTTCCTCAGTGGGAACACTGTCTTCAGTAGGTTTAAGCTTTATTGCTTCCTGAGGAGACAACTTATCTGGATCATAAGGCAATTGCTCTATTTGCAAGCCATTAGTTTCATCGAACCGCACATCTACAGTCTCAACAACTTTGTTGTGATAGTTGTTGAAGACTCTGTAGGTGTGCGAGTCCTTTCCATAACATAGCATAAAACCCTCATGTGCCTTAGGTGCAAATTTTGAGCTATGGTGAGGATCTCTAATCCAATATTTTGCACCGAAGACTTTGAAATAACTTACATTGGGTTTCTTATCAGTGAGGAGTTCATATGAGGTTTTCTTGAGGAATTTGTGAAGATATATGCTGTTGATGATATGGCATGCAGTGTTGATTGCTTCAGGCCAAAAGCGACGAAGAATCTGATATTCTTCAAGGATGGTTCTTGCCATCTCAACCAGAGTCATGTTCTTCCTTTCCACGACACCATTCTGTTGAGGAGTATAAGGAGCAGACAATTCGTGACTAATACCAAGTTCATCAAGATAATCATCAAGACTAGTGTTTTTGAACTCTGTTCCATTATCACTCCTGATATGTTTGATATTGATGCCGAAGTTCATCGAGGCCCTTGAAGAAAATCGTTTGAAGATTTCCTGCACTTCAGTTTTATATAAGATGATATGCACCCATGTATATCTGGAATAATCATCAACTATGACGAAGCCATATAAAGATGCTGCATTTGTTAGTGTGGCATAGTGAGTAGGTCTAAATAGATCCATGTGAAGAAATTCGAATGGACGAGTAGTGGTCATGATAGTCTTCGAGGGATGCTTGGATCTGGTTATTTTCCCAGATTCACATGCACCGCAGAGATGATCCTTGAGGAATTTGACTGATTCGATCCTGATGACATGCTTCTTCTTCGCGAGCGTGTGCAAATTCCTCATGCCTGCATGACCGAGTCTTCGATGCCACAGCCACCCTTCTGACGTTTTTTTTAGTAAGGAAGTGGGTGGTTGAGGACCTGTAGGGAAATCAATAATGTACAAATCCCCTCTTCTGACACCTTCGGATACTTTGGATTTTTCAGATTCCATGATCACAACACATCTATATATACCAAAGATAACAATCATATCAAGATCACAAAGCACCGAGACTGACATGAGGTTAAATCCAAGGGATTCAACAAGCATCACTTTGTCCATATGCCTATCCTTGGAAATAGTCACTTTGCCAAGTCCCAATACCTTGCTTTTACCTTTGTCAGCACATGTGATTTGCTTCAGAGGTGATGGAATTAGTGCCATATTCATCAGCAAGCTTTTATCACCAGTCATGTGATGTGTGCAGCCACTATCAAGAACCCACTCAGTACTCTTGGGTTTGTCATCCTGCAGATGAATTAGTACAGCTTACCATCTCATATGCTTCATACTTGAAGAATATGATATCAATTTCATCAGATAGGAATTTCATCATAATAGAATTATAAGGACGTGTGAAATATTTCTATTTCATCAATATTAGCTTGCGTCCTATCAAGTATTTCCTCAGGTCTCTAGCAACTTCTTCAGATGATGATTTTCATCTGGAGACCTGACATGCAGAAGTGATTAGTTCAATTTCTTCACCACCCACATCTGAAAGGGTGTTAAAGCATTCATCATCCTGCGAGCACCATATGAGAAAGGGGGCATTGAAGCTAATGCAATTCTCTTAGCAGTAGGGGGTTAAAGTACTCATATGAATATGCAGAGAACTGGTTTGAGGATTTATGAACATAATGATTTGAAGAGTAATGCTCATATTCATATTCCTTGTAGTTTCCCTGCATGTTAGAAGCATTAGCACGGGTACGAGCATAGTTTTGACCAGTTGAGGATTTTAATCCTCTTGAAGACTTTGGTCCTCCTGAGCTATTTGATCTGGGGTTCAGATTCTTCATTAGTGGTGTCATGGGGACATTCACCTGAAGATTTTCAAGACAACTTTTGAGAACCCATATTTTCCTCAGGGGAGGGCCATTCTTGAAGTTAGTTCCAACATATCGAGCAAATACTTCACCAGCTTGATTTTTGAACAGTTTATAGTTGGAGTCAAATGACTCATCTGAGGAATAGGATAATTCACATGAAAATCAAGTTAGATTGGATGGATCAAAAGGAGGCCCAGTAGTAGCAACCCATGAGGTTTTGGGATACTTCTCAGGTTTCCAATAAGATCCATCAGCATTCAATTTCCTCTCAAAGGTAATTCCTTCTTTCCTCGGGTTCCTGTTCAAGATCTGCTTTTTGAGCACCTCACAAAGGGTTTGATGTCCTTTGAGACTTTTGTATATGCTTGTCACATACAATTCCTTCAGCCATGCGTTTTCATCAGTGAAATTTGTGTTTTCCTCAAGTGAGGAATTTGACACTACAGGAGCAGTTGAAGAATTTGTAGCAATAGAAGCATTTGATGATTCTGGTGAAGAATTAGCAATTTCACGTTCAATGGATTTAAGACATGGAGGAATGAATTCAGCTTGAGCAGCGCTGATCTGTTGAGCTAGTAATGAATCATTTTCCATACGAAGATCATCATGAGAAATCCTCAACTTCTCTAGATCAAGCATCGTTTGAAGAAATTCATAGGAAAGTTTCTCATGATCAGTGAGGAGTGTGGCATGACGATCTTGAAGATTATCAAATCTAGACTAAAGACTTTTCACATCTTCAGTGAGGATTTAGGTAAGATTCATTTCATCATTCAACAGATCATCGCTTCTATCTAGCAGTTTCTGAAGCTTTTCCAGGGTAGTTCGTTGTTTAGTGGCAATGATAGCAAGTTTACTATAACTAGGTTTTTTATAATCATCAGGTTCACAGTCACTTGAGTCAGAGGAGCAAGCATCATTCGGTACCTTTGAACCTTTTGCCATGAAGCAGTAGGTTGGAGCGAAGTCATCAGCATAGTCATTAGTGTGGATGGTGTTATCATCTTCTTCAAGGTTGAAGATTGACTTGCTCACGAAAGTGGTCGCAAGTGCAAGACTAGCCTGTCCGGAATCTGAGTCTTCATCAGAACCCACCTCTTCATCACATTCCTTTGATTCGGCCTCGGAATCCATTTCCTTGCCAATAAGTGCCCGAGCCTTTCTGAAACTGGTCTTCTTGTGCGATGAGGAGTTTGAACATGAGGATTTTGAATATTTCTTCTTCTTCTTCGAGTCATCAGAATTGTCATCCTTTTATTTCTTCTTCTTTGATTCCTTTCCCCAACGGGGACAATCAGCAATGTAGTGACCTGATTTCTTGCATTTGTGGCAGGTTCTTTTCTTGTAGTCCTTAGATGAAGATTCTTATTTCCTCATATCTCTTCTTGAAGATTTACCGAACTGGCCACGTCGTGTAAACCTCTGGAATTTCCTCACGAGCATTGCAAGCTCCTGTCCAAATTCTTCAGGATCACCAATGCTATCATCCGAGTCTTCTTCTTCAGATGAGGAAATTGCTCTAGCCTTCAGCGCACGTGGTCTAGAATAGCTTGGTCCATATAGGTCTCTCTTTTCTTCTTGCTGGAATTCATGAGTATTGAGTCTTTCGAGTATATCAGCTCGATCAAGCATCTTGTACTCTGGTCTTTCTTGAATCATCAGAACTAAAGTATCAAATGAAGAATCCAAAGATCTTAGCAGTTTCTTCACAACTTCATGATCAGTAATGTCTTGAGCTCCCAGTGCTTGCAGTTCATTTGATATGTCAGTGAGCCTATCAAAGGTATCTTGGCAATATTCATTGTCAAACCTCTTGAAGCGATTGAAGAGATTGCGAAGAACATCAACACGAGAATCACACTGGGTTGATACTCCTTCATTTACTTTGGACAGTCTTTCCCAGATAAGTGTTGCTGAGCCCAAAGCACTCACTCTACCAAACGGGCCTGGGCTCAGATGGCCATAGATGATATTCTTCGGTTGAGAATCAAGTTGCTTGAATTTCTTCACATCAGCAACAGAGATACTAGCAGAGATGATGGGGACGCCATGTTCCACAATATACCAGAGATCATTGTCAATAGCTTGTAGATGCATCTGCATCTTGGTCTTCAAGAAGGGAAAGTTCTTTCCTTCGGAAGTAGGACATGCTGCAGTAACCTTAATCATGCCTGCAGTCGACTTAACTAAAACTCCAGGTGGTTAAACCAAAATCACACAGAACAAGGGAGTACCTTGCTCTGATACTAATTGAAAGTGCGCTATATCGAATAGAGGGGGGGGGTGAATAGGAGATTTTTAGAATTTCATCACTGAGGAAATTCCTTTTGATGAAATTCTTCACTGATGACTAACTTACAGCGGAAACAGTAAAGGATCAGGAGTGCAAAGTTTCACTACAACAGTTTTTCAGGATAAATAATGTGAAAACAGATTGCACAGTAAGCAGGCACGCAGAAAACAGATGAGGATTAACTTGCGTGAAGAATTTGGGGTTGAGGAATTTTAGAGAAAGTCTTCAGCAAATTCTTCAAACAGTGATAGTGAAAATCATCAACAGATAATTTGAGGAATATAAAGAGTTGAGGAATTAGAACCCATTTCACAGCGAAGACAGTAGTTGATGACCCAGTTCCAACTGTTGTGACAGTTGTACATCTGGTTTGGAGCGGCTTGGTATTGGAACCAAAAGACACACAGTCCCGGGACACACAGTCCCTACCATATTCTCCTTGGGCTAAGAACACACAGTCCTCGCCCAACACTTGTGGTAAGTCTTCAGGGCAGACTTCCAAACCCTCACAAATTTGGTCACCCGGCGATCCACAATTGACTGCTGGATTGCTCTAGACCATGACACCTAACCGTCTGGAGGATGCACTGTCCTCAAAGGTAAAAGGCTTCAATCCCTAACAGGAACAACTTCTTCAGTGATGCTCAATCACTTGGTTCTCGGTTTGTAGTTTGGTGTTTGGGGTATTTCCTCACTGATGAATTACTCTCGAAGACTCTGAGGAATTTGGGTTGCTCTTATGACAAGTGTCAGTTTCTAACGGAGCAGCCAGCCAGCTAATGGTTGTGGGGGGCGGCTATTTATAGCCTCGGAGCATCTCGACATGATTTGACATTAATGCCCTTAAATAATATGACCGTTGGTGTGGATAAGACCAAGGATGTGGCGTGGCTATCGAAATGGTTGGGACCCTCAACCGTGAGAGTCCTCATGTCACTCATATTCCTCACTTGAGGCTTTTGGTAGGATTAGGCTTGGGTTGAGCATCATGAGGAAATTCATTGCAATGTATTACCTCGACCCCCTTTAACAGTACGGTGTTCCTATTACTCAAGTGTGAAGAAAACAAAACAGAAAGAGTAAATCTTCATGCTTCAAAGTCTTCAGAATGATTTTCTTCAGGACACACCGAATTCCTCAATTTCAATATCTTCATGAGGAATATCAATTTCATCGCAAATACTTCGTGATTCAAATCTTCAGCTTCAGACCAATTTCTTCAACCGAAGATATACATTTTTAGGGGTCGATATTCATCGAATATATCAAACTCCTCAGTGACTTATAGATCATGTGTACACTCAAGAACATATTAGATACTTAACCTATAAGTCTTCAAACCACCAAAATCACTAAGGGGCACTAGATGCACTTACAGTTACAAGTTGGTAATCAGAGACTTACGACCATAGGAGCCTTTATGTGATCGTACTTGGCCGAGTCGTGTCTAGTAAAATGTTTTGAGTCTTAGTTATATCAGAGAGTAGGATTCTTTTTTCTCCTCTTCCATGCTCTGGTGAGGTTCCCGACTTAGGAATTCTTAATTCTACTCCTCTTCTCGTTCAAAAAAATTTTAGCATCACGCAGGTATTTTTGAAATCTATATGATTTTGATGTGAGAGAGTTCTGTCTTGGTGCCTCCTGTCTGCCTTGATTTCTTCCGGGGAGTTGAGCTCCTGTGGATTCTTGTGCACATCGCCATCATTCAGATTTTTGAGTATATCAGAACGAAGGATGTTCGTAATTGCTTCAATACTAGTGTTGGCAAGATAGCGCCGATGTCCCCAGTACTGGTGCAGATTGTTCGGGAGTACTGCCATACTTTGTATCGTTGTGATCACGAGGGTCTGTTGTAGATGAAGGTTCGAGATTCTCGTTATGTGTTGATGGATGTGATACAGTGGACAGGTTACTATAGGAGTTGTGTGAATATTACTGCTTGTATCCGTGTACCAGATTGCATGACCATATATTTTGGGAATTCGTAGGTGGGATATCAAATAGTGACTTATAGGACAATCTTCCTACAGATGCATGATGTGAGGTTGGGATTCGACATTTAGTGGGTATGTTTGTTCATGGTCGTCTTACATCGGTTCTCGTTGTGTCTTAAAGAGTCCTTGTAGCTCGCTACGACTCGGGGATACTTCTTAAGTCGTGTGCACTACCTTGCACAGGATGGCTACTGTAAATTCGAGCCCGTGCGATCTTATCCGCGAAGATATCGGATGAAATCTCAATCATATGTTTGTTCCGACCAGTTCTAGCTCATACTTGTTTGCAAGTGGTCTTAATCAGAATTTTGTCGACAGTCACTTTGAGGAAGCATTCTTACTATTTTGTTCGAGTGCTATTGCTATATTCCTGTTCAGATATTCTTTCCTTTTTGATTCAGCTATACCTACAATTTATTCTGTGGGCTAATGTGTTGTCCGTCTTCAGGATGGCTCCACCAACTCTTCAGAATCTAGGGCGTGAGGATGTGCCACCACCACCTCCTCCTCCGGAGAATCCTTCTCCGCCGCCGCCTCCTCTTGCATAGGCTTGGCAAGCGGTGATGGCTGCTACAAATGCAAACACTGAGATGCTGATACAGTTGTTGCAAGAGAGGACTAATCAGCACCAAGGCAATTTCTAGCATGGTGGCAATTAGTTTGCTAATCTGAGTTAGTTCCTGTCAAGTCAGCCGAAGACTTTCACTTCGTGTGACCAGCCGCTTGATGCTGAGGATTAGATCCGTGACATGAACAAGCACTTTGAATGCAGCAATGTTCGTCCTGAGGATTTCGTCAAGTTTGCAACATTCCAGCTGAAGGGGCAAGCATCTATCTGGTGGCAACAGTTGAAGGATTCCAGGGGTGCTAGAGTGATCACTTGGGATGAGTTCTGATGTGACTTCAGATCCCACTACATTTCGTCCAGCTTTGTGGAGGAGATGCGTGAGAAGTTCAGGCGCTTGAAGCAAGGTGGTAACTCCGTGTACAAGTACAACGTCGAGTTCCACGAGCTAGCCTGATACGCCTTGCAGGATATCCCTGATCAGAAGAGCAAGATTTATCAGTTCAGAGGTGGCTTGAAAGAAGATATGCAGTTAGCTCTCGCTTTGCACGATCCTGAGGAGTTCGATAAGTTCTACAACTTAGCTCTCAGGGCTAAGGCAGCTTTGCTCAGGGTGGAGAATTCTAAGAAGCGCTTCAGAGATTCCAGCTCGTCTTCTACTCAGGTGGTTCAGAAGCAACAAAAGTTTTGGGTGTGTCCTCCTCCTCCTCGGCACACGCAGCAGTTCAAGCATTCTGGTGGCCGTGGTTCTTCCCACCCACCCAACTCATCTTTTCAGCAGAGATTCCAGCAGTAGAAGCAAGGGCCTCCTCACACATAGTACCGTCAGCCAACAGATGTTACTTGTCACAAGTGTGGGCAGAAGGGTCACTATGCCAATAAGTGCACTTCTCAACTCCGTCTTCCGCCTCCTCCTCCAGGCAAACCTCTAAGAAATTCTCTCGTGAAGTTCAACCCCAGGTCTTCTCGAGTCAACATGGTGAATGCGGCTGAGGCAGAAAAATCGTCAGATGTGATCATGGGTAACCTCCTCGTCAATGATATTCCTGCTAAAGTGTTGTTTGATTCTGGTGCTTCCCATTCGTTCCTCTCCATTGCATTTGCATCCAAGCATAATGTTCATGTTGAAGAGCTTCCTAGACCGTTGTTAGTAGTTTCTCCAGGCAAGTTCAGGCATGCTAGTACTCATGCTCCAGATGTGTCTGTCAAGATGGGCAGTTATTCTTTTCTGGCGTCTCCTATTGTTCTCGGCAAGTTTGACATCAATTTGATCCTTGGTATGGACTGGTTGGCCATGAACAAGGCATCGATTGATTGTGAAGCTAAAGAAGTGAAGCTTACTCACTCTTTGGAGGACGTGATTATATTCGCGACGCGCGATGATACAATCCGTCTGTTCTCTTTGAATGAAATGGGTGAGATTAATAGTATTTCGCAAGTCCCAGTGATCTGCGAATATGAAGACGTGTTTCTAGAAGAGCTTCCAGGAATGCCTCCGCACCGAGAAGTTGAATTTGTCATTGAGCTTGAACCAGGAACTGAGCCTGTGTGCAAACGGCCGTACAAATTGGGTCCAGAAGAGTTGAAGGAACTTAAGAGGCAACTCGATGAGCAGGAGCGTTTGGGTCTGATCAGACCGAGCTCGTCTCCGTGGGTCTGTGGAGTTCTGTTTGTCAAGAAGAAGGATGGCATGGACCGTTTGTGTGTCGATTACCGTCCATTGATCAAGAAGACAATCAGGAACAAGTATCCACTTCTGAACATAAATGAGTTGTTCGAGCAGTTGAAAGGGGCTAAGATCTTCTCCAAGCTCGATCTCAGAATGGGCTATTATGAAATTCGCATTCTCGAAGAGGATATTCTGAAGATCGCTTTCAGGACTAGTTTTGGCTCGTATGAGTATACGGTCATGTCTTTTGGTCTAGCAAATGCTCCTCCGTCATTTTGTCGAATGATGAACTACATATTCTCTCCATTCAAGAATGAGTTCGTCTTGCTGTATCTCGACGATATTCTGGTTTTTTCAGAAACTGAGGAAGAACATGAAGAACATCTCAGATTGGTGCTTGATAAGTTGAGGGAGCACAAATTCTATGCCACGTTTTCCAAGTGTGAGTTTTGGTTGAAAGAAGTCGTCTATCTTGGGCACATCATCTCTGCCGAGGGAATCAAAGTTGATCCGTCGAAGGTGCAGGCCATTGTTGAATGGGAGCCTCCGTAGAATGTGAAGCAGCTTCGAAGCTTTCTCGGGTTTGCAAGCTATTGTAGAAGGTTCGTTGAGAACTTCTCCAAGATTGCTAAGCCTCTCTCTAATCTTCTTCAGAAAAGTGTGAAGTATGCTTGGTCTCCAGAGTGTCAGTTGGCCTTCGACACACTCAAAGAGAAGCTCACCTCCATTCCAGTCTTGGTTCCTCCGGATGATTCCAAACCTTACCAAGTGTTCTGCGACGCCTCTCTTCAAGGTCTTGGTACAGTTTTGATGCAAGAGAAGAAAGTGGTTGCTTATACCTCCAGGCAGTTAAAGCCGGCGGAGAAGAATAATCCTGTGCATGATCTTGAGCTGGTAGCAGTGGTACATGCTCTGATGACTTGGAGACACCTCTTGTTGGAAAGAAAGGTTGAAGTGTTCACCGATCACAAGAGCCTCAAGTACATCTTCACCCAGCCTAACCTGAATCTCCAGCAAACTCGTCGGGTGGAAATGCTCCAAGATTTTAATCCGAGTGTTGAGTGCACGCCAGGGAAAGCTAATGTCATGGCAGATGCTTTGATCAGGAAGGCTTACCGCAATAGTCTCATTCCGAAACCTCTCCAGCCTGACCTTTGTGAATCTTTCAGAAAGCTCAACCTCCATTTAGTACCTCAGGGATTTCTTGCAAATCTTCATATCTCTCCGACCTTGGAAGATCAGGTCCGAGCAGCACAACTTCTTGAGGCAATGGTGAATAAAGTCAAGATTGGCGTCGCAAATGGTCTTCCCAAATATAAGTGCTTCAGTGTTGATGCCAGAGAAACGTTGTTTATTGAGGATCGTCTTGTCGGTCCGAAAGATGATCTGAGAAAGGTAATCGTGGAAGAAGCTCATAACTCTCTGCTCTCTATACATCCAGGAAGGTCCAAGATATATCAGGACTTGAAACAGACCTTCTGGTGGACTCGCATGAAGCGTGAGGTTGCTCAGTTCGTAAATGAATGTGATGTATGTCGAAGGGTGAAAGCAGAGCATCAACGTCCGGCAGGGCTTTTGCATCCATTGCCCATTCCCGAGTGGAAGTTCGGCCATATTGAGATGGATTTCATCACCGGTTTTCCAAAGTCCAAGAAGGGTAATGATGCCATCTTCGTCGTCATCGACAAGTTGAGTAAAGTGGCTCATTTTCTTCTAGTCAAGGAATCCATCTCCGCAGCTCAGCTTACAGAGCTGTACACTTTCAGGATAGTGTCTTTGCACGGCGTGCCTATGATGATTTCTTCGGATCGTGGAAGTATCTTCACTTCCAAGTTCTGGGACTCTTTTCAATCTATGATGGGCACGAAGATACGCTTCAGCACAACTTTTCATCCTCAGACTAGTGGTCAAGTGGAGAGAGTCAATCAGGTCCTTGAGGATATCCTGAGAGCCTGTGTTATCTCTTTTGGCATGAAGTGGGAAGACTGCCTACCTTTCGCCGAGTTCTCGTATAACAACATTTATCAAGCTAGTTCAGGCAAAGCTCCATTTGAAATTCTCTATGGCAGGAAGTGCCGTACCCCGCTCAACTGGTCTGAGACCGGCGAGCGTCAAATTCTTGGGAATGACTTGATAATAGAAGCTGAAGAGATGTGTTGGGTCATTCGGGATAATCTCAGAGCAGCTCAGTCCCGTCAGAAGAGCTAATATGATAGCAAGCATCGTGACATGTCTTATGAGCTTGATGACTTCGTCTATCTCAAGGTGTCACCTATGAAGGGTATGCAGCGCTTTGGCATCAAAGGCAAGCTTGCGCCTCGTTTCGTTGGTCCTTTCAGAGTTTGGGAAAGAGATGCGACCTTGCGTACCAGCTCGAGCTCCCGTCAAACTTTGCAAATGTGCATGACATGTTCCATGTCTCTCAGCTCCGGAGATGCTTCAAGACTCCTGAGTGCACTGTTCATCTTCAAGACATCGACCTTGAACCCGACCTATCCTATCGTGAGCATCCAGTTGTGGTTCTTGAGGCGATTGAGCGCAAGACCCGCAACAAGACTGTCAAATTTCTCAAGGTGCAATGGTCACACCATTCCGATAAAGAGGCCACTTGGGAACGCGAGGATCACCTTCGTTCTGAATTCCCAGAGTTCTTTCAGTCTTAGATCTCGGGTCGAGATCTTTTTGTAGTGTGGGAGAGTTTGTAATGACCCAAGAGTGTAACTTGCCTTAATTGGAACCTTCTGTATGTTGGTCCATCATGTCAGTGCCATGAGAGATCAATGCATGTGTTATTTCATGTGTCACCTTGATTTGTTTTCCTTTGCATGCATGCATCCTATTCATTCCATGTCTTTGTGTTTGTGTCTTGTGAAACCATGTGTAGTAGTGGTATGTGATGTGGTGATGTGTGTTGATATGCGTTGATAAGTGGAGTGTTGTGGTGTGGTGCAATTGAAGTAGGAAGCTCTATGTTAGTTTGCACTAGGGTTTTAAAAACCTTCTTCCTCTCTTTTATCTCAAGGTCAAGATCCACTTGCCCCATCACTATTTCAAAAATGCCCATGTTTTAGTATGTTTTGTGGTGGATGTGATGCTAGGATTTTAGTGATTTGAAACTATGTCTTATTGGTGCAAATATTCACAAATCAGATCAACTTAATGCTGTTTCGTAAATATTTACTTGCTCCAAAAATAACTTTTTCTTTTTATTCAAATAGGTCATAATTTCTTATGACCAGGGGTATTTTTATTTTATTTTTTTGTGCCATAGGATTTCCTGGGAGTTTATTTTCTTTTGCTGGTGTTGATTAAATAAGAAACCCCAGCGGGTTTGTTTTCCCCTTAACAGGTGCCAGCATGGGCCTCTCACTCCCTCCCGAGGCCCATTCCTCCTCTCTGTTTCCCCGCGGCAGCCCAAGCGCGCACCTTGTCCTTTCTTCTGACGCGGTCGTTGCCGTGCTTGCTTTGTGTCAGAGAAATAGAGAGAGAGAGCGAGGGAGATTGATGGCGTGCGTCCCTTCCGTGCTCATATAGCCTCGACGTGCGTGCCTAATACCTAGGGTTCCGCGTCCCCCCTCCTAGGGCCGCCACCTCTCCTCCATTTCCTTCTTCCTCCCGAGGTAAGCTCTATGTAGATCAGGTAGCAGAGAGAGAGCGGTAGTGTGCCGCCTCGTCCATCGCCTCCGGTGCCGGCCAGCATGTCAGGGAGCTCAGGGAAGGCCTCCGCGTTCCATTCCCGTCGTCGTTGAGGTCGGGGAGCGACCACAACGACGTGCACGACCTTGTCTCCGGCGCGTTCTCGGCGGCCCCGTACCACTGCGTCGGCTCTGCTTCGGTTCGGCAGCAGATCGGCTCCGGTTCTTCTTCAGGCTTCCTCCTCCGCCGGGACCCTCTCTACTCCTTCCCCTCGGTGAGCCTAGCTCCTTCCTCCCTTCCCCCTCATTAGATGCAGTGTAGGGGATCGTTGAAGTGCCTCTGTTCGGAGAGGAGTACGGTAGTTGCAGGTGTTGTTGTGTGTGATGTGTTATTCTTTGTGTGTGTGCTCTAGTCGTCGTGGCTCAGGGGATCGCCTTCCCACATAGAAGGAGAGGTAGCATAGGTGACCCATGTAGAGCAGTAGTAGTGGTAGAAGGCATGCTCCGGTGGCGTTGCTGTCGTCGTCGTCTCTGTGTGCAGGCTGAGCAGGGCGATCCATGTTGTTGTTTGTGTTACCTAGTAGGACTCCTCCTCTCTGCCAAGATTCGTAGCGCAGCGTAGTGGCTTGCAGTGTATTGTGTTGATCAGGCGGTCGTGGGTTCGAGGACCTACGGTGCCACCCCTTTTTTTGGTGTTTATTTCGGCACAGTAGCGCAGAAGGATGGCTTACCTTGCATGACCTCCCTGTTCTGTCGAGCAGAGGAGCAGTAGCAGAGTGGTGTGTTGCTTTGTGTTGGTAGCATGGGGTCTTGGGTTCGAATCCCCCATTCCTTTTATTTTTGTTGCATTCTTTTACTGTTTTGCACTTGTTTGCTTGCATAGTGTTGTGGTATGCTTGGCCACCTCATGTAGTATCTATTTTTAGCTCTCAACAGTAGTTTTCCTCTAGTATTTTTTTGCTAGCTTGGTAGAAATGCGTGTGTAGGACTTTGTTGCATATGTGCATGTGTGAGCTAGCTTATATAGTGATGTGTGTGTGTTAGTATGTGTCTGTTTTGCACTAGGCTAGTGATGCATGTGTGTGTGTTAGTTATGCTCATAAGTAATGAACCTGAGCATAGCTTGTGCAAGTGAGTGAGTGTGTGTGTGTGTGGGTTCACCCCCTCCCCACATACTTTGTGGTGTAGGAATAGTGGTTCTTATGAGTGTGTGTGTATATATATAGTTGATGATGTAATGTTGGTTTGTGCAAGTGTGTGTGTATGTGTGTGTGTGACACCCACATGCCCAAGGCATGTTGTGCCTTGATGAGCACATGAGCAAGTTACTATGTGTAGGTGTAGAGATGCATATGTGAGTGTAAGCTAGTGTGTGTGTGATAACTAGCATGTGTAGGTGTTATTATGTTGTGCTTGATGCATGTGTAGGTGTTATTATGTTGTGCTTGATGCATGTGTTTGTGTGGTGGTGTGCTAAGGCACATGAGCATGAGGTCTACCCGTCATGTGCACCATTGTATATGTGAGTGTGTGCAAGTGCATGTGAAGTGATGAGATAGTGGAAGCACATGTCATGATGCACTATTCACCTCTATGTGATTCCATGTATATTTTCTTCTTAGCTTTGAGCCCATTTGTTCGATGCAAGTGCCTATGTATTATATATGTTTTTGGGGTAGAATCATCCTACGAATCCATTGGTGGAATCAGTTTTGTCTTCCGAACACTTTCTGGGAATGTCATATTTCTGTTTTGTTCAATGTTTAGAGCTTGGTTCCATGTGATGTGATGAGCCCAAGAGGTTGATTCCTTGTTGTGGCAGTAGAGGGTGAACCCCTCTACAACATGTTGGTTTTGTTTCATGCTTAGGAGTTCATGTGTGCAAGTTGTGCATAGTCAAAGTAGGCATGTGGCTGAAAACTCCAGTTTAGTGAAAATATGTGATTTCACTAAGTCTGAGAAACTGCTTATATTTTCTTCCCCTCTATTTGTGCTTGCAAAAGTTCATGTGTTTGGAATCAGCCCCTGCAATCAACTCAGAAGTTGTAGATTTTGTGTTTGTCTAGCTCTCTGTCAACTATGATTCCATTTGGCTTCCTATGGATATTGTTTTGGGTGCTGTCAAAATGCTTCAGAGCATAAACAACTAGTGGGAAACTGAGATTTTCACTAAGTCCCGGAAAACTGATATTTTTGTCCAAGTTAGCAGTTGTAGATCTTTATGTGTGAAACTCCTTTGCATTATCTTTTTTCTCATGATTGTAGAGCTTTTGAATAGCTTCTGCCACATATCCTATTTGGCACATTTGGGTGGCTGTAGGTGCTTTGCATGTAGCCCTCAAACTGCTATGTTGCTGTTTAGGGCATAATGTATAGTTTTGATGTTTTGATACTTGTGAGTGCATAGTTGATGGTGTGGTGATATTCCTTGCACCACCCCATCCATACTTGTTTGTTTTGTGATATGGCAACCTGGGAATACCTTAAGTATGCCATTGGAGTGTGTTGTGATGGATTTGATCCGTAGGACTCCGTTTCTTGTTTCATTGTTTCCGGTTGACCCGTATATCCGTTCGTAACGTTCTTTATATGTTTTTGCATCATTTTCGCGTGACGCATCTGTTCATGTTATCCTCATGCATGTCAAGATAGCTTAGAGTGCTGTTCTATCTAGAAGTTTGTAGTTTATTCTCATGCATGTGCTAATGACTAGAATAGAGATGCATGTTCATTTTCATCTCATGCATCATGTGCTTGTTGCATCTTGTTGTGCTGTTGTTCATTGGATGCTATTTTTATGTTGGGTAGCACTGGGATTGGAGAACGAGTACGTGATTCCGGGAGAGTACGTGCAGGACGAACAAGAGCAGTTCCAAGATGAGGACATCACAGGCAAGATGATATGACCTTGATTCCATCTCTAGACTTGTTATGCTAGATTCACGTTTCCTTCGTCATATGCTCGCTGCCTACCACTGAAATAATTGCTTCCTGATATTGCCATGAAACCCAAACACTTATCCCCTCCTAGAAAATCTTGAATGGCTAGGTAGGCTTGCTCAGCTACTAATGTTAGCGTTGCTAGTTGCAGGTGCATTGTCTCATGTGATAACATGAGTTGACATCATTGTGTTAAATCTGTTATTTAATTAATGCACCTATATACTTGGTAAATAAAGGAAGGACTAGCCTTTTGCCGGGTGTTTTGTTCTGTTATTGCCGCCATAGTTTCCGGCTACCGGTGTTTGTTTCCATAACTGATCGCTCCTAACACGTTCAGGGTTGTTATGGGGACCCCCTTGATAAATCGCGTAGTGTTAAGACTTGTCCGACAGGACTCAACATTGGTGTTAATTTGCTAATCATTTAATAATAATATGCATAGGGAATAGCTACGCCGAGGAATTAATCAACAACCCAGACAAGTACTCCTCATGAGTGTTGGTCCCACCTGAGCCATGTCCGGGGCCCCACTGGTCACCCAGAGGTTTAGCCATCCCGATGTCTAGCTCATCCATCGTGTCCTAAGACTGAGATACGTGGCTCTTATCAGGGTTGTCGACACGACGGGAGATCCTGCTAGTCTTGTCTTACCTTAGCGATATATCTTGCATATAGGAATCCCTGTGAAGCTTTGCTTCTCCCCAGAGTTGAGGTTTTCCTCTAAGGAATCCAACGAGATCACGAGATTCGTGATACAGGATTACTTTGCGGCCCGTGACCATTTGTGTTGGACTAGTTGGAGCACCCCTGCAGGGTTTAATCTTTCGGAAAGCCGTGCCCGCGGTTATGTGGCAACTTGGAATATTTGTTAACATCCGGTTATAGATAACGTGAACCTAATCTAATAAAACGGCCAACTGTGTGCGTAACCGTGGCTGTCCCCTTCGAAGTCCTCTCTTCGATCGGGAGCACGGTGGGTTATGTTTGACGTAAGTAGGTGTTCAGGATCACTTAGTGATCAGCTAAACATCGACCGCTAGAATAGACCACCTTCAATAACTTGTTCTACGTAAGTTAGCCATCATAAATGCTTAGGATGCTGCAACCTAAATACTCAACCTTCCTTACCTAATAACTTGACTAGTTCTGGCACCGAGGTCATAGATTGCTGAGTCCCTGTGGCTCACACATTACTTCAACACACCAACAGGTACAGGTACGCCTGACACAGGTGATCCCGATGGCACGCAGTTGGCGTGGCAGTACGATGAGGAGAACGACTGCCTGTACGTGAACTATCCAGAAGACTAAGGCGTGGGCGTGATCGTGGGCAAGCATGCAGGGTAGCATCTCCTTTTCTCATATTATGTAGTCCGTAGCGGAACTACCTTGTACGAACAATTGCGTGATGTAAACTCTGATATATTCTATGAGATGGCAGATGAATCCCTATTTGTCATTCTATTATTATGTATGTGCTATGTTATCGTGCTTGCGAAACGCTTAGGTGCGCTTCTTTCCATTTTGGGGCCTCGTTCCCTAAATCGGAAAGGACTGCATCTTAGTCGTTACACTGCTGCTCTCACACATACGATGAGCATAGTGCTTGTGTGATAATTGGAGAAATATGGTGTCATCCTCATAGATGGCAAGCTTATTTATAAAAGAAAAGTGAGAAGAGCCTTAGTCCTGTTTGGATAAGCCCCCACAACCACGATCACAACGCCTCTCAAGTGTAATGTTTTACCTTGAAGAAGATGAGCTCCTGGAAGCACCCTTCATGCAATAGAAGGCAATCCTACCCAAACAAGGTGAAGAACCACCACGGCTCACAAGCCACATGCACTAAGTGCAGAACAATGCATGCATTTAGCACGTAACTGATTGCCTCATTAGCCCCCACAAAATTTTGGAAAGGAAACATTTTTGGGTATTTTATGTTTAAAGAGTTGCTGCCGACACACTAGAACCCACTCACACACTATGTACATGCCTAGTCATCGTGGTCGCCGCCGCCGCGGAGAGCCACCACTCGAGTAGAAGCATCACGGAGATCCTCATGGATGATCGCGTAGAGTAGCATTGAAAGCCCGATCAGCGCTGCGACTGCTCTAGCTAGGAGCATAGTAAGCCACCTAGGAATCTCATCCGGCATTAGAGCCTCGCTTCGAGCTCCTGCAAGCAGAAAATAAGAAAGAGGAAGAAGTAGGAATGAGGCCAGGTCTGAGGAAGAAGAGCAGAACGCCATGGTTGTTTTATAGTTCGAGTTCGGTATAGGACTGGTGAACTCCACCACCGTTGCTCATCGCTCGATCGCTGGTGTTCGAAGGCGAATCCGCAAGCAGTACTTATAGGGCACTGGCCCGCAAGGTGAGTGCACGATGTGCGAGCAGCTAGTGCGTCGCGCACTACTGGAATATGGCCCTAGGTGCCCTACGTGCTAGGTGCTGCAAGTGAAGAAAACATAGAGAGCGTGCAAGGGATAGGTGGAAGAGGAGAGTCGAAGGAAGGGAGAGGAGACTGGCAGTGGGCCCTGGGTCCATCTCTCAGCAAGAGAGAGCCCTATGCTCTCTAGTACGATAAGCAAAATTTGGAGTTTGAAATTTTTCTGTTTCCAAAAAATGTCATAGCCCTGAACACCAACGTCTTGATTACCCAACCGTAGAACTTACTCATAGCACCAGTATCACACCTCACCTGCACCGATCATCAGCATTTTTACGGTAACCACGTCAGACCGCGTGTTTAAATACTTCGTTTTCATATTATGAGCACAACATAGTCGGAGAAGACTTTTGCAACCACCTTAGCAAATCTCGAGGACGAAATTTTTCTTAAGGGGGTAAGGTCTATCACTCCGTGTGTTTTGACTCTCTTGACTAACTTATAATAGCTCAAAAATGAGGACCAATTAAAACTTTTTTGAGTGCTTGTGATGCTTGATGTGATTGTTGTTTGCTTGCTTGTTTGATTCTGTTTTAAATCACAAAAGTTCCGACTACTCTTTAGGCTCACCTTCTTGCCCAAAGTATTTGCCTAATGACCATACCATGTGAATAGGACATAAAGATAATTTTACCAAATATTGTTTTAACCAAAAAGCATTTATTTGATTTACCTTTTCAAAACTCCGTGAAGTGAGGCTTGTGCTCCAAGTCCTCAAATTAGGGAAGATGTTTTGCCCCAAATATTTTATTTAAATCCTATTATCAAAAAGACTTCCCAAACCCGAAAAAATATTATTTTAAAAGTTACTTTTCTATTTTATTTAAATACCTTTTTAAGGCCAGAAATGGTCTTTTATGAAGAAAAAATATTTTCATGTTTTTAAAATATTTCAGGAAAATTAGGGACAGTGAGTGGACATATATATTCCATATATAAGAGTTTAAAGACATGCTCATGTTCAAAATATTGGACAAAACCCTTCAAGACCCTTTATGCCTATTTCAATATTTTGAAATATTCCTACAAGACATTTTCTCAATAATTTCCAAAAGAAATATAGAAAGTCACACATGATTATGTGATGATCTTGCCAAGTTTCATCTAAATCCAAGTTGATTTGGTTCACCGAAATATTCCAAAACCCTATCTGTCCAGAACCAATTTTGAGCAACTCTAGATTGCCAACTGTCTCCAATTGTGCTCAAATTTTGTGGACATGTTCTGATACTTTAATAATGCATCCACACCAGGTGGTGCATCAAGGAGATCAGATGAACTTGTGTCCCAATCCCCTCAAAACCACTCATGTTGATTTTTGGAATTAGGAAACTTTTCATTATAAAGGTTCTCCAATTGATTGCAAACTTTTTGGGCATGCTCTAATACTCAAATAATGCCACCACACCAAGTAGTGCATTAGTGCGAATATATTTGCATGGGTTTATCTATGGAAAGCCGTTTCTACCCATTTCTTGGGTTTTTCAAGTCTACATTGGAAACTTTCTCTAACAATGCTCAAACTTGGTGTCGAGCCTCATTTTTACGTACCATAGGAACCTGTTAAATTTCAGGGGCATTGGATACCCCTAGGTACCCCTCAACATCATCAAACACCTTCTTCCATAAACTAGAGGACAAGCAAAGTTGGCTCTAAGTTATTCTCTTTATTCCAAGATTTTGACCACATCTTTTTCTAGCACTCTACCACCCGCGGTAACTTTGCCATGGTCCCTGTTGAATAATTGCACGGTAACTCCCTGTCTTTACCTCTCCTTTTTTTACCTTGGCAGCACCTCTTTTACGCCTCTTCCGTAATTTCGGTTCATGCAAATGCCCCCCCATCTTTAGACAACAAATCTAGTGTGCCAATGCATCATTTCAAAAATGATATGGCATGCTCGTGTGGAAAATATGAGAAGACCTTCTGAAACTTGATTTTTGGAAGAAATGTGGCCTTGAACTATAAGTGCGAGGGCTACTAGACATGGTTTCATCCCAATTTCCCCAAGTGAAAAACCTTTTTGATAGCCCCAAATTTGCTCCTGCAAACTTGCCAGGTATGAAACCCATCCTAACCTACCTCATATGAGACCAAAGTCCTACATCACTATTCTGCACACATGCCATGCATGCCAGACATCTTTGGTTGGCCAAATTGTTACTGTGGAGATGAATGGTTTTGGTGACCACTCTGCTAGCATGCAACAATGGCGCTCTGCTAGGCTTTCTCGTCCTGTAGCTGGTGTCTGGCGTCGATAGTGTGTCCCCACATGCCAAGGAATCCCCCTCATTAGCACACGCTCGTCACCGATGGTTAGAAGACCCCTAGGTGGCTCTAGCATGCGTGCTCTCCATGCAGGACAGCATCCGAGGCGCGTCCTCGCTCCACTTCCTCTCCCCCTCCATTTACCTCCCGTCCGACCTCACTCTCACACCCTAGGCTACTCTCCTCTTTCGGAAGTAACCTCGTGAGCGACCGTTCGGGCTTTCGAGCTCGGATTGCCCTCCCATGGCCGCCATGTCGTCATCCGACCCCCTCCTAGATCCTCCCCAACCCCGAGCTCCTCCTCATTGCTTCCCAGCCTGTCGTCTTCTCCTCGTCATCCAGAAGCTCCCCTTGTCCCCGTTCCTGCTCCGGGGTGTCATGCGTCAGAAGCCAAGGATGGTTGGCAGCCTCCTACGTTGCGAGCCGCGCCATCAGGGTTGCACCTCTCCCGGGGGACCGTTACCACCTAGATAGGTGCGGCTCGGATACCCGAGCACGCTAGTGGTTGAACCGCCAAAAATGGTGGCTGGTTGCGCCGACAGCCACCACCGGACTCCCTACCTCTCCCATGATGGGAGGTTGAAGATGGCTCCGTCAGCCGACGCCCCCCCCCCCCTGTCGGTTGGCTAGTGGGGCTTATGGGTGGGCCAAGCCGCTAGAGGCCACCTTCTCCCGGGGAAGTCGTATTGCCCTGGGCGCCTTCGACGTCGCCTCTGAGCTGTCTGGACAAGCCACTGGGCCGACCCATTTGCTATGTTGCACCTAGTGCATACCTTAGACTTTTGGTAATTCCCTTTTTCTTGTTTCTTTCCCAGTGGCACTATATAATTCATAGAAAATTTAGTTTAACTCCAAACTTGGTAATTCAAGTTCCTAGGAGTTTCAAAAATCTTGCTCTATGAACAAATATATGGTACATACGTTTTTTTTCTAATTTTTATGGATATTTTGAAATTTAAATTTGAATTTGAACTATGAAATTCCCCACTTGTAAAATTCCTATACGATTCAAATCAACTCCAAACATATTGGTTCAAATTTCCAAAGGCTCTAAATGTCATGCCCTGTTTCTCTAGCCATGTTGAACATTTTTACCATGCACCTATTCTGTTGGATCTAATCAATGGCCCTTTTCCCATTTATTTCATGTTATAAAATCATAAGGAAAACATCCCAACTCCAAATCCAGTGAAACCACTTCCTAAATTCTTCTAAAATCATCCCCTAATTGATAGGCACATCCAGTCTTTTTAGAAAATAATTTCTGTAGGCTTCTTGTGGGCCGAATAATTCCTCCATTTCCACTGTTCAAAAATCTCCGGCAATCCAAATCTTTTAGAACCAGCTTTAGGAATTTTTCCAATGACCAGAGATGTCCAAGAAAAATCTCGGATTATCCAAATCTTTTAGAATCAGCTTCTTTGTGGGGCGAGTGATTCCTCCATTTCCACCGTTGAAAAATCTCTGGCACATCCACTCCTGTATTTAGTGTACTTTTCTTTCCTTCTTGATCTGTGGCTTATCGTTGTTATTTCCGACGATAGTTGATGAAGTAGACACAGTGCCCGGAGTTGTACGAGAAGCGTGAGAAGACCTTTAAAAGTTTCCTGAACCAGGCAAGCATCCCTTTGACCATGTCGAAGAAACTACATTTATGCATGAAAAATAGCACTTTGTTCCGATGAATTGAATTGTTGAAACGGTGGCCACCTTGGTGGGTTGTTTCCAATAACTCCTTGTTGATACTTGCACTTGGGCATGACCCAACCTTCCTATGAAGGTTGTGCGGGTGGGAAGTAGTTAGGTTGCTAGTGGTGGCTACGCAAATGGGATGACATTATGCATGGTGATGATTAAGGGAAGTTATCTCAAAGGTTTTATGAAAACCCCATCGGGTTACACTAATGCCCGAGGGAGATGTGTTGAGCTAGGTAACTACTTCATAAGGGAGTGGTACACCGAGGACAGATGTGTGAGTGGTTTCTAAAAGTGGATTAGATTTAAGATTTGACGACCATCCCAACCTTACAATTACAACCCCAATATCCCTTATGGGACGGGGATTTGCTAGTTACTATGGTTGGTGCTAGTAGATATCCTACATTACTAGTGGCTGGAGTGACGTGGTCACTGCCGAGATGGGGTCGTGCCAAGAAAGGGTGACCATGGGCTATTTCCACAGACACGGGGCACACCATTGCATGCCCTCGTGGAAGATACGTGGCATGTACATCACGAGGGATTGTCACCAACGAGTGGTCTCTTTGCAAGTATCGTCATGAGAAAGGTGATGTTCGGGTACTTACCTCGGATATGAGAAATGTCGTGAATCGTGTTGTGACATGGAAATTTCCTGAGTCTTTTGGTTAGATCAATGAAGTATTCGAATAGCCGTATCCACGGTCAAGGAAGGTTCGGTGGTGCTACTTAAACTTGAGGGAACAATATAAGATGTGTCAAGAGGGGGGTGTGAATAGACTACTTTTCAAGATAAAATTCCTAGCCTAACCCAATTTCATGGAAGGCAGAAATGTAGCAGTTATAACAATTCTAGTACATCCTACACATGCTAGTCAACATATATAGCAACGGAAAAGTAAAGACTTTGCACATTTAAAGGAGTAGAGTTTAGGAGATCAAACGCAAAGAGGTCAACACAATGATTTTTGGCATGGTTCTGATAGGTGGCACTATCGTATGTCGATGTTGGTGGAGACTTCAACCCACGGAGGGTAACGGCTGGGAGAGTCCACAGAGGGCTCCACCCATGGATGGTCGAGAAAGAAGCGGCCTTGTCTATTACACCATGGATTGCGGACACGGAGGACTAGCCTTGCTCATGGTAGATCTTCACGAAGTAGGCGATCTCCTTGGTCTTACAAACATCTTGATTCAACTCCACAACATGAAGTACGAGGCTCCCAAGCGACACCTAACCAGTCTAGGAGGCACCACCCTCCAAAAGATAATAGATGTGGTAGATCAATGAACTCCTTGCTCTTGTGATTCTAAAGATAGTCTCCTCAACACAAAATCACCCTCTCACAGAATATGCATGGATAAGAGAGGTTGATTTGGTGGAAAGCAGTTTGGGGAGGCTAGAGATCAAGATTCACATGAATTGAGTGGAATATCTTGGTCTCAACACATGAGTAGGTGGTTTTCACTCAGAAATGAATATGGATATGAAGTGTGTATTCCCAGTGCTTCTCCCACGAATGAGAGATGGGTGAAGGGGTATATATAGGTAGCAGCCAAAATCCATCTGTTACACACAAAGTGGCAAACTCGGTGACACCAAAGTTGAAAACTCGGTGGTACTGATTAGCACAAAGGTGTGGACTTTTGAATCCTGGTGAGACCGATATACGAAACTTGGTGGCACCGAAAGATGAAAGTTGGTGATACTGAATTTGTGTATGTGGATTTTGACATAATGGTTATGTGGGAAAAATTATTGAGTATTTTGGTGGCTAGCTTCGAGCACTTAAGCAAGCAGTTCATTTTACAACCTCACCCCTTTTAATAGTATTGGCTTTCCTATGGAATCAAATGTGATTTCTCACAAATTTTAAATGAAAAGTCTTATAGCTTGAAGCTTGAGCCAATATTATTCCTTTCTTGCAGCAAGGGGTATCTCCACATAAACCTTTAGCCAAAGCTCTCTGTGGACTATTCGTGAAATATCTAGGTAAAAGTGTTAGTCCTAAAGACAATGTATGTAGTCATGAATTATAAAAATTACCAAGGGAGCATATGTGCTTTCAAAACTACGTCCAGTTTTTTTGTATAAACCAAGTGTGCGTGCGTGTGTGAGAAAGATGGCACTAACATTCATGAGCTAGGTCAGACAACTTAGCATGATAGGTGAACATGGGATGTTTGACCCTCTGTTGATGTTGATATATGTGACATGTTCGTTTGGGTATCGTTTACCTATTGATGCATGCCTTTACAAGCTCATTGATCATGACATTGCACTCAAAATTGGCTTTCCGCAAATTACCTACTTAGTGCTATAACATGCATTGTTATTGCCTCGTTCGAAACATGGGTTGCTTGGAAGTACATCCAAAGTACTCATTGGCTTGCCACTGGTTATTTTATTGACCAGGTAAGACAGAACAGGAGATGTTGAAGAATACCTTGTGTCGATCCTACAAGCTAGGATGCTTCCTAGTCAGAATGCATTTAGGGTTAAGCTAGATGGCACGGGTTCATGCTATCTTTGAAGATTTCCGTTGCAATGTATATGAAGACTTAGCCATAAGGAACATATCCGAGCTAAGCGGTCGTAATGGATGCAAGACTCTTGTTATTCGGATTCTGTGTGTCTAGTGAGCATTGATCTCTGGGATCACTGTACACATGCATTCGGTGATCACGATTTACAAGTAGGTGTCCCCATAAAGGGCATGATCTTACTTGACTATTCCATGACGCTATTGATATGACTCAATCTTATACCTTGGAAATATAATCTCCCTTGTATTGCATCTAATCTTTTCTAGGTACTTTGATGAACCTTACTCCACAAGACTGCCAACAACTCATACCACAAGCAATCTTGTCATCGCCAAGTATGAACAATCTTTCTATGATGATGGAGGAAGAATACAACACAAAACATATCCTTAACAACTATTTGTCGAACAATTTCACTCTTGTCATTTGTATATGTAATCTTCTTCCTTGCATGACTAACCCATGTAGGTGAGAAGTGTACCCAAATTATCAAGGATTGCTCCCAACTCAAGATTATCTTCATCTAGATTGAACATCCACAATAAGTACACCTACATGCTACGTCGTCTACATCTATCAAAGTATGTATCCTTCAAAATCTTTACTCCAAGTCATGTGATAAAGAAACTCAAGCTATACGAAGACATTAAAATGCGTATAAGAAAAAGGGTAACCCCATTTTGAGCTTAATGATAAGTATGACCTATGATCAAGCATTTTTTGCTTGCCTCCTTAAGTCAACATACTATAATATAGGTGACCTAATCGCCGACCATCATCTAGATGAAGTTTCGTGTATGGTTCATGTTTTAGTTTCATGCTTTCTTGGAACCTGTCAATTTCCATCTGGTTGAAAAAATTCGTAGCAGATATGTTAAGAAGTTTTTGGAAAAATGTGTCAAGTATTTCTAAAAACTTTGTTTGACGAAATGTCCAAGAATGTTTTTGCCAAGTTTCTGTTTGCAACATGGACCCTCTGAATTAGGGAAATTGGCTTCATTGAAATAGCAAATATAACGCCAATGACCTATTCAATACTACCAACAAGGAACATTTCGGTGCTGTCTTTTTCATCCCGAGCCCTAAGATCCACTTTGGTTCTACCGTCATGTTATGCCTCGGAGTCTATGACTTTAGATATTCCTTGAGTTCTTTTCCATACTCTCAAGGACCCCTTGCACTCTGACCCATTTAGGAAGTTAATGCCAAAGGGGAGAAATATAAAATCTTATGCTCACCCAGAAGGGGAGTAATATTCAAGGGGCAGAAATATTAAGTTCACCCAAAGTGGGATTAACACTAAATTAAGAGAGAGAGAGATCAAATATATGTTTCCTAAAAGAGTGTGACTAAAACACATCTCACCCTACCTAGTTCCAATATCTAAGTGCTAAGATTCAGAGGGAGAGGAGAAACTAATGTTCATATTCAGGGGAGAAAGTTCTAAATGCTCTTGCATACATATTAATCTTAACAAATTCTTTTTTCTATATGTCTTCTATAACTTTGGATTCTTTTGCATTTGGATGATAACAATACTCTTGCGTTATTTAAAATTGTTTTTTCAGGTGTGTTTCTACTTTTAAAATGCTCAAGAACTTCATGGCAACTATATGCATCATGTCCTAGTTCACGATGATCTCTTGCTTATTGCACATATTGTTTGCAAGAGTGAGTATTAAACATGAAGACACCTTAGTCACATATATTTGTTTCATATAGCCATGGTACACACGAACTATCATGTCCCTTCTAGTATGTGTGTGTCCATGCATTCCAAAGCAACTATTCCTTAAAGGGGATTACACAAATTTAGGGGGAGCTTGTACTAGTCATGTATCCTTCGAATCTATCATATATTCCTGTGTGTCTTAATTTGAAGATTTTATTGTATGTTGTCAGCAATTACGAAAAGGGGAGATTGAAAGCACATATACTCCCTTGGTGGTTTTGATAATTCATGACAACATACTTGTCTCTTGGACTACTAATTTTATCTAGTTTATTTCAGATGAAGTCCACAGAGAGAATATGTTGGATTGTGAGGAGAAGCCCCAAGGAGAGATAAGAATAGGATTGGCCAAGCTTCAAGTTTCAAGACTCTACATTTTTCTTTTATGTGAGGAATCACAATTGAGTCGATAGGAAAACTAACACTATTACAAGGGGATGAGGTATCTATGATGATTTGGTTGCTCAAGTGCTTAGAGTTAGCGACCAAAAACCCTCATGAAATTCTTCCATAAATATTTTGTCGAAAGCCTAACATTCAAATTCGGTGCCACCAATATTTCCACAATCGGCCCTACTGAGTTTTACCATAAATAGAATCCAGAGCCAACCCAACCATCACAGTGCCACCAAGTTTAGTTTTGGTGCAAACGAAAAATAATGACAAACTCCTCGTAGCCATTTGCTGAAAATCAGAATTTATGTTTTTTGCAATCGGTGCCATAGAGTTTTGATAACTGCCTAGGCAAGCCAAATCGGAACCACCTAAATATATATATCGGAGTCACCAAAATGCCAAAAGTTGCAACAATTTTCAATAGTCAATGCAACCAAGTTTTTTTCTTCGGTCTCACCGAGTTGGGTGGTCATGTTGTAATGGTTGGATTTTTTGAGATGCCGATATATAACGATCCACCTACCTCTCACTAACAAAGGAAATACTCAGAACAAACCAACAATTGCCCCATCAATTTTTTGAGAGAGAACCACTTAGTCATGTGTTGAGATCAAAATATTCCACTCCAACCATATGGATCTTGATTTCTAGCATCCCCAAGTGTTAGTGCACTAAAGACTGGGTCCCTAGTGCCCCAGACTTGTGCACGGGCATAAAGGGCCCCTGACGGCAGGGCGTGGCAGAGTCCAGACAAGATGCACCCCCAAGATTACCAAGGCCCCGACAAGCCTGCCTTACTGGGAAGATAACCAAGGCCATGCCCATTTAGAAGGCGTGATGAACCCACCAGGCACGAGGCCTCGACAAACCTCCTTTGTCGGGATGACAACCAAAGCCCCCGACAAGCATCCTTGGTGGGACGAGGACCCAAGGCCCCGGCAAGCTCCCTTGCCGGGATGACGGTCTAGGCACTGAAGGACTACCGCCCTTGACACAGTGTCGCTGCATTCCCCAAGCGCCAGCGCGGCGTCCAGGTGTTGAAACACCTGTACACGTGTCTTCACCAACACGTTGTAGACAAAGACAAGACGTGCATTTAATGCACCTAACAGCGGTAGATGGATAAGCACCGCTCTAGGTTCACTGTACACTACAAGAAATATGGTCGATAATGACCCACCATTTTGGTCAAAAAATCATCATTGGTATCATATTATGACCTTTTTTTGACCAAATTCAGAGCGTCAACAGTTGGTCGTTAAGAATAAACAAACATGACCTTTTTAATGCTTTGGTCAAGTATTCTTTGACCAAAACAATTAGGTCATAAAATCTTTGAGCAAGTTTTTTGGTCATTACATGTGTACGTGAGCCACGCAGGATCTGACATGGCATAAACCACGTGGCTAATAGATGACATGGCAGATCAACAACGACTGAAAAATAAGGTCACAACTTTACTAGCCTTGTTCAAATCAGGCACCTAAATGGGCTAGGCCCAACAATTCATCCCATTTTTTGTTCGGATTTCATTTTTTGTTCTGTGTTCATAGACCAATGTTTGATATTTCAGCCCATTACTATTTTTTATCTAGGACGACGCCTTATTTTTGCATAGTTTTTATATGCTGGGCATAGTAGAAAATTCCAATGAAAAACACATTATGATCAATAGTTCCATTCATTTCAGCAATACACATCATGCCTAATACTTTACAAACATGCATCACATAAAATAGTTCAGCCTTCAACTCCAATAAGTGTTAGTATTGTACAGTCAATATATTGCACACAGCTGAAATCACTGTGGCTTCAACGAAGCACATTAAAGAACACAAATTAAATTATTCACAACGTCGCCCGTCTTCCACTGTTCCACTTCATCTGAGTAGCCAATTCTAAACTAAGGGACATCCCGACATTAAAAAGGATCGCAAATGAAAAGAACATACAGACGGGAAGATTGTGAGGTCAACACACATTAAAGTGAGGTTAACACAAGTATTATTTCCAAATCATACAATGCCAACCTAAAATAAAATTCCAGCATGAAACTATACTTTTCTAGATGCACATCAAGTACTATTTTGACTTGACCACAACAAGTATTGACCAATTTGAGAGTCCACTTCCATACGCTATCACGTAGTAGGGAAAAGTAACTTTTTAGGAACCGGAGGAAAAAAAACTTTCCTTTCATAAGACGCACAGGATGAGCCCAAGTCAGATACATATAAAAAGTGCAACAAAGGAATGCATGCCTAATAAATGACCTTACGGGGAGAAAAAACCTCTGGAAAAAAAATTGGAAGAAAAACTAAACACACACACTTAAATCTGTCAACCCAGCCTCCTAGCATGTATATGTGCATAACCTCTTGCATTCCTATTCCATCTAAAGGATGAATAACAATAATAAAAGGATAGTGAAATATTAGAGATATTAGCTACACGGACAAACGTTCAACTCCATAAATAGGATACAACCCAGTTTTTGTATGAATTTCGAAATAGTAAATAAAATAAATATTAAATTAGTTTTCTTTAAATAAATTTTTACCTATATGGTACACTGTTAGAATGGTACATTGCATCAATAATCCCTAGTTAAATAAA
The DNA here is from genome assembly GCF_904849725.1 of Hordeum vulgare subsp. vulgare. Taxonomy (NCBI): domain Eukaryota; kingdom Viridiplantae; phylum Streptophyta; class Magnoliopsida; order Poales; family Poaceae; genus Hordeum; species Hordeum vulgare. The sequence goes on along the minus strand of NC_058520.1, from coordinate 256,616,995 downwards.
TATGAAAGAGTAAGTATACCATGATTAGAATTTTACCTACACAATTAACCCATAGTTAATCTAATCTGGCAGAACAAGCACCAAACTAAAAATGTTAATCTACATCATTGGGCCATAAATTATGTAATCTGGCAGAACAAGCACCATCTCTAGTAAACAAAAAAGTACTAGTTTTTTCAAATCTACAAATAACAAATACTAATAAACTCACTCTCCAGGAATCTCTAATTACATTGTGTAATGTATATTTTGTTAACAACAAGCACCACCCACACATTTAATATAATCAAACCGAGCAATTATCAAAATATGAATATTAAACTCTACATCTATTATAATATTACCCTAATGCATTATATATAATACTAATATTGTTGGATTTTACTTCAATTTATCTCAAAAAACAACTTACTTAAATTTTGATTAGACAATGTATCAAAGGAGATCTAGAGTAGTGCGGCGTTTTGTAGACTAGGCTACATTGTGGCTGGTATTTTTCAAAAGTCTGAAAATGCTATTTGTAAATTTTTGGAAAACCGATCTTTTTTGCATGAACATATAGGTGTTCCGAGCTACACATGTATATAAGGACAATTATTTTAGAATTTATTTGTGAAGTGGAAACAAAATTTTCCGCCAAAAATTAAAATGTCCCACTAATAATTATATAGCAATTATCAATTTACCAAAAATCAACCTAATTAAATTGTATTAGTCTGGCTAATAAGAGCGCTTTATACGCAAAGTACCCCAGTTTCCGTTTGATAGTACATCTATCGAACGTGCTTAACGATAATTTATTATACTAGCATCTTTGTGTCTAATCATGACGTGCAAAAAGCTTCTGCCCCCATCCCTCATCTAGTACCTACCTGTCAGGTCAATTATTGTTTTTAACTACCCAGCTGTACGTGAACTCATCTCTCGAGCAAACCAGCTTCGATATACTTGGCTACATGTGCGGATAATTGTGCCAATTTCATACCGCTACACAACATCATAGTTGCTGACACGACGAGAGAACGGGGGACAAAAGCTGACATGAACAAATCGCGAGGCCAAATAATCGAACGAGATAATGTCCGATGTGTCGCTCGTGACCCATGAAATCACTCTCATGTTGGATTCAACTAATGAGACAAGTGATGGCACATATAGCATTTTATGCTTTCAAGCCATCTATGCTTATATTTTCTTGGTAAACAAACTCAAAATTATATTTGGTGCAAAGATAATGAAAATGGATGAGTAAAGGTGCAACAATGAAAGCTAGATATTAGTACCAAGTACTTGGTTTAGCATGGTTGGACATATTGGTTTGTAGGAAATACATGTAGCATGGTTTAATCATCTTTTATAAAGATCAAAAAATTTAATAATAAATTTTTATATATGATATAGCTAGCAAGGGATGAAAAGAAAAAAACATAGGTAGATAAAATCAAAAAATTTAGAAAAATATTGAAACCTGTCTCCCCCTCTCTCTCCTCGGGTCCCTGACCGCTCGGGCCCATGCGTGGGCTGGTTGGTTGGCTGGCCAGCTGGGCCGGCCAAAGCCACAGGCCGACTCAGGCCTGAGCCCCAACCCATTTTCTTTTTTTGTTTATTCTGATTTCAAATGATTTTTATAAAAATAATTATCCAATATATTTTTATTATTCTTCCACCATAATTCCTCTAAAAATGAGTAGTATTTAACAAAACCTTTTGAACAATTTTGCGACAACCGTTCTGTTTTATTTAATTAAAAGGCTAATTTGGAATAGTTTGCTTTTGTTAAAATACTATTAAAAATAATCTTTCCACTAAAACCACAGACAAGTATTTTTAAAATAACAATATGGATTTATCAGAATTAAACAACATTTTTAGAGTGACTTTGTGATCTGTTTTTGAGTGAGCTACTAATTGCTTTTTATTTAGTACGACGATGGAAACCACGCTTGACGAAGGAGTTGTACTTGAAGACGTGAAGACCCCGGATACTTAGATGATCAAGGCAAGCAACCCTTTGACCATGTTTGAGCATATGTTATATTGCATGCTAGTAAAGCAAATACTCCGATTGCATATGATCACAAGTATTCGGTAAATCATTGAAGTGATGTTACCGATGGCTCCTCCAGAGCACTTGCATTCTGAGCATGATCCTACCACCTATGAGGGTCACGCTAATATCATGTTGACAAGTAGAACTAAGCATAGTAGAAGCATGAGCATGATGATGGTATAAATCAAAGGTTTATGAAAACCCCGTCGGTAGCCACTAATGCCCGAGGGTGGTGATGAGTTAGGTGCCCACTTTTGGTGAAGTTGTGCACCGGGTATTCTAGTGTGAGTGGTTTCAGAAATGGGAATAGATTTATGATGTGTCGACCGTCCCAACCTTACATGTGCGACCACGTTACCCCTTTATGGGACGGGGCTTTCTTGATTACTCTGGTCGGTGCTAGCAAAGAGCCACATTACTGGTGGCGGGAGTGACATATGGTTACTCTCATGACGGAGTCGTGCCAGGTGTTGCTACTAGGCCGTTTTTACGTATTCCGGGCACACAGTTGGTCCCCGCATGTATGATACTGTCAAGAGTCGGTGCTTGTAAGACGTACATCATGTGGGCTGGGTACCAATCGAGCGGATCTCTTGTCTAGTATCGTCAGGGGAAATGCATTGTTCGGGTACTTACCTTGGGTATGTTATATACCGCGAGTCGTGGATGACACGGAAGTTTCCCGGATCTCGTGGGTACAGCGTACAACCTCCGCAGAGTGTAAAACTATTTGAATAGTCGTGTCAACGATCAAGGACAGTTGGGTAATCCTGCTTAAACTATGTCTAGTCGTTTCCACATAAACCAAGTGTGTGTGAGTCTATTGTAAATGGTGTTAATACGAAAGAGTTGATATGGCGAAGTTTGGTGACTTGGCATATCGAGTGAACTCGGAGTGTTCAGCCCTTGACGGATATGTTGATATCTATAACATGGTCTTATATATACCATTTATCTTATGTTGCACATTCATGAACATGTTTATTTACGGTCAAGCTACTATCCACCAAAACTGCATATTACTTGTTATTCTACCAATTGCATGATTCATATCATGGGTTGTTTGCAAGTACATTCAAGTACTCGTTGGCTTTCTACTTGTTATATTATTGACCAGACATGGAAGGACCAGAGTTTGGACAAGAGTACGTCTTCGGAGACGGCCTTGTGAACAAGGATGCTTCCCATTCAGAATGTCTGTTGGAGTAGGCTGATCACATGGGCACCCGCTTAGCCCTAAGATTTCCGCTACTAGTTGTATCAGTGTGATTTGGCCTTATAGGCCCTACCTTGTGAACTTGACCTTATCGGTCATGTGTTGTAATAATTTGGCACTAGAACATAAGACTCTTATTATTCAGCATCTGTGTGTTCTGTGAGCATTGATCTTTGGGATCACTGAGCATGTTCATTCAGCGATCTCGACTCGTAAGTCGGGGTCCCCACAGAGGTGGTATCAGAGCCAGCTTGACTGTAGGAAGCCTTAGGTAGCATGAAGGATAGCCGAGACGATTAGTGCACTTAGCCCTTACACTTAATATTTTCTGCACCCACCAAAAATTTATAACCCTCTCCTACAACCTTGTAGATGGTCGCCGTACCTGAGATGCTTCTGGAGACGGGCTTTCCCCTACTTTTTGGAGATAGCCACGATAAGTGTCAGGTACGCCGCACACCCATCTTCCTCTACCACGAGCACTGGGTCAACGCCGACACCAAGGAATATCACGTGGACGTGATAGTGAAGGCTTACGACTCCCCAACTAGTTGGTTCTTGGAAGGACCACAGATGGAGAATCTGATTTTGGTAGTGGAGACAGCCACACGAGAGGCGCTTGTGCGTCCATGCAACATCCTTCCCGAGATGGTTAACGAGCCAACTACTCGCCACCTGCCTTTTATTAAGGACGGTGTTAGGGCATATTCTGTTCTAAGTAGTTTCAGTGATTGATGATAGCACCTCTGCGGACTAATCGTGTGCATTGAGCATTTCAGATAATACATCATGGGGCACAAGATGATTCGTCGCCTCTCGGTGTTGTTGGAGCACGGTGTTTCCTACGGTTCTCTTTGGTAGTGTTGAGTGGTAGGAAATCCGTACTATTAAGAGGGGGTCTGCGTCGGAAAGGTTTGGGTGGAATCAACTCACGCGTGTGCACATTTTATTTCCACCACTTTCTCTTTGCGGCAATGGAGCACCCGCTTGGTCTTTCAAAGTGGTTGCAAAGGGTCCAGAGGTAGTACCACTTAGGCTGAGTGGTAGTACCGATCGCTAGCGGTAGTACCGCTCCAGATGAGTGGTAGTACCGCTAGCTGACCGGTAGTACCATTCCAGTCGAGCGGTAGTACCGCTTAGGGATGGTAGTACTGTCGCGGTTTTGTCACGGCAGATGTCCTCGTGAAAGGACTTAGTACTGGAGCCATCGCACCTTGGTGGCGACTCTAAGGGGTTAAGCAGGAGAAACACGGCGATTTACCCAGGTTCGGCCCCTCGAGAGGAGGTAATAGCCTACGTCCTGCTTTGTGTGTATTGATATGGATTCGATTACAAGGGAGGCGTAACTCGCCTAACCTAGCACTTGATGATTTCTAACCCCCCCCCCCTCTGTCCCCCGGGACTCGCCTTTATATACAGGTCGATCCCCTAGGGTTTACAAGGATTCTTTCCTTCCTACAACTCGTGACCCCTGCGGTTTCTAAGTCGCCATCTTCCGAAGCTTGGAGACCTTCCAAGAGCCACAACCGTCATACAACCTTGATTCGGCCACAACGAGGCCCAACTAAATGTTTGGGTGAATCGCCCAATGGATGACCCGGCCCAACTAGGGCGGGTCATCCACAGGTAATATCCCCAACATTAGGCCCCAAATTGACTTGAACCTTTTAGCTTCATGCCAATATTTTTTCTCCATTAAAGGCGATTCATTCCCTATTTTTTCCTTCATCTGTCAAAAAATTGCAGACCCGCCATTGCTTCCTGGATATTGAAAATTCCTTGAGTCGCCAGATCCTTACCAATCGGCCTTTTCTTACTCCCTCTTTTTTAGGAAGATCACCACAACTCCAACGGATCTTTAGCGCATCATCATCCCGAAATTTTCGGCGCACATTTATAGCGAATCTTTTATCCCCCGACGGTTCCCGCCCATGGCTCCTCGATTCCAGCACCTGCCTCGATAAATAGGCCCGGGGAGGAAACAGAACTGTCACTTCCCACCTACCAGTCCTGTCACCTTCCCCCTCACCGGCGCAGCGAGGAAACCGCATCGTCTCGAGGAACACGCCGCCGTCCACGCCTTCAACCTTCATACGAAGAGTTCTGGTGCTACCTGTGGGCGTCGGCCATCGCCCATCCTCGTGCTGGAGTCATCACCTCTACCACCATCTTCTTCGACCGCACCACCGTCGGTCACCTTGTCATTCACCACGAACCTTGCCGCCGCCGGAAGCTTCTTCGCTCGACGGGACGTTCGCGCTTCTTCAACAAACCCCGTCATCACCGGTTCTTCTCACCCGATAGTATCAGGTTAGGCCTTTATTCACTTTTTAGGAGTAGATTCATTCCTTGCTTGAACTTCCGCCATTGCCGTACCTTTGAAGCTTTACGCTCATAATCGCTTATCCTTTTCGAATCGATTAGCACGAGTGCCGATTGGATAGCCAGTGCCCCGAATACCTTTACTTATCCGCTGTACTCGCGAATCTTTGGACACAATGTCTCCACCAAACGAGGGGCATCACTTGATAATAAACTGTTCGTGCCCAGTTATATTCCGTAGATTTTCACATTTGTCTGGTAGATCCACTCCTTATTTACTGTTTGCGAAAAGTTGTTTGTAGTCTTCACCCCCTAGCGCTTCAGGACGAAACGACTTTACCATTCTCAGAGCGTAGCCTTTGGGAATAACCATACTTCCATAAGTCGCCATAATAACCCAACTCGGCCCTTTGGACTGGCGGGTTAAATCTTTCTTTAATCAAAGTATTCGGCGGGTTAAATGAACCGATTCCATCCCATATAGTAGGTGTGCAAGATATGTAATATCATACTTTTTACTTACTTGTAGCATGGGCGCCGTCTTCAAGAGTGAGTGGCTTCGTACCAAGGTTGATGACACTGTTTTCGCCAATTATGTGAAAGCGGGCTGTTTGGACTCTCAAGATGCCATTGGCTGGCGCACCGGGTTAGGAGAAGATCTCCCTAACCCCAAAGAAGGGGAGATAGTAGTTTTTGTTGAACACCTGGAACGAGGTTTTAAGCCGCCCGGATCGAAATTTCTTAGGGACGCTTTGACCTTTATGAACGTCCGACTCCAGGATCTGGGACCCAACTCCATAAGCAATTTGAGCCAATTCCAAGTTCTTTGTGAAGCTTATCTGCGGATCGAACCTTCTGTCCCCCTATTTTGGTATTTTTTCCATCTGAATCGCCAGACGGAATTCCACAATGGCCCCAGTTTGGAACTCGGCGGCGTCAACGTCCAGCGCCGTAGGGATAGTCCGTTCCCTTCACTCACCATGCCTAGCCATCCCAAGGGCTGGGGCGAGTCTTGGTTTTATTGTCAAGAGACGTCTCCGGCTGGTGAGAACAAGCTTCTGGGTTACAGGCCAACTCGCCTTCCGGTCAACTTCAAGCTCCCAGACAAGCTTACCGAGGAAGAGGAGTCGGAGTTCATCCCCATACTATCTGAGCTAAGATCCCTGACGAACAATGGTCTTACCGGGGTCGACCTAATCCGCTGCTGGGTTGAATGGCGCATTCTCCCTCTGAGCCGCCGAGATGGTCTGATGTGTGAGTTTGACGGCACCCTAGATCATCCTCAATGCTACTTTCACACAGCTTTAACGGAAAAGGACATTGTTACCATCATCAAAAAATTGACTGGCGAGCCTGCGGGAAAATGCGGCCAAATCGGCCTTAAGCCGTTTTGCAAAATTAACCCAGCGCCCAAGGTAACCAAACCTGACTCGCCCTCGGTATTTATCCCTTATGCTTTACTGCTACCGTGGTTTCGTAATATATGCCATTTCAGAAAGGCGATAAGTTCTGGTCCAGGAGACCCAAAAAGCAAGCCATGAAAAATGTCAAGCCGCCTTCTAAGAAAGCCAAGGGTAAAGGAAAATTTGCTGCGGCTGAGCCATCCGAAGTCGACGAATCTCAAGTCGGCGATGCACTTTCAGAGGTACAAATCCGTCCTCTTTTCACTCGCCACCCGTCACTGTTTAACCTTTTATTTACATCTTTCCCTTTCCCTGAAATAGAATGAAGATAACGAAAGCCAGGAAGACTCTGTTGAGGTAATTTCCGTTTCCTCCGATTCATCTCCTTCTCCACCTAAGCCGGCCAGGCGAATTTGTGGGAAAGTTCCCCTCTCTCATCCAAATGCTTATCTGGACCCAAATTTCCTACTGAAGAAAGCACAACACGCCTCAAATCGGAAAACGCGAAGTCACTCTGGCGACCTGGTATCCGGCCTACCGGCAACAAACAAAAGAAAACCAAGCGAGGTACTCTTTATGAATAGCCATTCTCCATTTCTCTTTGGGTCACGCTTGTAACCCGCCTGTATGATTGACATATAACTATTTTGCAGAATTCTCCTCCTACCTCGGGCGACTCAGTGATGTCAACACTTCCGCCAATGATTCGAGTTCCGGGGTAAGTCTTTTGATAATCTTGTCATGACCTTTAAGAATAATGAACTTTCCAATTCCTTAACGTGCTTATTCTCCTTTTTTGTAGGGCACAAGCCAAGAAGAGGAAAACCAGCGGATCAACTCCTGACGCAGCTCCAGACCCCATGAGGGAAACAACTCCAACTCCGGATCAAGCTGAGCCCGCGACTCAAGTAGATCTCCCTAAGTCGCCGAGAGAAGCAATGGACGCCCCCAAGCCGCCGAGCCCATTGACAACAATGGAAGACCCAGATGCCGTGGTTATTACTGGCTCTGGCTTTTCTAAACCGGCGGCGACAGTTTTATCCAAACATGTGGCATCCTCTTCCCATGGCATTCCCGAGTCTGGACTTTGCAAAGAAAAATTGTCCGAATATGCAAATTTGGATTTTAAGGAACTCTGCTCTGGCTTCGCAAGCCGCCTGGAGGCAAGCTATGAGTTGGAGAAAAACCTGCTGCAGATGCTGAACAAAAAAAATGAGGTAAGTTTGTAAGCTTTGCTATGCTCCATTACTCCCATTAACCCCCAAGGGCCGGGTCATCAATAAAAACGATGAGCCGTGTCTTAAAATTGTTAGAAAAACATCTTGCGACCAGTAACCCCCAAGGGCCGGGTCATCAGTAAAAAGATGAGCCGGGTCTTGATTTTTGTATAATTTTGTCTGAAAAAATTATACATTAGCCCCCAAGTGTCAGGGATATTGCTTTGCAGTAATTCTGAGACTTGCCCTTATCTTAAATTTTTAAATAGGAAAATCTTGCTCAGACCGAATCAGCGCTGGGCGACATAAAGAAGAATTTAGCTAATCAACAAGACGCCCGAACTCAGTCGGAAGAGAAGTGTCAATTGGCTCTGGCCGAACTCGTGAAACTCAAGGCCGAGTTAAAAAAGGCTCAAGCTGATCAAAACGCCGCCTTGAAGAGAGCAGAGAAAGCTGAAGCTAAGCTGGCGACTGTTCAACAGGAGTTATCCGGCTTAAAACGTCATATCTCCAACATGACGCAAGCCGTCTTTGGTAAGCCTTACTTAAATCTTCAACCTCATCCCCCTTTTTTTCTTTTTTCTTTTACTCATAATACTGATGTTAAGTCGCTAATCATCATAATTCAGGTCCAAGAGCCGCCAACCTGCAAGAAGACTGTGTGTTGATGCTGAAGGCGATTTATACGCTGACAGAGCAGCTGTACACAGGCAGTGTGTTGACCGTCAAAGCTGTGATGGGTGCCAAAGAACCTATTACTTCCATCAAGAAGGTACTTGGATGCTTGTCTACACTTGCCCCCATATTGGCGAGTTAACTTCGTCAGCCGCTCGGAAAGGTGTTCTGACTGCCCTGAGTCGCTGCTTAGCGTATGCTCCAGAGATTAACTTAGAAGAAGTAGCCGTTGGCTTCCCTCAGCTCAAGGACGATGGATCAGAATTTGTTGAAGAGGATTACCAAAAAGTCGTCAAGGATTCTCGACTGGCTGCAACTCAACTCGCCGCAAGCCTTGATTTAACAAAATACCAGGCGGCTTACGATAGCAAAAATAAGAAAGTCAGCTCGCCAACCTTCGTGACGACCAGCCTAACTCCTCGACGGCCCAAGAATCCTTTCGACTTGGAAGCAGACTTGGCATCAATTCTGACCGACGAAGACGACTTTGCTGCTTTGGCCAGATGCAATTGGGTATTGGGCGATTTTCAAATCGAAGTTGGCCATAGCTCACGCCAGGATGATCCCGAGGCGTTAGCGAAGTAAACTTTATTAAATTTGGCCTGCGAGCCATGTAATAGGTCCTTTTTCCGCAAGTCAGTACTGTTTTTAATGATACCTTCTGCGAAAACCCTTATATCGTCCTTAAGGCGATTTGAAATATTTGACCCGCCTTAATGCTTAATTCGCCAAGGATGGAACAATTCTTATCACCCTCCTGTCTTAAACTTTGAAAACATCATATGTGAAAACAAATAAACTATGGATATTTTCAACAAGCATCAGAAAGAAAAGGCTTAAGACCTTTAGGACTATGACACAACGAAAAATAGCAATAATAATTTCGTCGGCTCATAAGGTCGCGACAGGGGGAGGCGAGTCAGAAAGCTCGTGCACCCACCCTAAATGCAGGTTTCGTCGGCTCATAAGGTCGTGACAGGGGGAGGCGAGTCAGAAAGCTCGTGCACCCACCCTAAACGCAGGTTTCGTCGGCTCATAAGGTCGCGACAGGGGGAGGCGAGTCAGAAAGCTCGTGCACCCACCCTAAATGCAGGTTTCGTCGGCTCATAAGGTCGCGACAGGGGGAGGCGAGTCAGAAAGCTCGTGCACCCACCCTAAATGCAGGTTTCATCGGCTCATAAGGTCGCGACAAGGGGAGGCCAGTCAGAAAGCTCGTGCACCCACCCTAAATGCAGGTTTCGTCGGCTGATAAGGTCGCGACAGGGGGAGGCGAGTCAGAAAGCTCGTGCACCCACCCTAAATGCAGGTTTCGTCGGCTCATAAGGTCACGACAGGGGGAGGCGAGTCAGAAAGCTCGTGCACCCACCCTAAATGCAGGTTTCGTCGGCTCATAAGGTCGCGACAGGGGAAGGCGAGTCAGAAAGCTCGTGCACCCACCCTAAATGCAGGTTTCGTCGGCTCATAAGGTCGCGACAGGGGGAGGCGAGTTAGAAAGCTCGTGCACCCACCCTAAATGCAGGTTTCGTCGGCTCATAAGGTCGCGACAGGGGGAGGCGAGTCAGAAAGCTCGTGCACCTACCCTAAATGCAGGTTTCGTCGGCTCGTAAGGTCACGACAGGGGGAGGCGAGTCAGAAAGCTCGTGCACCCACCCTTAAATGCAGATTCTGTCGACTCATATGGTCGCAACAGGATGACACAATTTGCTTTTTGATAGAGAAGCCCCCAAGTCGGGGAAAATTTTATTACTTCATAGTGAAACTGAAAAACTTACAAAGTGTAAAGCTTAAGAGCTTAAGTGTAGTAAGGCCGCAAATGGGCAATATTCCAGGGGCGAGTCGACTCAGCCTCTGTGGTAGGTCGATTAGGCCGAAGATCCACCAAATAGTAAGAGCCATTGCGGAGGTTCTTGCTGACGACGAACGGCCCTTCCCAAGGGGGTGACAACTTGTGCATGCCCACTCGATCTTGTATTAGACGAAGCACTAAGTCGCCTTCCTGAAAGGTCCGACTCTTAACCCGGTGACTATGATAACGCCGCAGATCTTGCTGGTAGATAGCCGAATAGGCCGCAGCCAGGTCACGCGCCTCCTCCAAGGCATCCAAAGAATCTTGACGCGCCAGCTCATTATCTTGTTCCACATATGCGGCGACTCTAAGGGAGTCATGCCTTATGTCCGTAGGAAGAACAGCCTCTGCTCCATAGACCAAAAAGAAAGGGGTGAATACCGTGGACCGGTTCGGGGTAGTCCGAATACTCCACAGTACCGAAGGTAACTCTTCAACCCAACACCCTGGAGTCCTTTCCAAGGGAACCATGAGTCGGGGCTTGATCCCTCGCAAGACCTCCTGATTCTCCCGTTCTGCTTGCCCGTTAGATTGCGGGTGAGCAACCGCAGAAATATCAAGTCGGATATGTTCCCGACGACAAAAATCCTGCATCGCCCCTTGGGACAAGTTAGTACCATTATCAGTAATAATGCTGTGCGGATATCCAAACCGGAAAATCAGCTTCTTCAAAAATTTGACCGCTGTCTCCGCATCGCAGGCTCCAACAGGTTCCGCCTCAACCCACTTGGTGAATTTATCAACCGCCACCAATAGGTGGGTCTTCTTGTTGGAGGACATTTTAAAGGGGCCAACCATGTCCAGCCCCCAAACTGCGAAAGGCCAAGTAATGGGAATCATTCTCAATTCTTGAGCCGGCACGTGAGCTTGCCTCCCATAACGTTGGCACCCTTCGCACCGACGAACTATGGCTTCTGCATCTGCGTGAGCCGTCAGCCAAAAGAAACCATGACGAAAAGCCTTTGATACCAAAGAACGTGACCCGGCGTGATGTCCACAGTCTCCGGAATGAATGTCATTTAGGATCGCGCATCCTTCTTCGGGGGAGACACATCGCTGAAAAACCCCAGAAGCGCTCCATTTATACAACTCGCCATTAATGATGACCATGGATTTGCTGCGCCAAACGATCTGGCGAGCCAATACTTCGTCGGTGGGTAACTCGCCGCGAGTGAGATAAGCCAGATAAGGGAGAACCCAATCCGGAATGACATGGAGAGCTGCCACGAGCTGAGACTCGGGATCTGGTATCGCCAATTCCTCCTCTGAGGGTAAGACCACGGATGGCTTATGCAAGATATCCAGAAAAACATTAGGGGGAACCGGTTTTCTCTGTGAGCTGAGTCGCGCGAGGGCGTCAGCTGCCTCGTTGAGTCGTCGGTCAATATGGTCCACCTGATACCCATGAAAATAACCCGCTACGTCAGACACAACTCGTCTGTAAGCCGCCATCATGGGATCCCGTGAGTCCCAGGTACCCGAAACTTGTTGCGCCACCAAATCGGAATCGCCAAAACACCTGACTCGTGTTAGGTTCATCTCTTTCGCGAGTCGTAAGCCATGAAGCAAAGCTTCATATTCCGCCGCGTTATTAGTGCAGGGAAACATGAGTCGGAGAACGTAACAGAACTTATCTCCTTGAGGGGATACTAACACCACACCAGCCCTCGAGCCTTCCAGCTGCCTAGATCCATCAAAGTAAATAGTCCAGTAGGTAAGGTCAGGCCAGTCTTCCGGAACCTGTAGCTCGGTCCAGTCGTTCACGAAATTAACTAGTGCCTGGGATCTGATAGCTCTGCGGGGAGTATACTGTATGTGATGAGACCCAAGCTCTATCGCCCATTTGGCGATTCGCCCTGTTGCCTCCCGATTCTGGATAATATCACCAAGGGGAGCAGAGCTCACCAGTGTGATCGGGTGCTCCTGGAAGTAATGCTTAAGTTTTCGACTCGCCATAAACACCCCATAGACCAGTTTTTGCCAATGCGGGTATCGCTGTTTGGAAAGAGTTAACACCTCGCTGATAAAATATACTGGGCGTTGCACTGGGTATTCCTTCCCTTCTTCCTTTCTTTCAACGACCACAGCCACACTTACTGCCTTGGAATCCGCCGCGATATACAGAAGCATAGGCTCCTTTTCAGTCGGGGCTGCCAGGACCGGCGGGTTAACCAATTGGCGTTTTAGGGCCTCAAGCGCCTGGTCTGCCTCATTTGTCCACACGAATCGATCAGACTTCCTTAATAATTGATAAAAAGGAATCGCCTTTTGCCCTAGGCGACTCACAAAACGACTTAAAGACGCAATGCGACCTGCCAGCCTTTGAACTTGATTAACATTCGCCGGCTTTCCGAGAGAGGTAACCGCTTCGATCTTGTCCGGGTTAGCCTCGATGTCACGCTCCGATACCAAGAAACCCAGCAATTTTCCTGCAGGTACACCAAAAACGCACTTGGTAGGATTTAACTTCATCTGATATACCCATAAATTATCAAAAGTCTCCTTAGGTCTTCAAGTAGTGTCTCCCCCTGGCGGGTCTTGATCACAATATCGTCGACATAGGCATGGACGTTGCGACCAATTTGGTTATGAAGACAATTCTGGATACAACGTTGATAAGTCGCCCCCGCGCTTTTGAGTCTGAAAGGCATGGACACATAGCAAAAGGCCCCGAAGGGGGTTATGAAGGCCGTCTTCTCCTGATCTTCCACGGCCATCTTGATCTGGTGATATCCTGAATAGGCGTCCATAAAACACAATCGTTCGCATCCCGCCACCGAGTCAATGATTTGATCGATGCGGGGAAGAGCGAAAGGATCTTTGGGACAAGCCCTGTTGAGGTCTGTGTAGTCAATGCGCATACGGAAAGTGCCATTCTTCTTGAGTACCAACACCGGGTTAGCCAGCCATTTGGGGTGAAAACTTCCACGATGAACCCGGCGGCTAAAAGGCGGGCGACTTCTTCTCCAATCGCCTTGCGTCGTTCCTCGTTGAATCTGTGAAGGTACTGCTAGATAGGTTTGCATTTTGGGTCAACGTTAAGATGGTGCTCAGCGAATTCTCTCGGTACACCAGGCATGTCAGAAGGTTTCCATGCGAAGATGTCCCGATTCTCACGGATGAATTCGATTAGCACGCTTTCCTATTTGGGGTCCAGACCCATCCCAATGGTAAACTGCTTGGATGAATCACCAGGCACGAAATCAATTGTCTTAGTGTCATCCGTCGGTTTGAACTTGAGGGGCGACTCAGAATCTGTAGTCGGCTTCTTGAGTGGTGACATGTCAGCCGGGTCAACATTGGCCCGATGGTGCTTGAGCTCTTCCGCCGCACAGGCGACTTCCGCATAAGCCGCGTCCCCTTTTTCACATTCCTTTGCGATCCTTCTATCTCCATCAACCGTGATGGGTCCTTTAGGACCATGCATTTTGAGCTTGAGGTAGACGTAGCACGGGCGGGCCATGAAGCGGGCGTAAGCCGGTCGCCCGAACAGCGCATGGTATGGCTTTTCAGCTTGACCACCTCGAAGATTAGAGACTCCGACCTGTAATTTTGCACAGTTCCAAACGCTACTGAGAGCCTGACCCGGCCTATGGGATAAGCCGACTTGCCCGGGACAATTCCGTGGAAAACCGTGGTCGAAGGCATCAAGTCTTTCTCCAATAGATTCATCCTCTGGAAGGTGTCGAAGTATAGGATATTGATGCTGCTGCCACCATCCATTAATACCTTTGATAGGGTGTAACCCCCCACTTGGGGAGCCACGACTAATGCCAGGTCGCCCGGGTTATCTATTCTTGGCGGGTGATCCTCCCTGCTCCATGTTATGGTCTGTTCGGACCAGTGGAGATATCTGGGAATCGCTGGCTCAGTTACACTGTACGCCCGGTGACTTACCTTTTTATCACGCCTGCAAGCATTAGTGGTGAAAATGTGGTACTGCCCATTACTTAGCTGTTTGGGATTGCCGCGGAAGCCCCCATTGTCATCCTGGTCCTGTGGAGCTCCCTGTGGGGGCGGCTGCTGGAAAACTCCCGGCGGGTTGTACCGCCGCTGGTGGTGCACCGGGTACTGGCCGCCGCCTGTTTGCGGGCCTCCCTGAGCCCCCTGTTCGGGAAAGCCGCCGAAGGGGTTCTGCCTTTGGTTGGACACGGCGAGTTGGTCCTGGCGCCGGTTTGGATCTTCGTTTTGGCTCTTCTTGATTGCCTCCGCCCGAAATTCTCGCATCACGAAACAGTTTTCCCAAGAATGACTCGCCGGGCCGTCAGCCGTGGCATGGTGCGGGCAAGGGCCCTTGAGTAACTCATCATAGTTACGCGGCCTTTTCCCACTTAAGCCCCGGTTCTTCTTTTTGCCATCATTAGCATTGGTGTTGTCGACCAAGTCCGAGGGCTCCTCCTGCGGTCTACGCTTGCCATTGGTCCCCTGATTGTGACGGTTGCGTCCCTGGAAACGGGTATGGTTTTTGGACGACTCGCCCTTTTTGGGCGAGTTAGCCTTGCCATCCTCGCCGGGATCCTTAGTATCATCGGCCTCGGCATACCTAGTGAGGGTGTTCATTAGTTCGCCCATGTCTTGGACCTTCCGTTTGAGTTGCCCCAACTTCTGTACTAAGGGCTCGTAATGACAATTGTGCTCGAGGATGAGCACAGCTTCAGCCGCCGTAATACCACCTGACGAATGAATAATTTCTGCCACCCGCCGCGACCAATGGTGGGCCGATTCGTCCGGGCGTTAAACACAGTGTTGTAGATCGACAATCGTCATTGGACGTTTGCAGGTTCCCCGGAAGTTTTTGATGAAAAACACTATGATGCTCTTTTAACTCGGCCCAGGACTGGATGGAATTGGGAGGCAAATTTTTCAACCAGGTGCGAGCCGACCCCTCGAGCATCGTAGTGAAGTATCGGGCGCTAACCGCCTCATTTACGTCGAGCATGTCCATGGCAATCTCGTAACTCTCGATCCATGACGTTGGTTCGAGGTCTGGTGTATAATTAGGCACTTTCCTTGGTCCCTTAAAGTCTTTGGGAATCCTTTCGTTCCGAAGGGCCGGGGATAAGCATGGTACCCCAACTCGCCCTCCGCCCCCTACGAGGGGGGCCGGGGCGTCTTGGATATTCAGGAGATCTCGGCCCGGCGGGTTCCGCTCGGGCGGGTTGTCCTGCGGGAAGTGTCGCGGCCCACTGTTTACGGCAGGCTGGTCCTCCGGCCTGCTCCTGGTATAGCTTGCCTGAGGGGTGGAGTGCAACCTCTCGAGGCTATGCGAGAACTGGGCGTTTTGGACCACCGCTGTTTTCAACATCTCGATGGCGTTCCTTGCTTCAATCTCAGCTAGGGTGTTGCTGTGAATCGGAAGGGACTCCAGGTGGCGAGTTGCGGCAAGCACGTTATCCACCGGGTTGGAGAAGTGGCCTTGAGGGGTCCTGAAACGAGGAATTTGACCCTCAATCGGCTGAACCGGCGGGTTAGGTGGGTGGCCCGGTCCTCCTACCGGGGCGGCTCCCATCCCGGGGGTTCGGGGAGTGTCGAACAGACGGGTCGGGTTGAGGTCATGGGGAGGGCGACCCTGGTGTCTCCGCTGATGGACGGCGTCGGACGCGCGCTGCTGTCTTTCGAGCCGCCAGTTGTCAGTGTTTAATCGCATCCTTTCGGCCGTGATTTGGGCTTGTCGAGTCTCGATCCTGGCGGACTCCATCTCAGCATCCTGGTGGGCCTTTGCCACCGCCTCTCTGAGCTTTTCTAGCTCTGCGTTTATCTCCTCTTGGTTCTGTGGCGTGAGGGGAGTCGCCATTAGTCTCGTGATTTCCGCCGCTAAATCCACCAGGACTGCGGATGCACTTCTGGATGTCCCGCCGGTCCCATCGCCTCCGGTAGGGTTTTGTGCGGGTTGAGTTGCCCCAGCCATGTAGATGGCGATCTGGCGGCGGGTTCGATCAAGGATTTCCGGATCCATGGCCAGCGACAAGCCTCCGAGACCGTCCCATGGAGAGACCGGATGGAATCTGAATCGCCCATGGATGACTCGTCGTCAGAGTTGACCGGGGTAACTTCCTGAGTCGCCAAGTGTTCTAGTTCCTCCGATCCCTGCGTGAACCCCACAAAGAACGGGCGAGTTAAATTTTGTGTTATGACTGGGCGGACGTACCTGGCCGGCTCGACGATGTCGGTGGAGATGTCCGGCTCAGGAACGGATGATCCGATCATGCCGATGAAGATGTTGATCTTGCCGAAGGGGACCCTGTAGCCAGATTCGATCGAATTCGCTTCAGGTCCCCATCGCTGGTTGTCGATGTAGGTTATCCCGTGGTGGCTCCGAGTCATGAGCACCGTCGCGTAACTCCCAAACCCTGGTAGGGCTCCCTTTGAGCGGTTGTACTTCGTCAGACTTTTTGCGTATACTCTTCCAGCGTGGTAGGCTTGGTAGTAGTATTTCTACTACCATGGCTTTGTGTCAGCCTAGGGGTAGTACCGCTCAGTCCTGGCACTAGTATCGCTTGGGCTTGCGGTAGTACCTCTCCCTCTAGGCGGTAGTACCGCTAGGGACAACATTAGTACCGCTTCCCCCAAGCGGTAGTACATCTAGGGGCATGCTGACAGTGGGTTAATGGTTGGACTTGTTCCCACACTATATAAAGGGTTCACGTACCTCACGAACCCTACCTTTGACCCTCCAAGACTCCATTGTTGCTCCCTAAGCTCCATGTCCCCGATCTCTCTCCCTAGCCAATCAAACTTGTTGATTTCCTAGGGATTGGTTGAGAAGGCCAAGATCTACACTTCCACCAAGAGAAAATTTATCCCCCCACTAATCTCTTGCGGATCTTGTTACTCTTGGGTGTTTGAGCACCCTAGACGGTTGAGGTCACCTCGGAGCCACATTCC
The DNA here is from genome assembly GCF_904849725.1 of Hordeum vulgare subsp. vulgare. NCBI lineage: Eukaryota > Viridiplantae > Streptophyta > Magnoliopsida > Poales > Poaceae > Hordeum > Hordeum vulgare. Next base: position 256,599,381 of record NC_058520.1, on the reverse strand, counting down.
ATTGTGGTGAAACTCCGTGGTCTTGTTGGGAGCCTGTTGGAAGTATGCCCTAGAGGCAATAATAAATTAGTTATTATTATATTTCTTTGTTCATGATAATCGTTTATTATCCATGCTATAATTCTATTGATTGGAAACACAAATACATGTGTGGATACATAGACAAAACAATGTCCCTAGTAAGCCTCTAGTTGACTAGCTCATTGATCAAAGATGGTTAAGGTTTCCTAACCATAGACAAGTGTTGTCACTTGATAACGGGATCACATCATTAGGAGAATGATGTGATGGACAAGACCAAAACTATAAACGTAGCATATGATCATGTTAGTTTATTGCTACTGTTTTCTACATGTCAATGTATCTGTTCCTATGACCATGAGATTATGCAACTCCCGGACACCAGAGGAATACTTTGTGGGTTATAAAACGTCACAACGTAACTTGCTTACTATAAAGTTGCTCTACATGTATCTCCAAAGGTGTCTATTGGGTCCGCATGGATCAAGACTGGGATTTGTCACTCTGTGTGACGGAGAGGTATCTCCGGGCCCACTCGGTAATACAATAACACAACAAGCCTTGCAAGCATTGTGACTAAGGAGTTAGTTACGGTATCTTGTATTACGGAACGAGTAAAGAGACTTGCCGGTAACAAGATTGAACTAGGTATGGGGATACCGACGATCGAATCTCAGGCAAGTAACATACCGAAGGACAAAGGGAATAGTATACGGGATTATCTGAATCCTTGAGATAGGGATTCAACCGATAGAGATCTTCGTAGAATATGTGGGAACCAATATGGACATCCAGGTCCTGCTATTGGTTATTTACCAGAGAGTGTCTTCATAGTTCTCGAACCCGCGGGGCTGCACTCTTAAGGTACGGTGACGTTTCGGTATAGTTGAGTTATATGTGTTGGTGACTGAAGTGTTTTTCGGAGTCCCGAATGAGATCTCGGACGTCACGAGGAGTTCTGGAATGGTCCGGAAATGAAGATTGATATATAGGAAGTTGGTATTTGGATTCTGAAGGTTTTCGGGCATTGCCGGGAGTGTACCGGGAGTGACGAATGGTTTTCGGGGGCCCACTAGGTGGGTCCACCATGCCCCAAGGGGTCCACATGGGTTTATTGGATGTGCAATAAGGCATAATGGGCTGACAAAGTCATCCAAGGAAAGCCCATGAAGAAAAAGTGGAAAATCCAAAAGAGTTGGGAAATTGAGGAAGGAGTCTTAATCTAATTGGGATTGGAGGAGGACTCCTCCCTCTTCCACTTTGGCCGACACAAGGGAGCCTCCATTGTGGCGCCAACGCTGCCCCTCCCTCCTCCTATATATACTAGAGGTTTAGGGCTTTTTGAGACACAACTTTGCCACGTGCAACCCTATACTTCTACTTTGTAGTTCTTCCTCTAGATCGGTTTTCTGCGGAGCTCGGGCGGAGCCCTGCAGGAATAGATCACAACCACCCCAAGAGCGCCGTCGCGTTGCCGGGGAACTCATCTACATCCCCGTCTCTCTTGCTGGATCAAGAAGGCGGAGATCGTCATCGAGTTGTACGTGTGCCGAACTTGGAGGTGTCGTCAGTTCGACACTTGATCGGGACGGATCATGAGACGGTTCGTGGGACGGTTCGTGGGACGGATCATGAAGACGTACCACTACATCACCCGCGTTTATTAACGCTTCCGCTTAGTGATATACAAGGGTATGTGGATCCGATCTCCCTCTCATAGATGATCATCACCATGGTAGGTCTTCGTGTGCGTAGGAAATTTTTTGTTTCCCATGCAACGTTCCCCAACAGTGGTATCAGAGCTAGGTTCATGCGTAGATGTAATCTCGAGTAGAGCACAAAAGTTTTTTCGGCATTGATGTTTGATTTGCTTCCCTCCTTAGTCTTTTCTCGATTTTGCGGTATTGTTGGATTGAACCGGCCCGGACCAACCTTACTAGCACGCTTACGAGAGACCGGTTTCATCGACTAACATGCAACTTGTTGCATAAAGATGATTGCTTGGTGTCTGTTTCTTCAACTTTAGTTGAATCAGATTTGATCGAGGCGGTCCTTTCAGAAAGGTTAAATAGCAATTTGCATATCACCATTGTGGCTTTGCGTAAGTAAGTTGCGATCATACTAGTGTTGGAAATATGCCCTAGAGGCAATAATAAAATGGTTATTATCATATTTCCTTGTTCATGATAATCGTCTATTGTTCATGCTATAATTGTATTAACAGGAAACAGTAATACATGTGTGAATAAATAGATCAAATGTGTCCCTAGCAAGCATCTAGTTGGCTAGCTCGTTAATCAATAGATGATCATGGTTTCCTGATCATGGGCATTAGATGTCATTGATAATGGGATCACATCATTGGGAGAATGATGTGATGGACAAGACCCAATCCTAAGCATAGCACTAGATCGTATTGTTCGTATGCTAAATCTTTTCTAATGTCAAGTATCTTTTCCTTCGACCGTGAGATTGTGCAACTCCCGGATACCGTAGGAGTGCTTTGGGTGTATCAAACGTCACAACGTAATTGGGTGACTATAAAGGTGCACTACGGGTACCTCCGAAAGTGTCTGTTGGGTTGGTACGAATCGACATCGGGATTTGTCACTCCGTGTGACGGAGAGGTATCTCTGGGCCCACTCGGTAGAACATCATCATGAGCTCAATGTGACTAAGGAGTTGGTCACACTATGACGTGCTACGGAACGAGTAAAGAGACTTACCGGTAACGAGATTAAACAAGGTATAGGTATACCGACGATCGAATCTCGGGCAAGTTCTATACCGACAGACAAAGGGGATCGTATACGGGATTGATTGAATCCTTGACATCATGGTTCATCCGATGAGATCATCGTGGAGCAAGTGGGAGCCACCATGGGTATCCAGATCCCGCTGATGGTTATTGGCCAGAGAGGTGTCTCGGTCATGTCTGCCTGTCTCCCGAACCCGTAGGGTCTACATACTTAAGGTTCGATGACGCTAGGGTTATAGGGAATTGTTATACGAGGTTACCGAAAGTTGTTCGGAGTCCCGGATGAGATCCCGGACGTCACGAGGAGCTCCGGAATGGTCCGGAGTTAAAGATTGATATATAGGACGGATGGTTTCGGATACCGGAAGTGTTTCGGGCATCACCGGTAACGTACCGGGACCACCGGGACCACCAGAGGTGGCCCCGGGGGACCACCGAAGGGGGGCAACGACCCCGGGAGATAAGGTGGGCCAAGTGGGGGTGGGAATCAGCCCCTAGGTGGGCTGGTGCACCTCCCCACTCAGCCCATAGCGCAAGGGAGAGAAAAGGGGGGGGCAAACCCTAGGCCAGGTGGGCCTAAGGCCCACCAGATGGTGCGCCCACCCCTCCTCCCCCTTCTCGCCGCCGCACCTCCCATCTGGGGGGCTGCCGTACCCCCTAGGGTGGGAACCCTAGGGGTGGCACCCCCTCTCCCCTTCCCCTATATATATCGGGCACTTTTGGCCATTGAGACACACGGTTTTTCCTCTCTCTCGGCGCAACCCCGCTCCTCTCCCTCCTCCTCTCTGCCGGTGCTTGGCGAAGCCCTGCCGGGAGACCTCGTCTCTCCATTGACACCACGCCGTCGTTCTGCTGGAGTTCTTCCCCGACCTCTCCCTCCTCCTTGCTGGATCAAGGTGCGGGAGACATCACCGGGCTGCACGTGTGTTGAACGCGGAGGTGCCGTAGTTCGGCACTAGATCGGAATCGCTGCGAGTACGACTCCATCAACCGCGTTCTAGCAACGCTTCCGCTCAGCAATCTTCAAAGGTATGAAGATGCTCATACCCCTCTCTCGTTGCTGGTCTCTCCACAGGAAGATCTGAATATGCGTAGGAAAATTTTGAATTTATGCTACGTTCCCCAACAGTGGCATCAGAGCCAGGTTTTCTATGCGTAGATTCTATGCACGAGTAGAACACAAAAATTGTGGGCGATCATTTGTCAATTTTCTTGCCGCTACTAGTCTTATTCTTTTCCGGCGGTATTGTGGGATGAAGCGGCCCGGACCGACTTTACACGTACACTTACGTGAGACTGGTTCCACCGACATACATGCACATCGTGCATAAAGGTGGCTAGCGGGTGTCTGTCTCTCCTACTCTAGTCGGATTGGATTTTATGAAAAGGGTCCTTATGAAGGGTAAATAGCTTTGGCATATCATCGTTGTGGCTGTCACGTAGGTAAGAAGGCGTTCTTGATAGAAACCCAAATCAGCCACGTAAAAATTGCAACAACAATTAGAGGACGTCTAACTTGTTTTTGCAGGGTTTGACATGTGATGTGATATGGCCAAAGTTGTGATGTTGCATGTATGATGTATGAGATGATCATGTTATTGTAATAGGTTTCACGACTTGCATGTCGATGAGTATGACAACCGGCAGGAGCCATAGGAGTTGTCTTAATTTATTGTATGAGATGCAACGCCATGTGCTTACTACTTTTACTTCATTGCTAACGGTTAGCTATAGTAGTAGTGATAGTAGTAGTTGGCGTGACGACTTCACGGAGACACGATGATGGAGATCATGGTGTCACGCCGGTGACAATGATGATCATGCGATGCCTGAAGATGGAGATCGAAAGAGCAAAGATGATAATGGCCATATCATGTCACTATATGATTGCATTGTGATGTTTATCATGTTTTCCATCTTATTTCTTAGAACGACGGTAGGATAATAAGATGATCCCTCTTAAAATTTCGAGAATGTATTCCCCTAAGTGTGCACCGTTGCGAAGGTTCGTTGTCTTGAAGCACCACGTGATGATCGGGTGTGATAGATTCTAACGTTCGCATACAACGGGTGTAAGCCAGATTTACACACGCGAAACACCTAGGTTGACTCGACGAGCTTAGCATGTACAGACATGACCTCGAATACAAGAGACCGAAAGGTCGAACATGAGTCATATGGTTGAATACGATCAGCATGAAGTTGCTCACCATGGTGACTAGTCCGTCTCACGTGATGATCGGACACGGGTTAGTCAACATGGATCATGTATCACTTAGATGACTAGAGGGATGTCGATTTAAGTGGGAGTTCATACTTAATTTGATTAAATGAACTTAATTTTCATGAACTTAGTCTAAAAATTTGTCTTTATAAATATTGTAGATGTCCAACGTCAACCTCAATTTCAATGCATTGCTAGAGAAAAACAAGCTGAAAGATGATGGTAGCAACTATGCGGACTGGGTTCGCAACTTGAAGCTCATCCTTGAAGCAGCTAAAAAGGCTTATGTCCTTAATGCGCCGCTAGGTGACCCTCCCGCTCCCGCAACAGCCCAGGACATTCTGAACGTCTGGCAAACGCGGAGTGATGACTACTCTCTGGTCAGGTGTGGCATGTTATACAGTTCAGAAACGGGGCTCCAAAGGCGTTTTGAGCAACACGGGGCATATGAGATGTTCCAGGAGCTGAAGCTAGTTTTTCAAGCTCATGCCCGTGTCGAGAGATATGAAGTCTCCGACAAGTTCTTTAGCTGTAAGATGGAGGAGAACAGTTCTGTCAGTGAGCACATACTCAAAATGTCTGGGTTACACGGTTGTCTGACTTCACTTGGAGTCGAACTTCCGGATGATGCTATAATTGACAGAATCCTCCAGTCTGTCCCACCAAGCTACAAAGGCTTTGTGCTTAACTACAACATGCAAGGGATGGAGAAGACCATTCCCGAGTTGTACTCGATGCCCAAGTCTGCACAAGTAGAAATCAAGAAGGAGCATCAAGTGTTGATGGTCAACAAGACCACTAGTTTCAAGAAAGGTAGGGGTAAGAAGAAATTCAAGAAAGACGGCAAAGCTCTTGCCGCGCCCGGTAAGCCAGATGCCGGGAAGAAGAAAAAGAACGGACCCAAGCCTGAGACTGAGTGCTTCTATTGCAAGGGAAAGGGTCAATGGAAGCGGAACTGCCCCAAATACTTAGCGGACAAGAAGGCCAGCAACGTTAAAGGTATATGTGATATACATGTTATTGATGTGTACCTTACCAGCGCTCATAGTAGCTCCTGGGTATTTGATACCGGTGTTGCTGCTCACATTTGCAACTCAAAGCAGGAACTGCGGAATAAGCGGAGACTGGCCAAGGACAAGGTGATGATGCGCGTCGGGAATGGTTCAAAGGTCGATGTGATCGCCGTCGGCACGCTACCTCTACATCTACCGTCGGGATTAGTTTTAAACCTTAATAATTGTTATTTAGTACCAGCTTTAAGCATGAAAATTCTATCAGGGTCTTGCTTAATGCGAGACGGCTACTCATTTAAGTCAGAGAATAATGGTTGTTCTATTTATATGAGTGATATGTTTTATGGTCATGCTCCGCTGGTGAATGGTTTATTCTTGATGAATCTCGATCGTGATGTTACACATATTCATAGTGTGAGTACCAAAAGATGCAAAGTTGATAATGATAGTCCCACATACTTGTGGCACTGCCGCCTTGGTCATATCGGCGTTAAGCGCATGAAGAAGCTCCATACTGATGGACTATTAGAGTCTCTTGACTTTGAATCATTTGACATATGCGAACCGTGCCTCATGGGCAAGATGACTAAGACTCCGTTCTCAGGAATAATGGAGAGAGCAACCGACTTATTGGAAATAATACATACTGATGTGTGTGGTCCAATGAACGTTGAAGCTCGCGGTGGTTATCGTTATGTTCTCACTCTCACTGATGATTTGAGTAGGTATGGGTATATCTACTTGATGAACCACAAATCTGAGACGTTTGAAAAGTTCAAGGAATTTCAGAGTGAGGTTGAGAATCAACGTGACAGAAAAATTAAATGTCTACAATCTGATCGTGGAGGAGAATATTTGAGTCACGAGTTTGCCACACACCTAAGGAAGTGTGGAATCGTTTCACAACTGACGCCGCCTGGCACACCGCAGCGCAACAGAGTGTCTGAACGTCGTAATCACACTTTATTAGATATGGTACGATCTATGATGTCTCTTACCGACTTATCGCTATCATTTTGGGGATACGCATTAGAAACTGCTGCATTCACTTTAAATAGGGCACCGTCTAAATCCGTTGAGACGACACCGTATGAACTATGGTTTGGCAAGAAACCTAAGTTGTCGTTTCTTAAAGTTTGGGGCTGCGATGCTTATGTGAAGAAACTTCAACCAGAAAAGCTCGAACCCAAAGCGGAGAAATGCGTATTCATAGGATACCCTAAGGAAACTATTGGGTATACCTTCTATCTTAGATCCGAAGGTAAAACCTTTGTTGCCAAGAACAGATCCTTTCTAGAGAAAGAGTTTCTCTCGAAAGAAGTAAGTGGGAGGAAGGAAGAACTTGATGAGGTAATTACACCCCCTCTCGAACAGGATAGTAGCGCAGCGCGGGAAGCTGTTCCTGTGGCGCGTACACCGACTGAAGAGGAAGTTAATGATGATGATCATGAAGCTTCGGATCAAGTTACTACTGAACCGCGAAGGTCCACAAGGGCACGCTCCGCACTAGAGTGGTACGGCAACCCTTTGATGGAAATCATGTTGTTAGACAACGGTGAACCTTCAAACTATGAAGAAGCAATGGCGGGCCCGGATTCCAACAAATGGCTTGAGGCTATGAAATCCGAGATAGGATCCATGTATGAGAACAAAGTATGGACTTTGGTGGACTTGCCCGATGACCGGCGAGCCATAGAAAATAAATGGATCTTCAAGAAGAAGACTGATGCAAACGGTAATGTAACCTTTTACAAAGCTCGACTTGTCGCAAAGGGTTTTCGACAAATTCAAGGAGTTGACTACGAAGAGACTTTCTCTCCCGTAGCGAAGCTGAAATCAGTCCGAATCATGTTAGCAATTGCCGCCTTTTATGATTATGAAATTTGGCAAATGGACGTCAAAACAGCGTTCCTTAACGGGAACCTTAAGGAAGAGTTGTATATGATGCAACCAGAAGGTTTTGTCAACCCTAAGGGTGCTAATGAAGTGTGCAAGCTCCAACGCTCCATCTATGGGCTGGTGCATGCATCTCGGAGTTGGAACATTCGCTTTAATGAGGTGATTAAAGCGTTTGGGTTCATACAGGTTTATGGAGAAGCCTGTCTGTACAAGAAAGTGAGTGGGAGCTCTGTAGCTTTCCTCATACTATATGTGGATGACATATTATTGATGGGGAATAATATGGAGATGTTGGGGAGCATAAAGGCCTATTTGAACAAGAGTTTTTCAATGAAGGACCTTGGAGAAGCTGCATACATATTAGGCATCAAGATCTATAGAGATAGATCAAGACGCCTCATAGGTCTTTCGCAAAGTACATACCTTGACAAGATATTGAAGAAGTTCAATATGGAAAACTCAAAGAAAGGGTTCTTGACAGTTTTGCAAGGTATGAGATTGAGTAAGACTCAGTCGCCGACCACGGCAGCAGATAGAGAGAAGATGAGTTCTGTCCCCTACGCTTCAGCCGTGGGCTCTCTAATGTATGCCATGCTGTGTACCAGACCTGATATAAACCTTGCCATAAGTTTGGTAGGGAAGTACCAAAGTAATCCCGGTACAGAACACTAGACAGCGGTCAAGAATATCCTTAAGTACCTGAAAAGGACTAAGGAGATGTTTCTCGTTTATGGAGGTGACGAAGAGCTCGTCGTAAAGGGTTACGTCGACGCTAGCTTCGACACAGATCCGGATGACTCTAAGTCACAGACCGGATACGTATATGTGTTGAATGGTGGGGCAGTGAGCTGGTGCAGCAGCAAGCAAGAAGTCATGGCAGCATCTACATGTGAAGCGGAGAAAATAGCTGCTTCAGAAGCGGCTCATGAAGGAATTTGGATGAAGGAGCTCATCACCGACCTTGGAGTGGTTCCAAGCGCGTCGGGTCCTATGACACTCTTCTGTGATAACACTCGAGCCATTGCCATAGCCAAGGAGCCCAGGTTTCACCGGAAGACGAAGCACATCAAGCACCACTACAACTCCATCCAGGACCATGTCCAGAGTGGAGTGATAGATATTTGTAAAGTACACACGAATCTGAATATTGCAGACCCGTTGACTAAACCTCTTCCACGAGCAAAACATGATCAACACCATAATGCTATGGGTGTTCAATACATCACAATGTAACTAGATTATTGACTCTAGTGCAAGTGGGAGACTGTTGGAAATATGCCCTAGAGGCAATAATAAAATGGTTATTATCATATTTCCTTGTTCATGATAATCGTCTATTATTCATGCTATAATTGTATTAACAGGAAACAGTAATACATGTGTGAATAAATAGATCAAATGTGTCCCTAGCAAGCCTCTAGTTGGCTAGCTCGTTAATCAATAGATGATCATGGTTTCCTGATCATGGGCATTAGATGTCATTGATAACGGGATCACATCATTGGGAGAATGATGTGATGGACAAGACCCAATCCTAAGCATAGCACTAGATCGTATTGTTCGTATGCTAAAGCTTTTCTAATGTCAAGTATCTTTTCCTTCGACCGTGAGATTGTGCAACTCCCGGATACCGTAGGAGTGCTTTAGGTGTATCAAACATCACAACGTAACTGGGTGACTATAAAGGTGCACTACGGGTACCTCCGAAAGTGTCTGTTGGGTTGGTACAAATCGAGATCGGGATTTGTCACTCCGTGTGACGGAGTGGTATCTCTGGGCCCACTCGGTAGAACATCATCATGAGCTCAATGTGACTAAGGAGTTGGTCACACGATGACATGCTACGGAACGAGTAAAGAGACTTACCGGTAACGAGATTGAACAAGGTATAGGTATACCGACGATCGAATCTCGGGCAAGTTCTATACCGACAGACAAAGGGAGTCGTATACGGGATTGATTGAATCCTTGACATCGTGGTTCATCCGATGAGATCATCGTGGAGCAAGTGGGAGCCACCATGGGTATCCAGACCCCGCTGATGGTTATTGGCCAGAGAGGTGCCTCGGTCATGTGTGCCTGTCTCCCGAACCCGTAGGGTCTACACATTTAAGGTTCGATGACGCTAGGGTTATAGGGAATGGTTATACGAGGTTACCGAAAGTTGTTCGGAGTCCCGGATGAGATCCCGGACATCACGAGGAGCTCCGGAATGGTCCGGAGGTAAAGATTGATATATAGGACGGGTGGTTTCAGATACCGGAAGTGTTTCGGGCATCACCGGTAACGTACCGGGACCACCGGGACCACCAGAGGTGGCCCCGGGGGACCACCGAAGGGGGGCAACGACCCCGGGAGATAAGGTGGGCCAAGTGGGGGTTGGAACCAGCCCCTAGGTGGGCTGGTGCGCCTCCCCACTGAGCCCATAGCGCAAGGGAGAGAAAAGGGGGGCAAACCCTAGGCCAGGTGGGCCTAAGGCCCACCAGATGGTGCGCCCACCCCTCCTCCCCCTTCTGGCCGCCGCACCTCCCATCTGGGGGGCTGCCGCACCCCCTAGGGTGGGAACCCTAGGGGTGGCACCCCCTCTCCCCTTCCCCTATATATATCGGGCACTTTTGGCCATTGAGACACACGGTTTTTCCTCTCTCTCGGCGCAGCCCCGCTCCTCTCCCTCCTCCTCTCTGCCGGTGCTTGGCGAAGCCCTGCCGGGAGACCTCGTCTCTCCATCGACACCACGCCGTCGTGCTGCTGGAGTTCTTCCCCAACCTCTCCCTCCTCCTTGCTGGATCAAGGTGCGGGAGACGTAACCGGGCTGCACGTGTGTTGAACGCGGAGGTGCCGTAGTTCGGCACTAGATCGGAATCGCTGCGAGTACGACTCCATCAACCGCGTTCTAGCAACGCTTCCGCTCAGCGATCTTCAAAGTTATGAAGATGCTCTTACCCCTCTCTCGTTGCTGGTCTCTCCATAGGAAGATCTGAATATGCGTAGGAAAATTTTGTATTTATGCTACGTTCCCCAACAACTAGATACCCATAGCACCAATAAATTAGATGACGTCTAACTTGTTTTTGCAGGGTATGCATCTGATGTGATATGGCCAAAGACATGATGTGATATATTGGATGTATGAGACGATCATGTTATAATAGTTAAATATCGACTTGCAAGTCGATGCTACGGCAACCGGCATGAGCCATAGGGTTGTCTTTAAACTAACGTTTGTGCTTGGAGATGCGTTTACTATATTGCTAGGTTGTAGCTTTAGTGGTAATAGCATAGATAGCACGACAACCTCGATGGCGACATGATGGTGGAGATCATGGTGGGGCGCCAGTGAAGATGAAGATCATGCCGGTGCTTTGGTGATGGAAATCAAGAAGCACAAGATCATGGCCATATCATGTCACTTATGAATTGCATGTGATGTTAATCCTTTTATGCACCTTATCTTTGTTAGAACGACGGTATCATTATAAGGTGATCCCTCACTAAAATTTCAATATAAAATTGTGTTCTCCCCGACTGTGCACCATTGAGACAGTTCATCGTTCCGAGACACCACGTGATGATCAGGTGTAATAGACTCAACGTTCACATACAACAGGTGCAAAACAATTGCACACGCAGAACACTCGGGTTAAACTTGACGAGCCTAGCATGTACAGACATGGCCTCGGAACACAAGAGACCGAAAGGTCGAGCATGAATCATATAGTTGATATGATCAACATGGAGATGTTCACCACTTAAACTATAATCAACTCACGTGATGATCGAACTTGAGTTAGTGGATTTGGATCATGTGCCACTCAAATGACTAGAGGGATGTCAATTTTGAGTGGGAGTTATTAGTAATATGATTAGCTAAACTCAATTATTGTGAACATAGTCAAAAAAGGTCTTTGCAAATTATGTTGTAGCTTGCGCTGTAGCTCTACTGTTTTTATATGTTCCTAGAGAATATTTAGTTGAAAGATGATAAGTAGCAATTTTGCGGACTGAGTCCGTGAACTGAGGATTGTCCTCATTGTTTTGCAGAAGGCTTATGTCCTTAATGCACCGCTCGGTGTGCGGAACCTCGAGCGTCGTCTACGGATGTTGCGAACATCTGACATACACGTTTTGGATGACTACGTGATAGTTCAGTGCGTAATACTTAAACGGCTTAGAATTGAGGCGCCGAAGACGTTTTGAACATCACTGAACATATGAGATGTTCTAAGAGATGAAATTGGGATTTCATGCTCGTGCCCTTGTTGAGAGGTATGAGACCTCCGACAAGATTCTTTGTCTACAAAGTAAAGGAGAAAAGCTCAATCGTTGAGCGTGTGCTCAGATTGTCTGAGTGCAACAGACGGTTGAATCAAGTGGGACTTAACTTCCAGATGAGAGAGTGATGGTTCTCCAAAGTGACTGCCACCAAGCTACTAGAGCTTCGTGATGAACTATAACATATCAAGGATAGATATGATGATACTTGAGCTATTCGCAATGTTTGACACTGTGAAAGTAGAAATCAAGTAGGAGCATCAATTGTTGATGCTTAGTAAAACAACTAGTTTCAAGAAGGGCAAGAAGGGATACTTCATAAAACGGCAAACCAGTTGCTGCTCTAATGAAGAAACCCAAGGTTGAACCCAAACCCGAGACTAAGTGCTTCTGTTATGAGGGGAACGGTCACTGAGGCGGAACTACCCTAGATACTTGGTAGATGAGAAGGCTGGCAAAGTCGACAAAAGTATATTGGATATACCTGATATTGTTGTGTACCTTACTAGTATTCCTAGTAGCACCAGGGTATTAGATACCTGTTCAGTTGCGAAGTGTTAGTAACTCGAAGTTATAGCCACGGATTAAAAGGATACTAGCAAGGGTGAGGTGACGATGTGTGTTGGAAGTAATTCTAAGGTTGATGTGATCAAATATCGCACGCTTCCTCTAACATCGGGATTGGTGTTAAACCTAAATAATTTTTATTTGGTGATTGCGTTGAGCATGAACATGATTTGATCGTGTTTATTGCAATACGATTATTCATTTAAAGAGAATAATGGTTATTCTATTTCCTTTGATAATTACCTTCAATGGTTTATTGAATCTCGATCGTGGTGTTACACATGTTCATAATATTGATGCCAAAAGATACAAAGTAGTAATCATAGTACCTCTTATTTATGGCATTGCCACTTGAGTCATGTTGGTATAAAATGCATGAAGAAGCTCCATGCTGATGGATCTTTGTACTCACTCATTTTTGAAACGTTTGAGACATGCAAACCATACCTATTGGTATAAACGCATGAACAAACTCCATGTAGATGGATCGTTTGGTCTCACCTGAGACAAGAAAATCATACCACATGGGCAAGACGACTAAAGGCCTGGGTTTCCAGTGAGATGGAACTAGAAAGTAACTTATTGGGAGTAATACATTTGGATGTATGCAGTCCAATGAGTGCTGAGGCACGCAGTGGATATCGTTATGTTCTTATTTCACAGATGATTTGAGTAGATACTGGTGTATTTGCTTGATGAAACACACATCTGAATTATTAAAAGGTTCAACTAGTTTCAGAGTGAAGTTGAAGATCGTCGTGACAAGAGGGTAACATGTCTATGATATGATCATAGAGATGAATTTCTGAGTTGCGAGTTTGGTACACAACTAAGACAAATGTGAAAATTGTTTCACATCTCATGCCACCTAGAACACCATAGTGTGATGGTGTGTCCAAATGTCATATCCGCGCCCTATTTGATATGGTGCATACTATGATCTCTCTTATCGAATTACCACTATCGGTTATGGGTTATGCATTAGAGACAATCACATTCACTTTAAATAGGGCACCACATATTTCCGTTCAGATGACACCGTATGAACTATGGTTTGAGAATCCTAAATTGTCGTTTCTTAAAAGTTTGGGGCTGCGATTCTTATGTGGAAAAGTTTCAGGATGATAATCTCGAACCCATAGCGGATAAATGCATCTTCATAGGACACCCAAAACAGTTGGGTATACCTCCTATCTCAGATCCGGAAGCAAAGTGTTTGTTTCTAGAAACGGGTCCTTTCTCGAGGAAAAGTTTCTCTCGAAAGGATTGAGTGGAAGGATGGTTGAACTTGATGAGGTTATTGAACCATCACTTCATCCAGTGTGTAGCAGGGCGCACGAAGTTGTTCCTATGGCGCCTACACCAATTGAAGTGGAAGCTAATGATAGTGATCATGAAACTTCGGATCAAGTTACTGCAAACCTCGTAGGTCGACAAGGTCACGTACTGCAAAAGAGTGGTACGGTAAACCTGTCTTGGAGGTCATGTTGTTCGACAACAAATGAACCTACGAGCTATGGAGAAGCGTTAATCGGCCCAGATTCCAGCAAATGGCTGGAGGCCATGAAATCTGAGAGAGGATCTGTGTATAAAAACAAAGTATAGACTTGGGAATTACTACTTGATGGTCGTAAGACTATTAAGTACATATGGATCTTTAAAAGGAAGACAAACGATGATGGTGAAAAGTCACCATTAAGGAAAGCTCGACTTATCGCAAAGATGTTTCCGACAAGTTCAAAGATTTGACTATGATGAGACTTTCTCACTCGTAGCGATGTTGAAGTCTGTTGGCGTTATGTTAGCACTTGCTGCATTATTTATGAAATATTGCACGTAGGATGTCAAAACGTTGTTTCCTCGACGGTTTCCTTGAGGAAAGGTTGTATGTGATACAACCAGAAGGTTTTGTCGATCCTAAGGATGCTAACAAGTACGCAAGCTCCAGCAATCCTTCTATGGACTAGTGCAAGCATCTCGGAGTTGGAATATACGCTTTGATGAGATGATCGAAGCTTTTGGGTTTATACAAGGTTTATGAGAAACTTGTATTTCCAAAGAGTAAGTGGGAGCACTATAAAATTTCTGATAAGGATATGTGGTTGACATATTGTTGATCAGAAGTAATGTAGAATTTTTGGAAAGCATAAAGGGTTGTTTGAAATGAATTTTTCAAAGGAAAAGATGGATAGAGCTAGTTGAACATTGAGCATCAAGATCTATAGATACAGATCAAAACGCTAAATATAACTTTCAATGGAATGCATGCCTTGACAAGTTTTTGAAGGAGTTCAAAATAGATCAGGAAAGAAGGAGTTCTTGGTTGTGTTGTAAGGTGTGAATTCGAGTAAGAGTCAAAGCCCGACCACTTCAGAAGAAAGAGAAAGGATGAAGGTCGTCCTCTATGCCTTAGCCGCAGGATCTAAAGTATGCCATGGTGTGTACCGCACCTGATGTGTGCCTTGCCATGAGTCTGTCAAGGGGTACAAAAGTGATCCAGAATGGATTACTGGACAATGGTCAAATTTATCCTTAGTAACTAGTGGACTAAGGAATTTTTTTCGATTATGGAGGTGACTAAAGAGTTCGTCGTAAAGGGTTACATTGATGCAAGCTTTGACACTAATCCGAATAGCTATGAGTAGTAAACCGAATTCGTATAGTGGAGGAGTCATTTGGACTAGTTCCAAATGGCACGTAGTAGGAGCATCTACGGGATAGCATAGAGATTTGTAAATCACACATGGATCTGAAAGGTTCAGACTCGTTGACTAAAACCTCTCTCACAAGCAAAACATGATCAAACCCTAGGACTGTATGGGTATTGGATTCGTTAAAATCACATAGTGATATGAACTAGATTATTGACTCTAGTGCAAGTGGGAGACTGTTGGAAATTTTCCCTAGAGGCAATAATAAATTAGTTATTATTATATTTCTTTGTTCATGATAATCGTTTATTATCCATGCTATAATTGTATTGATTGGAAACACAAATACATGTGTGGATACATAGACAAAGATGGTTAAGGTTTCCTAACCATAGACAAGTGTTGTCACTTGATAACGGCATCACATCATTAGGACAATGATGTGATGGACAAGACCCAAACTATAAATGTAGCATATGATCGTATTAGTTTAGTGCTACTGTTTTCTGCATGTCAATATATCTGTTCCTATGACCATGAGATCATGCAACTCCTGGACACTGGAGGAATACCTTGTGGGTTATCAAACGTCGCAACGTAACTCGGTGACTATAAAGGTGCTCTACAGGTATCTCCAAAGCTGTCTGTTGGGTTGGCATGGACCAAGATTGGATTTGTCAATCCGTGTGACGGAGAGGTATTTTGGGGCCCACTCAATAATACAACATCACAACAAGCCTTGCAAGCAATGTGACTAAGGAGTTAGTTATGGGATCTTGTATTACAGAACGAGTAAAGAGACTCGTCGGTAACAAGATTTAACTAGGTATGGGGATATCGACGATCAAATCTCGGGCAAGTAACATACCGAAGGACAAAGGGAATAGTATACGGGATTAACTGAATCCTTGACATAGAGGTTCAACCGACAGAGATCTTCGTAGAATATGTTGGAGCTAATGTGGACATCCAGGTTCTGCTATTGTTTATTGACCTGAGAGTGTCTCAGGTGATGTATGCATGGTTCTCGAACCCGTAGGGTCTGCACACTAAAGGTTCGGTGACGTTTCAATATAGTCGAGTTATATGTGTTGTTGACCGAAGTTTTGTTCGGAGTCCCGGATGAGATCCAGGACGGCATGAGAAGTTCCGGAATGGTCCGGAAACGAAGATTGATATATAGCAAGTTGGTATTTGGATTCCGGAAGGTTTTCGGACATTGCTGGGAGTCACGAGTGGGTTCTGAGGGCCCACTGGGTGGGACCACCACGCCCCAAGGGATCCATGTGGGTTTATTGGATGCGCAATAAGGCATAATGGGCTGAAAAAGTAAACCAAGTAAAGCCCATGAAGAAAAAGTGGAAAATCCAAAAGAGGTGGGAAATTTAGGAAGGAGTCCTAATCCAATTGGTATTGGAGGAGGACTCCAACCTCCTCCACTTCGGCGGACACAAGGGAGCCTCCCTTGTGGTGTCAAGGCTGCCCCCTAACTCCTCCTATATATACTATAGGTTCAGGGCTTTTTGAGACACAACTTTGCCACGTGCAACCCTAAACCTCTAATTCGTAGTTCTTCCTCTAGATCGCTTTTCTGCGGAACTTGGGCGAAGCCCTGCAGGAATAGATCACAACCACCACCGAAGCGTCGTCGCGCTGCCGGTGAACTCATCTATATCCCCATCTCTCTTGCTGGATCAAGAAGGCGGAGATCGTCATCGAGATGTACGTGTGTGGAACGCGGAGGTGCCGTCCGTTCAGGCACTTGATCGGGACGGATCACGAGACGGTTCGTGGGACGGATCGTGGGATGGTTCGTGGGACAGATCATGAAGACGTAGCACTACATTAACCACATTTATTAACGCTTCCGCTTAGCGGCCTGCAAGGGTATCTGGATCCGATCTCCCTCTCGTAGATGGTCATCACCATGATAGGTCTTCGTGTGCGTAGGAATTTTTTTTGTTTCCCATGCAACGTTCCCCAACAGAGTCTCCAAGCTTTGTGTGAAGATAGCCCCAACCTTGTTTGTAAAGGTTCCGTCGCTGCCTTCAAGGGAACCCATAGTGGAATCACGGCACCTTGCATTGTGTGATGGCATGAGGAGAATACGGTGGCCCTAGTGGCTTATTGGGGAGCATTGTGCCTCCACACCGCTCCAACGGAGACATACTTCCTGTCAAAGGGAAGGAACTTCAGTAACACATCCTCGTCTTCATCGGTTCCACTTGTGGTTATCTCTTACCTTTACATTGTGTATGCTATTGTTGTACAGTATTTCTTACTTGATTTAGTGGTCATAGTAGGTAGCATCATATAGGTTGCTCACCTAGTTATTATTTCAGAGAACCTTTATGTTGCGAACCCTAACTTGTTAAGAAAAGCTAAAAATTGGTAGTTGCATATTCACCCCCTTCTAGTAAACCATATCGATCCTTTCAATTAGTATCAGAGCCACGCCTCTTTATTAAGGGTTTCACCACCCGAAGAGTATGGATGACGATGAGGAGGGACTCCATGGACCACCCGAGGCTGTGGCCTTGACTTCAGTCACAAGGGACGACTTGAATGCGGCTATGGCGAACCTGAGGACGTCCTTGACGAACGAAGTCAAGAGCATGCTTAAAGAGTTACTTGAGGGGAGTAAAAGTTCTCCCGAACCCGCCAACACGGATTCGGAGGCCAATTCCTCCAAGGAAGCGGCTAAAGGTATGCAACCTTCTTCCCCTCTCGACAATAATGGGACTGGAACCTATGCCTCGGTTCCACCTCCCCTAGTCTATGGAGGACCGGTTCCTACATCGTGTATCAATCATCTTGGTCCTCCTCCAAAGCTTGTTAAGGGTGATTTTGCTAGCTGGGTGGTTTCCATTAAGTCTCATTCGAATCATAGCTCAACAAACTTCTGGAGAATCATTAAGCAAGGCTACTATCCGCAAGACCCAAGCAACCTCACTCCAAGAGAAGAAGCGGACAATCAATATAAAAACTCCGCATTATTCATTATCCAGTCCGAAGTGCCTCCTGAAGATCTTCCTCACTTGCGCCCCATCACTCGGGCTAAGGACTGTTGGGAGCACATTACGGTGTTGTACATGGGAAGCTCAAGCATTCAACGGTCCAACTATGAAGTGGTTCTTGATGACGCTGATGAGTTTGTGATGAAGGAAGATGAGGATCCTCAAGATCTCTATCAAAGGGTGACTGCTATTGTTGTTGCCCTCAAGGATCATGGAAGCAATGATGTGGATGACACATGGATCAAGCGCAAGTTTGTCAAGGCCATCATGCCATTCAACAAAACCATGTCATCCCTTATTAGCCAACGGCCAGATTTTCACTCCTTGTCCTCAAGTGAGGTGTTGGATGAATTCATTGCAATGACTATCATGAACAAGACTGCTGATAATGCTCTTGCTCGCATTCCGTCAAAGACAGCTTCACCCAACCTTGCCTTAAAAGCCAAGGCTGCTTCTGAAGAGGAAGAAGAGGAAGGCTACCCTAAAGACACTAAGTATGCTTATCACGAGCACATGGCTCTTGCGTCAAGGCAATTCTGGGGCAACAAGAGAAACTCAAGGCCCAATTTCTCCAAGAATAACTCAAGTGGGTTCAAGACCAAGCAGCGTGTGAGGACATGCTATAACTGCAGCAATGTGAGTCACTTCGTGGAAGAGTGTCCCTATGAGAAGAGGGAAGACAACGGTGGCAAGCTCATTCGCAAAGACAAAGCCAAGTCTTTCCCAAACAAGAACAACTTTGTCAAGAAACCCCACCCAAAGGGTATGGAGGCACTTGAAGAGTACCCCTCCGATGATGATGACGATGATGATATGGTGTCAACGACTATTGTAGCCATTTCCACCCCCTCTCCCAAGGTGTCTCTCTTTGGCGCCCCAACGATAACCGCATCGCCAAGTGCGTTATGGCCAATGGTATCGATCAGATAATGCCCAGCATTAAGACCACCATCACTACTTCTCCTTCATTGTTAAACCATGTTGATGTTAGTGATGTTGTGGAACTTAATGAGCATGATTTTGACAATTTTTTGTGTAAAATCAAAGGAGAATCCAAGAATCGCTTTGTTTCTCTTTTGGAACAACTAGGTGAGGCTAGTGACCTTATCGAGTCTCTTGAGCAGACTATCTCCGACATGCAAGGACATAGTTGTGACTATGCCGATGAGATTGCTGAATTATCTATGGCTTTAGAACAAGAGCGCAGTCTTCGTTTGGCTCTTGAGGAGTCACACAACAATGATTGTGCTAAATTACAAAAGGAGCTAGATCACGCTATTGTTCTTACACGTGTGCTTAAGTCTGAAAAGGCTGCACTTGGGGTTGTCCATGACAGACTCAAGGAGGAGTTCGATACACTTGACAAGGCCTACGAGGTCTTGAAAGGTGCTCATTTCTCCCTGAAAGAGTCTCATGATCAACTCCAAGCAAAGCTTACCAAGGAGATCTCTACCTGTCCTGCCTTTGTTATAATTGATAATGCTTGTGCAACTAACCCTTGTTGTGAGCATGTACATCTTGTGGAGGAAAATGCTAAGTTGAAGGATCAACTTGAGAAGGGCCTTGTGTCATGCATCCAAGGTGAGAAGAACCTAAACGACCTTTTGAGTAATCAAAAGGGAGTTGTAGGAAAGGAGGGACTTGGACTTACATCCAAGTCGGAAAGGAAAAGGAAGAACAGGAACAAGCGATCTCCTACCCTCATGGACATATTTGTCAAAGAGGGCAAAGGGACTCAGAAGGAGAACAGGAACAAGGTAGAGGATGGTATTGTCAGGAAGGGCAAAACCATTCCTACAAACACAGCTGGCAAATTTAATCCCTCTTATGGTTTATGTCATGCTGGTGATGGGCATGTTTATGCCAGATTTGTTGGTCCTTACTATGAGTCCATTGAATGGGTTATTTGGGTTCCTAAGACCCTTTTTTCTAACATCAAAGGACCCATTCAAAAATGACTACCTAAAACCAAGCCTTGATCTATTGCAGGAGTTTCCTTCCGGTGGGGTGTCATGGTTGCTCAATAGTGGGGCAACAAATCATATGACCTGAAGCTAGGACTTAGTGGTGGACGTGCATCCTTCCCCATCTATGCCCACCCATGTCCAATTTGTTGATGCTTCAACGTCCAAGGTATTTGGATTTGGTAAGGTGGTCATCTCTCAAGAGTTATCTATTCAGAAGGTCATGCTTGTTGAGTCCCTTGCTTACAATTTACTTTCTCTTTGTTAACTTGCAATTATGGGCTTTACCACATTCTTTAATCTTGATACCGTGGTCCTTTTGTGGAGCAAGACTCTTAAAGTAACCTTTGTTGGATATATCGAAAATGCTCTCTATGTGGTGAACTTTTCACAGCGACCCACTAAGACTCCGACTTGTCTAATGGCTAAAGTTGATGTGGGCTGGCTTTGGCATCGCCGACTAGCTCATGTCAATATGAGATATTTGCAAAGTCTCCTCAAAGGGGACCATGTCCGTGGACTGACGAATGTGAGTTTTGCAAGAGATCGTGCTTGCAGTGCATGTATTGAAGGGAAGATTCACGAGACTGCTCATCGTCCCACGACTCTCATTTACACTAAGAGGCATTTGGAGCTCCTTCATATGGATCTCTTTGGCCCTCCATATTTAGATAGTCTTGGGGGTAGAAAGTACTGCTTGGTGATTGTTGATGATTACTCAAGATACACTTGGGTATATTTCTTCAAGAGGAAGATTGAGACTCAACAAAC
Organism: Hordeum vulgare subsp. vulgare; assembly: GCF_904849725.1. NCBI lineage: Eukaryota > Viridiplantae > Streptophyta > Magnoliopsida > Poales > Poaceae > Hordeum > Hordeum vulgare. The sequence continues at coordinate 256,578,224 of NC_058520.1, read as the reverse complement.
CGTCATCAACGTTCCTAATGAAGCTCAACGTCAACATGAAGCAAAGATTTTGATGATTAGAAGTGACAACGACATCGAGTTCAAAAAATACACCCTCGATGAGTTTCCTAGTGATGAGGGAATCAAGCATCAATATTCAGCACCATACACCCCTCAACAAAATGGTGTGGCGGAGAGGAAGAATCGGACGTTGATGGACGCGGCAAGAACAATGATGGCGGAATTAAAATCTCCGTATAACTTTTGGGCCGAAGCCATCTACATAGCATGTCATGCATCCAATCGGCTCTATCTCCGCAAAGGCTTGAACAAGACCCCATATGAGATAATCAGTGGAAACGAACCCAACCTCAAGTACTTCAGGGTATTCGGGTGTAAGTGTTTCATTCTCAAGAAAGGTGCCTGTTTAGCTAAATTTGATTCTAGAGCTCAAGAGGGCATTTTTGTTGGTTATGCCACAAACTCTCATGCCTACCGTGTCCTCAACAAGTCTACCGGGCTCATTGAGGAGACGTGTAACGTGGAGATTGATGAAAATAATGGCTCCCAAGTGGAGCAAAGTGGTCTTTGTGATGTAGGTGATGAAATTTCTCCCCAAGTCATAAGAAGAATGGGGATTGGTCAAATACTCCCCATTGAGGAACCCCTTGTGGCCGAAGGAGAAGGAGAGTGCTCTACTCAAGTGGAGCCATCACCTCGCAAGCCCCACACGCTTCTGATGAACAAAGAGAAATCCCTCAACCAGCTGAACAGGATCAAGGGCAAGATCAACTACTCGAAGATGGTGATGCACCTCATGATATCCAAGTGCTTACACAAGATTCCGAATCTGCTCAAGATCAATATAAAGTGCAGCCACAGGATCAGGATCAAAAGCAGCCACAAGATCAAGAACAAACCAGTGAGCCTGCTCAAGACGAAAATCAAGTTGATTAGGATGTTGCTTCTCAATTTCCTGCTGCAACACCTAAGAGGGGTCACGGTGCCAAGGAAGGATCAAAACTCAAGGCCAAGCAACGTAATCAAGTTGATGCTCCCCAGTTATCAAGCACGGAACTCTTGGAGCATCGCGCAACCAAGATTGCATCCAAGCTGAGAGTCAAATCACATCTTATGAAGAACATGCTTGGAAGTTTAAAAAGTGGAGTACCCACTCCTCAACAAATTTTAAACTTTTGTGAGCATCACTCGTTTGTTTTGTATTGTGAACCTCAACATGTACAAGAAGCGCTCGATGATGAGGATTGGCTTATGGCCATGCATGAAGAACTAAACAACTTCGAGCATAATCAAGTCTGGAAATTAGTGCGAAGACCAAAGGAGGAACATAATGTCATTGGGACCAAATGGATCTTCATAAACTAGCAAGATGCCAATGAGATTGTGGTTGGAAACAAGGCGATATTGGTGGCTCAAGGCTACTCCCAAGTCAAGGGTATCGACTACGGTGAAACCTTTGGCCCCGTTGCTCGACTAGAATCTATTCGCATGCTGCTTGGATTTGCATCTCATCATGATTTCAAATTACACCAAATGGATGTGAAAAGTGCTTTTCTTAATGGTCCTTTAAATGAGTTGGTATATGTCAAAGAACCCCCGGGATTCGAACATCCCAAGCTCCCCCAATCATGTATATAAACTTAATAAGACATTCTATGGCCTTAAACAAGCCCCAAGTGTGTGGTATGAGTACCTTACCGAGTTATTACAAGATCGTGGGTTTGAAATTGGGAAGATTGATCCCACTCTTTTAACCAAGAAGGTCAAAAAGGATTTGTTCGTATGCCAACTATATGTTGATGATATTATTTTTGGTTCCCCTAACGAATCTTTCAATGAAGAATTTGCTGCACTAATGACCGAGAAATTTGAGATGTCAATGATGGGTGAGTTGAAGTTCTTCCTCGGGTTCGGGATTAAACAAGGTTTAGAAGGAACCATCATCAAACAAGCCAAGTACACCCAATACATGCTCAAGAGGTTCGAGCTAGAGGACGTCAAGCCAGTCAAGTTTCCCATGCCAACCAGATGCAAGCTTGACAGTGATCCCAATGTTAAAGAAGTGGATCAAAAGGTATATCGCTCCATGATTGGATCCCTTCTTTAGCTTTGTGCATCTAGACCGGATATCATGCCGAGTGTAGGGATTTGTGCACGGTTTCAATTTGCACCAAAGGAAAGCCATTTTATGGCTGTCAAACGAATCTTTTGATATTTGGCTCATACCCCAAACTTTGGCCTACGGTATCCCAAAGGAGCAAGCTTCAACCTAGTGGGATATTCTGACTCAGATTGGGCGGGAGACTGTGTGGAGAGGAAGTCAACTTCTGGAAGATGTCAATTTCTTGGTCGTTCGCTGGTAAGTTGGTCTTCAAAGAAGTAGAACTGTGTCTCGTTGTCTTCCACTGAAGTTGAGAATGTTGTAGTTGCGAGTTGCTGCGCACAGTTGCTATGGATGAGGCAAACTATATAGGATTGTGACAAAGTGCCTCTTCTATGTGACAATCAAAGTGCGATCAAGATTTCCCTCAATCTGGTGCAACATAGCAAGACCAAGCACATTGATATTCGCCATCACTTCATTCATGAGCATATCAAGTGTGGTGATATTGAGGTTCACTTCATCAACACTCAAGAGCAACTTGCAGATCTTTTCACTAAGCCCCTAGATGAAGCAAGGTTCTGGGTGTTAAGGCATGAGCTAAATATCATTTTTTCAAGTAATGTGGATTGTAAATAGGCACTCTGCACCTCATTCCACATTATATCTCGTTCTAGGTGTAGGCATGGACATACGGGGAGTGTTGTTCTCTCAATGAACATTCCCTCCCCCATTATGCATAAATCGATCTAGTCTTTCACAATGTCCATTATTGACGGCACTTGTGCTTCAAAGATGAGCGTTGGTCATGAACCCAAGGATAATTCTTCACGGTGTCATACCTTTTGTCTCAAAGATAGGTGGCTCCGGCCACCTCCCCCTCCCTCCTGGTAAAGGAGGGTTGTAATATTGCAAGTCAGTATATTTTGTCTTTGTCTTTTCTCCGTACTGACTGGTATGTGTCCATAGTGTTTTCTCGGTGTTCTGGCAATTTCTGGATTTTTCTGTATGTTCTGGAGAGGTACTACCGCTAGGGGGAAACGGTACTACCACTAGTGGGAGCGGTACTACCGCGATGAACCGAGCGGTATTACCGCGATGACCAGCGCGGTACTACCGCTGACTTGGGAGAGCGTCTGTAAATCCTTAGGGGGAGCAGTACTACTACCTCATGCAGTACTACCGTGATGATCCCAGCGGTACTACCGCCAAGACTCGAGCGGTACTACCGCTAGGGAACGAACGGTACTACCGCTTTGCCCGATCGGTACTACCACCCTGCCCGTGCCCTGGGGGTATATAAAGAGAGGGGTGCTGGTTTTCCTTGCCCCGTTTGCTTCTTCTTCGTGGAGCTCTCCCTCTCTGCCTCGAGATTCCCCAGATTTGATCTTCCTCCACGGCGCTTCTCCTCCCGTTCCAGTAGGAGGGATTGCCCCTCCTCCTCCCTCCTCCCCCGTGTGCCATGGACTCTGGTACTATCCCTATCCCCCTTGTGTTGTGTTGATGTTCTTGGATCTAGGGTTAGGGATCGATGTATTGTCTCCATTGTTGTGGAATGATTTTGTTTCATACATGGATAGGAGGAGAGATGTTGGGAAGTGCCTCTATTTGCGTTGTTGCATAGGATCTGCATAGTTTTGGGTTTAGATCCATAGTTTTGTCTCTTAAGTTTTTAAATCTGCAGCTTTGTGGTTAGATCCATTCTTGTTCTTCCTGATCTTTAACCACACGGTACAACCGCCCTGCCCCGAGTGGTACTACCGCTAGCTCACGGTACTACCGGCCTACCCGAGCGGTACTACCGCTCGTGGACGGTACAACCGCCCTGACCGAGCGGTACTACCATTCGTGGAGAGGTACTACCGCCCTGGCCGAGCGGTACTACCGCTAGCGCTCGATTTGCTCCCTATGCTTGATCCTACTTGGGTTCTTGTGTGTTTTCTCCTTGTACTGGATGTTTCCATGACTTCTATTGTCGTTTCCACATGTTTGTGTTGCGTGTCTCAGGTGGTGGCTCCCGTCGTTCCAACCCAGTTCGCAACATCGAGTCCAAGAGGTACCGCAACACTGAAGAACCGGAAGGTTCCCGTCCTCCGTAGCACAACGTCAAGAATACCGTATCAAAGGACAAGGAGTCCACCATTGACTATGACACTATGGCTCCCAAGGAGTTTGTGAGGCGCCGAAAGCAAAACCCTTATGTCAATGAGAGGGAGGTGTTCAGGGGTGGATAGATGTTCTGGACCAAGCAGCGGCTCATGATCTATCAAGATGTCGTCCTGACTAAGAAGAAGAAATTTGTTCCAATGCAATGGATTGATCTTAATCATCTCCGGAAGGATACTGAATATTTTGGAGAGGCTCTGCGTAGGATTGAGCAGCTGGGTATTGAGGATATCATCAGTTTTCACTATGACTTCGATGCAGAGGTAGTGGCTCAATTCTATAACTCTGTCTTTTTCCATAATGATAAGAACCTCTCTTTGACCTGGATGACTAATGGAGAGAAGTTGACTGGCTCTTGGGCTGATTTCACGAAGCTTTTGAGGATCAAGTTTACTGGGCTGCATAATTTTGTTGGCATGCGTCCTCATCGCAACCCTGATACCAACCCCAAGGAAAAGCTGATGCCTTTCTATGTCAGGAAGGGTGTGCTCATTCCCTTATTGGATACCATGCATCGGGTCTTCCACAACACTTTGTTCCCTTGGGTTGGTAACAAAGACGAAGTTCACTCCTATCTGGTAGACATGCTCCTGATGTGTCAAGAAGGACTGACACAACCCAATGGGCCACTCGATGTGGCAAATGTGATGTTTTGCGACCTTCAGATGGTCATATACAACCGTAGGGTCCCCATCTGTGGGCCTTACTTGTTCTACTACATCAAGAGTAAATGGGTTGAGACCTTCCCTGGCAGGGCCTTTCCTGCACCGACACAGCTCTTCATCCATAATCTCATCAAACTGCACCACAAAGATAAGTGGGCCAACACCTCCACTTCATGTTCTACTACTCACATGGAGGCTGAGGAGGAGACTGCTTCTGTTAGGGCTGAGGGCGGCCCTGCTTCACAGACCCGTTCTTCTGCTGAGCCATCTTGGGCCAAGAAGCTAAGGCACAGATGGGGTCCCTCAAGGACCAGATGAGAACCTTGTTTTTCCTGCAGGGAAAAGGACAGTATCTTACTCATGTGGCTCAGAAGGAGAACCATCAGCAGAATAAGCACCTATCGAGGACGCTTGATGTGCACGTCTCTAGTGGTTATGAGGATGTCATCACTCCAGAGGCTGCCTGGATGCAGGCTAGAGACTACCAGTGGGATGGGACTGATCACAAGGTGTCTGACAAAGAAGATGCAGCAGGGTCTGATCACGACGAGCAGCAGAATGATGATGAGAATGATGCGGACACTAGGGATGTGTCTGCTGAGGATGAATGAGCCACCACCTGTGTTTGCGTTCTCTCTGCCTTTTTGGTGTACTGATGCAAAAAGGGGGACAGTGTGTTAGAGATTTGCCTTTGGTTTTTCGTTCGTGTTTGAGTCTTTCTTTTCTGAAATTGGTTGGTTTAAGTCTGTTGGATATTTTATTATGTGTGTGAAAACTCTTCGTCATATGGTGTGATGCTATCAATATATTATCTCTAAAGTCTCTCTCTATACTTAGCATGTGACATCATTTATCTCCTACCTTTATCTTTATACTCACATGTCTATGTTTTCATTATTATCTTTTTATGCAAATTCGGTGTTCATGAATCCACCGAAAAGGGGGTGATTGTTAGGGCATATTTTGTTCTAAGTAGGTTTGGTGATTGATGACAGCACCTCTGCTGACTCCTACGGCACCAGAAATCGGCACGTTGACGGGAGACTATTCTTGACTCGATACTCCCGGGCAACGACGCCAAAAATCCCCGACGGCCTCTTGAGCTTGCATTGGTTTTTCCCTTGAAGAGGAAAGGGTGATGCAACACAGGAGCAGTAAGTATTTGCCTCAGTTGAGAACCAAGGTATCAATCCAGTTGGAGAATCAAGCCAAGTGTCTAGAGTACCTGCGCAAACACAAACGAGCTTGCACCCAACGCTATAAAGGGGTTGTCAATCCCTTCAAGATTGATTGCAAAGTGAGATTTGAAGGCGGAAACTGTAACGAAGTAAAAGTGTAAGGCTGAAAATATGAAGTGAAGTAGACCCGAGGGCCATAGTGTTCACTAGAGGCTTCTGTCAAAATAGCAAATATTACGGTGGGTGAACAAATTACTGTGAAGAAATTGATAGAACCGCGCAAAGTCATGACGATATCTAAGGCAATGATCATACATATAGGCATCACGTCCGAGACAAGTAGACCGATACTTTGTGCATCTACTACTATTACTCCACACATCGACCGCTATCCAGCATGCATCTAGTGTATTGAGTTCATGACGAACAGAGTAACGCCTTAAGCAAGATGACATGATGTAGAGGGATAAACTCAAACCAATGATGAAAACTCCATATTTTTACCCTTGATGGCAACAACACGATGTGTGCCTCGCTACCCCTTCTGTCACTGGCTGTGGTCACCGCACGGTATGAACCCAAAACCAAGCACTTCTCCCATTGCAAGAATCATAGATCAAGTTGGCCAAACAAAACCCACAACTCGAAGAGAATTACAAGGATATGAAATCATGCATATAAGATATCAGAAGAAACTAAAATAAGATTCATAGATAATGTGATCATAAATCCACAATTCATCGGATCTCGACAAACACACCGCAAAAGAAGATTACATCGGATAGATCTCCATGAAGATCATGGAGAACTTTGTATTGAAGATCCAAGAGAGAGAAGAAGCCATCTATCTACTAGCTGTGGACCCGAAGGTCTATGGTGAACTACTCATGCTTCATCGGAGAGGTCATGGTGTTGATAAAGAAGCCCTCCATATCCGAATCCCCCCTCCAGCAGAGCACAAGAACGTGCCCAGATGGGATCTTGCGGAGACTGAAGCTTGCAACAGCGGAAAAGTATTTTCGTGGATCTCTCCCGTTGTTTCAGATTTTTAGGGAATTTATAGGCGGAAGAAGTAGGGCAGGCAGCCACGGGGAGCTCACAAGCCTGCAACCCCCCCCCCCCCCGCCTAGGACAGGCCTGGTGGGCTTGTGACCTCCTCCGAGGTCCCCTGCCTTGGTTCTCAAGTCTCGTGCGTGTCTTGTGTTATGGAAAAAATCATTCCACAGGTTTTATTCCGTTTGGACTCCGTTCAAAATTCTCCTCTGAAAAGGGTCAAAAACACGCAAAAAACAGGAACTGGCACCGGGCACTGAGTTAATAGGTTAGTCATAAAAAAGATATAAACGGCATACAAAACATCCAAAGTTTGACAAGATAATAGCATGGAACCATAAAAAATTATAGATACGTTGGAGACGTATCACGGACTAATCGTGTGCATTGAGCATTTCAGATAATACATCACAGGGCACAAGATGATTCATCGCCCCTCGGTGTTGTTAGAGCACGGTGTTTCCTACGGTTCTCTTTGGTGCTGTGGAGTGGTAGGAAAGCCGTACTATTAATAGGGGGTCCGCGTCGGAAAGGTTTGGGTGGAATCAACTCACACACGTGCACATTTTCTTTCCACCACTGTCTCTTTGCGGCAATGGAGCACCCGCTCGGTCTTTCGCAGCCGTTGCAAAGGGTTCAGCGGTAGTACCGCTCATGCTGAGCGGTAGTACCGCTCGCTAGCGGTAGTACCACTCCAGATGAGCGGTAGTACCACTAGCTTAGCGGTAGTACCGTTCCTGTCGAGCGATAGTACCACTTGGAGATGGTAGTACCTCCCTCTCTGAGCGGTGGTACTTCGTCGGACTTTTTGCGAATACTTTTCCAGTGATGGTAGGCTCGGTAGTAGTATTTCTACTACCGTGGCTTTGTGTGAGCCTAGTGGCAGTACCGCTCAGTCCTGGCGGTAGTACCGCTCCCTCCAGGCGATAGTACCGCTAGGGACAGCGGTAGTACCGCTTCTCCCAAGCGGTAGTACCGCTAGGGGCGTGCTGACAGTGGGGGTAACGGTTGGACTTGTTCCCCCACTATATAAAAGGTTCACCAACCTCAAGAACCCTAACTTTGACCCTCCAAGACTCCATTATTGCTCCCTAACCTCATATGTGCCCGATCTCACTCCCTAGCCAATCAAACTTGTTGATTTCCTAGGGATTGGTTGAGAAGGCCAAGATCTACACTTCCACCAAGAGAAAATCGATGCCCCCCACTAATCCCTTGCGGATCTTGTTACTCTTGGGTGTTTGAGCACCCTAGACGGTTGAGGTCACCACGGAGCCACACTCCATTGTGGTGAAGCTCCGTGGTCTTGTTGGGATCCTCCAAGCTTTGTGTGGAGATAGCCCCAACTTCGTTTGTAAAGGTTCGGTCGCCGCCTTCAAGGGCACCTATAGTGGAATCATTACAACTTGCATTGTGTGAGGGCGTGAGGAGAACACGGTTGACCTAGTGGCTTAGTGTGGATCATTGTGCCTCCACACCGCTCCAACGAAGACGTACTTCGTGTCAAAGGGAAGGAACTTTGGTAACACATCCTCGTCTTCATCGGTTCCACTTGTGGTTATCTCTTACCTTTACATTGTGTATGCTATTGTTGTAGAGTATTTCTTACTTGCTTTAGTGCTCATATTAGGTAGCATCATATAGGTTGCTCACCTAGTTATTATTCTATAGAACCTTTACGTTGCTAACCCTAACTTGTTAAGAAAAGCTAAAAATTGGTAGTTGCCTATTCACCCCCCCCCCCCCCCCCCCGTTAGTCAACCATATCGATCCTTTAAGACGGGATTGACGGGAGTTGGACACTCAACCCATCTTCAGAGGACGGGACGCCACTAAGGTTTCAGACCTACTTCATCCCCTCCGCCGACACCTTGACTCACCTTTTAATCAAGGAGTCGATGACGCTTTGCCAAGAGCTACACCAAGTTAAGGACCTACGTCGCTTGGAGAAGATGAAGACCCACAAGGTCAAGAAGGAAGGAGCACCTGGAGGGCAGTCAGCCATTGCCTTTCGAGGAGGAATACCACCCCTCCAGGCCACTATTATTCAGAGCCGTTTTCTGACCGCAGAAGAATACACTAAACTCCTCACAACTTCATCGACAAAGAAACGCCATGATGGACCACTTCCGTCCCCCACACCTCTGATGGAGGAAACTACCGATGAGGATGAAGACGAAGACCCTGCAGAACCTGCCTACGAGACTGAGCAGTCCGTCGCTTAGGAGTACGACTTAGGCAATTAGGAGTCTTCCCCAAGCGTAGTGAGTCCATGTATCGGTTCATGTGAACCATGAGTGATGTGTGAGCATATATGATGCAAGCCGCATTTCTGCCTTAGGCAGCTTGGAAGCGACTACATCACTTGTTTTAAACTTAATGCATTAGCTTTTCCCAAAAACCTTTGTTTAAAAATCTCACACTAGCACCGAACCAAACCCCCTTATTAGAGCATCATTCCTTATGATTCCAGACCAATTCGGCATATTGACCTGTCTACTCCCCTGATAGGATGGTTATTTCAACTTGCACCAGCACCTTCGGCAAGCCTGGCTCTGCCTCCTCTGGCCAGCAGCAGGGAACCTGTGGAAACACTCAAGCTGGAGATCACCACGAATATCAGCAAGGCGATATTCCTCCGCCACCGCCTCCTCCGGAGAACCTGATTGTGGCTCAGTTCCTCCAAGCTCTCCGAGAGGAACTCCAAGCCAATAATGCCGCCATCCAACAACTGGCGCAAGTCCTGGTGAACAATCCGCCGTAAAACGGAAATGCCAACAGTCGCTCTACTCTATCTGAGTTCATGCGGATTATGCCTCCTATATTCATGGAGACAAGTGAACCATTGGATGCCGATGACTGGATCCGCACTATCGAAGACCTCCTCGCACTGGTCAAGTGCACCGATGATCACGAGAAAGTCCTTTATGCTTCTCATCGTCTCGGAGGCACGACCAGAGCTTGGTGGGACGGGTTCCAGATCATGTGAGAAGGACAATATATCACTTGGACAGTGTTCAAGGAAGGATTCCGCGCTACTCACATTCCTCCCGGAATGATGACCATTAAGAAGCGGGAATTCCGAGCTTTAAGGCAAGGCAGTGTAACCGTCAAAGAGTATCTGAAGAAGATTAACCTCCTGCCGAGATATGCACCAGAGGACGTCAACACTGAGGCCGCAAAGGTGGTATACTTAATGGAAGGACTGCAGCAATCACTCGAGTATCAACTAGTAGTTTGTGAATATCGGACCTTCTGCGATCTGGTTAAGAAGGCCCTCATGTTAGAGGATAAGTGTCGTGCAATGGACGACACCCGTAAGCACAAGCTAATGGGTAGTGGAGGACCCAGTAACCCGAAAGCACGCCCATGGCAGTCAGCTACAGCAAGACGAAGTTATGAGCAACAACAGTATAAGGAACCAACATTCCTACAGAACTACCAACCTCAACAGCAAGTTAACACCAAGCCAGCATTCAACCCACCAAACAACAGTGGAGTCAAGACCAACATCCCGGGACAGGTTAGCTGTTTTGGATGTGGACATGTTGGGCACTATTCCAGGCAGTGCCCCAACAAGAAGCCTGACGCACCGCGCCCCAATGGGCCAAATCAGGGACAGGGTCAAGGAGCTCCACGCAGGATCCAAGGTCCCCGCAATTGGCAGTATCACAACACGGGATGTATTAATCACATCTCCGCAGAAGAAGCACCGGAAGACCCAAACTACATCTCGGTACGTTCCTTGTCCACTCCACCCCAGCAACAATATTGTTTAATTGTGGTGCTTCGCATTCTTTTGTTACTCAAAAGTTTGCGGAAAAATGTGGTTCGAAGCCTACCCTACTTAACGGGCAAATGGCAGTACATACCACGGGCGCAGTGCTAAGGACCAACCTAGGATGTAGAGGAGTCGGGATCAATATTAATGGGATAAGCTTCTCCGCAGATCTCATCGCCATTAACTCGCAAGGCTTAGAAGTAATCGTTGCAATGGATTGGTTGGCCAAACACCAGAGCATCTTGGACTGTGCCAACACGACTATTACCATGACAAGCGATCAAGGGGTCAAAGTCAAGTATGTCCCTGAGCCACTATCCACTCGAGTCCCGCGGGTTAATAGCCTATCGGGAGAACAGCTGGACAGAGTGCCAATAGTCTGTGAATACCTGCACGTCTTTCATGATGAGCTATCGGGGATGCCTCCCGACCGAGACAGCGAGTTCATCATCGTTCTCATGCCCGGGTCAAGGCTTATCTATAAGAAGCCTTATAGGATGGGATCTGAAGAGCTAGCAGAGCTGAAGAAACACGTGGATGAGCAACTCAGGAAGGGATTCATTCGTCCAAGTGCAGCACCTTGGCGATCACCTGTTCTGTTCATGCCTAAGAAGGATGGGACTATTAGACTCTGCGTTTGTTGCCGTTCTCTCAATGAAGTCACGATCAAGAGAAAGTACCCACTCCCCAAGATTGAAGACTTGTTTGACTAGTTAAATGGGGCCAAGGTATTTTCCAAGATCAATCTCCCATATGGATATTACCAACTGAAGATCCGACCTGAAGACACACCCAAGACTGCATTCGTGATCCGATACGGTCTATACGAGTGCACTCTCATGTCATTTGGGTTGACAAATGCCCTAGCCTACTTCAGGTACCTCATGAACAAGGTCTTCATGGAATAAATAGACAAGTTTGTCGTCGTGCTCATCGATGAAATATTAATCTTCTCCGAGTCGGAAGAAGAACATGAGCAACACTTGAGGTTAGTGTTGGAGAAGCTTCGAGAGCACCAACTTTATGCCAAATTTAGCAAATGCCAATTCTGGCTGCACGAAGTTGGATTCTTGGGTCATAGCATGATGGCAAACGGATTGGCGGTCGATCCTTCCAAGATTACTACGGTAACCAACTGGGAGTCGCCAATCGATGTGAAGGAAGTTAGGAGCTTCCTCGGACTCGCGGGATATTATCGCGAGTTTGTAGAAGGATTCTCCCGCATCGCTCGACCCATGACGCAGCTCTTGAAGAAATGCAAGAATTTCGAATGGACGCTGGAGTGTAAAGAAAGCTTCCAGGAATTGAAGAAGAGATTGACTACCGCACTGGTATTGGCTACTCCAGATATAAGCAAGGAGTTTGTGATATATTGTGATGCCTCCAGAAGAGGGCTTGGTGGAGTACTGATGCAAGACGGCAGGGTCGTGGCATATTTTTCACGGCAATTGCACC